>NC_050102.1:57105521-57433415 GCF_902167145.1 Zea mays | reverse complement strand
CATTAAACGCATAAAGGTGCTGGGAGCATTAGTCAATCCAAATGGCATAACCAACCATTCATATAAACCAAATTTCGTTTTAAAAGCCGTTTTCCATTCATCACCGAGTTTCATTCTAATCTGATGGTAACCGCTACGCAAATCAACCTTAGAGAAAATAACGGCACCACTAAGCTCATCTAGCATGATGAAGCTGAGGTGCCCGATCTTTCGGCGAGTAGAGATAATTCCGATTTGTCGGAAGATGACCCTTGCGATCCGACTACGACGAGCAAGCCCGAGGCGCCAATGCAATCGCTGAACCAACTCCCTGTGGTTACCGACCTTGCTGATGCGAGATCGGCCTGATCACGAAGATCGTTTCCTGTGCGCAATCGAAGAACGAACAAGAAAAAGATGCGAGCAATCTAATCTATTACTCGAGGGTGGAGTTCTGAATACACGAAGACAGCGCAGATTTGCGCGTGTTCGAGAGTAGCTAAGGCTAACGTAAAACAAAACTCAGGAAATAAAGGAGGCGCAGCTCCTGAATAAATAGAGAGGGGGCGCAGCCCCTAGGGGCGGCCAACCCTAGGTCGTCCATTATGGGCCGCAATTGGGCTGGTCGTCTATTCTTCCGGGCCTTCGTTCTTTAACAACATGATGTAGTTCAATTCTCTTGCACGGGCCCGAGTCACTGGCCCAGGTGGAAGGGGTGGCGCCTGGGCTGGAGAAGGTGCTGCTGGTGTAGATGTGCTCGTGTTGGTGTTGATGTCCGCATCATCCTCCCCTTCTTGAACTGAAGTCATCCTCGACGGCAACTCCTCATCTTCTCCCGCATACGGTTTCAAATCTGCAACATTAAAACTAGTGGAAACACCAAACTCCGCAGGTAGGTCGAGGGTATAAGCATTATCATTAATCTTGGTTAGTATCTTAAAAGGACCAGCAGCACGAGGCATCAATTTAGAACGACGCAAAGTAGGAAAACGATCCTTTCTCAAATGCAACCAAACCATATCACCAGGTTCAAAAGTAACATGTTTTCTTCCTTTACTACCAGCAACCTGATTTTTTGTATTAGTAGCAGCAATGTTCTGTTTCGTTTGTTCATGTATGGTAATCATTTGTTCAACATGTGCAGAAGCATCTACATGTGGGGCGTTCGCAGCATTAAGTGAAATCAAATCAATAGGTGCCCTAGGAATGTAACCATAAACAATCTGGAAAGGGCACATCTTTGTAGAAGAATGCGTGGCATGATTGTAAGCAAATTCAACATGAGGCAAGCAATCCTCCCAACGTCTCAAATTCTTGTCTAAAACAGCCCTAAGCATGGTAGATAAAGTTCTATTTACTACCTCAGTTTGTCCATCAGTCTGAGGGTGACAAGTAGTGCTAAACAACAATTTAGTTCCCAATTTATTCCAAAGAGATCTCCAAAAATGGCTTAGAAACTTAGCATCGCGATCAGAGACTATTGTTTTTGGAATACCATGTAAACGAATAATTTCTCTAAAGAACAATTCAGCAACAATGCTAGCATCATCAGTTTTATGACAAGGTATAAAGTGAGCCATTTTAGAGAATCTATCAACAACCACAAAAATACTATCCCTCCCCTTCTTAGTTCTAGGCAAGCCCAAAACAAAGTCCATAGAGATATCAAGCCAAGGAGAAGAAGGGACAGGCAAAGGCATATACAAACCATGGTTGTTCAATGATACACCCAGCCCAGGTGGGGTTGGCCGAGGCCCAACAAATTAGGGTTGCCCGGAGCCCAACAGTTCATTAAGCACACCCAACTCAGGGAAAGGCCCAATCACCCCAAAAGACTAGTCCAATGGGGGAAGGGTGGCTCTCCCTTTTAAAGTGGCTTCCTCCTCCCAAGTTAAGCGAGGTGGGATAATTCTGAGGCTCACATGGTCGTCGTCCGACTACAATTGGGCCAACTGGGCCAAATGCGTCTTTGCCAACGGGTAATAGTGGAGGATGTCCTTATCATTCCCACCTTCTTAAAATGGGCCCTAGCTCTGATACCAGATGATACACCCAGCCCAGGTGGGGTTGGCCGAGGCCCAACAAATTAGGGTTGCCCGGAGCCCAACAGTTCATTAAGCACACCCAACTCAGGGAAAGGCCCAATCACCCCAAAAGACTAGTCCAATGGGGGAAGGGTGGCTCTCCCTTTTAAAGTGGCTTCCTCCTCCCAAGTTAAGCGAGGTGGGATAATTCTGAGGCTCACATGGTCGTCGTCCGACTACAATTGGGCCAACTGGGCCAAATGCGTCTTTGCCAACGGGTAATAGTGGAGGATGTCCTTATCATTCCCACCTTCTTAAAATGGGCCCTAGCTCTGATACCAGATGATACACCCAGCCCAGGTGGGGTTGGCCGAGGCCCAACAAATTAGGGTTGCCCGGAGCCCAACAGTTCATTAAGCACACCCAACTCAGGGAAAGGCCCAATCACCCCAAAAGACTAGTCCAATGGGGGAAGGGTGGCTCTCCCTTTTAAAGTGGCTTCCTCCTCCCAAGTTAAGCGAGGTGGGATAATTCTGAGGCTCACATGGTCGTCGTCCGACTACAATTGGGCCAACTGGGCCAAATGCGTCTTTGCCAACGGGTAATAGTGGAGGATGTCCTTATCATTCCCACCTTCTTAAAATGGGCCCTAGCTCTGATACCAGATGATACACCCAGCCCAGGTGGGGTTGGCCGAGGCCCAACAAATTAGGGTTGCTCGGAGCCCAACAGTTCATTAAGCACACCCAACTCAGGGAAAGGCCCAATCGCCCCAAAAGACTAGCCCAATGGGGGAAGGGTGGCTCTCCCTTTTAAAGTGGCTTCCTCCTCCCAAGTTAAGCGAGGTGGGATAATTCTGAGGCTCACATGGTCGTCGTCCGACTACAATTGGGCCAACTGGGCCAAATGCGTCTTTGCCAACGGGTAATAGTGGAGGATGTCCTTATCATTCCCACCTTCTTAAAATGGGCCCTAGCTCTGATACCAGATGATACACCCAGCCCAGGTGGGGTTGGCCGAGGCCCAACAAATTAGGGTTGCCCGGAGCCCAACAGTTCATTAAGCACACCCAACTCAGGGAAAGGCCCAATCACCCCAAAAGACTAGTCCAATGGGGGAAGGGTGGCTCTCCCTTTTAAAGTGGCTTCCTCCTTCCAAGTTAAGCGAGGTGGGATAATTCTGAGGCTCACATGGTCGTCGTCCGACTACAATTGGGCCAACTGGGCCAAATGCGTCTTTGCCAACGGGTAATAGTGGAGGATGTCCTTATCATTCAACCGTGACTTAGCTTTCTGACAAGTAGTGCAGCGTGCAACAAGGCGCTCCACATCAGCGCGCATCCGAGGCCAAAAGAAGTGGGCAGCCAACACCTCATGTGTCTTGTAGACGCAAAAATGCCCCATGAGACCGCCTCCATGCGCTTCCTGTAACAACAAAAGACGAACCGAGCTAGCTGGAACACACAGCTTGTTAGCGCGAAACAGGAACCCATCCTGTATGTGAAATTTGCCCCATGGTTTCCCATTAATACAATGGCCGAAAGCATCTTTAAAATCAGCATCGTCAACATATTGATCCTTCACAGTGTCCAAACCAAAGATTTTAAAATCTAACTGTGACAGCATGGTATAGCGACGAGACAAAGCATCAGCAATAACATTGTCCTTCCCGTTCTTGTGTTTAATAATGTAAGGAAAGGACTCAATGAATTCGACCCATTTAGCATGACGACGGTTCAGATTTGTTTGGGTACGAATATGTTTTAAAGCCTCATGATCAGAATGAATTATGAACTCACGATGCCAAAGATAATGCTGCCAAGTATGCAAAGTGCGCACTAAAGCGTAAAGCTCCTTATCATAAGTAGAATATTTCAGACTAGCACCGCTTAATTTTTCACTAAAATAAGCAATTGGTTTTCCTTCTTGTAACAAAACAGCACCTAGCCCAATACCGCTAGCATCGCATTCAAGCTCAAAAACTTTATTAAAATCAGGCAATTGCAAGAGGGGAGCTTGGGTTAACTTATCTTTCAAAGTGCTGAACGCTACCTCCTGCGAATCACTCCAAGCAAACGGCACATCTTTCTTTGTAAGCTCATGTAGAGGCGCTGCAATGGAGCTAAAATCACGAACAAATCTGCGGTAGAAACCGGCAAGTCCAAGAAAGCTCCGAATTTGTGTGACCGTCGTCGGTGTAGGCCACTCCCGAATGGCAGCAATCTTGCTGCTATCCACCTCAATGCCCTGCGGAGTAACCACATAACCAAGAAACGAGACACATTGCGTGCAAAATGTGCATTTTTCCATGTTACCAAACAAGCGAGCAGCACGCAAAGCGTCAAAAACAGCACGCAAATGTTCTAAATGCTCCTCTATAGACTTGCTGTAAATAAGGATATCATCGAAATAAACAACAACAAACAAACCTATGAAGGCCCGTAGAACTTCGTTCATTAAACGCATAAAGGTGCTGGGAGCATTAGTCAATCCAAATGGCATAACCAACCATTCATATAAACCAAATTTCGTTTTAAAAGCCGTTTTCCATTCATCACCGAGTTTCATTTTAATCTGATGGTAACCGCTACGCAAATCAACCTTAGAGAAAATAACGGCACCACTAAGCTCATCTAGCATATCATCAAGGCGTGGAATAGGATATCGATAACGAACTGTGATGTTATTAATAGCACGACAATCTACGCACATACGCCATGACCCATCTTTCTTTGGAACGAGTAAAACAGGAACCGAGCAAGGGCTAAGAGACTCACGAATGTAACCCTTATCAAGCAACGTCTGCACCTGGCGCTGGATCTCCTTCGTCTCATCTGGATTTGTACGGTACGGGGCGCGGTTCGGAAGAGAAGCGCCGGGGATGAGATCGATCTGATGCTCAATGCCACGGAGGGGAGGAAGACCCGGTGGTAAGTCCGTAGGATAAACATCAGCATACTCCTGCAAAAGGTTAACAACAGCAGGGGGTATATCCAAAGACGGTGCATCATCAAGCGGAACAAGCATTCGCGAGCATACAAGTGCATAACAGGGCATATGAGCTTCATGGAGATCATCAAAATCAGCACGTGTAGCAAGTAAAACAGGAGAGTGCAACTTGATTTCAGATTTAATAGGTGCGGCTGATGTCGATTTGACTTGTTGTGCAGTTTTAGCAGCCCTAGTAAGATCATCTTTCAAAATTTGGTCAGGGGTCATTGGATGTATAATTATTTTCTGGCCTTTAAACATGAAAGAATAATGATTTGAACGACCATGATGTAAACTATCAGTATCATATTGCCAAGGTCGACCTAATAACAAAGAGCATGCTTCCATAGGAATAACATCGCAATCAGCATAATCAGAATAAGAACCCAGCGAGAAGGGGACACGTACCGAACGTGTTACCTTTATTTTACCACCATCATTAAGCCATTGAATGTGATACGGATGTGGATGTGTGCGAGTGGGCAAAGATAATTTCTCTACCAACGCTGTACTTGCCAAATTGTTGCAGCTGCCACTATCGATGATGATGCGAATCGACCGTTCGTGCACGACGCCCTTGGTATGGAATAGAGTGTGTCGCTGATTTTTTTCGGCCTGGGCAACCTGTGTGCTGAGAACACGCTGCACAACAAGACTCTCATACCTATCGGCGTCGATGGGATCAACGTGGACTTCCTCATTTTCTGCATGGTTAGTGGCAATCATAGCATGACTAGTTTCCTCAGAATCACTGGCTGAAGAGTACTCACCATTGTCACGTATAAGCAAGGTACGCTTGTTTGGGCAGTCCCGAATCATGTGCCCAAACCCTCTGCAACGATGGCACTGAATATCCCGTGTACGTCCTGTGGAAGAAGCGGCGCCTTTGGCAGGGGGTGCCACTGGCTTGGCCGGCCCTGTGCGCGATGTAGTGCTAGGCGTAGGAGGTGCAGGGCTGGAAGGAGTTGAGCTGTGTGTTGGACCCCGGCCTGCAAAAGAGTTAGTATATGTCTTTGATCGTCGTCCCTGCACTTCACGTTCAGCTTTGCAAGCATATTCAAACAATGTGGTTATATCAAAATAATCCTTATAATCAAGTATATCCTGAATTTCCCTGTTCAAACCACCACGAAAACGCGCCATAGCAGCGTCATCTGACTCAACCAAACCACAACGAAGCATACCCTTTTGCAACTCCTGGTAATATTCCTCAACAGATTGTGAACCTTGTTGAAAACGCTGCATTTTGTTAAGCAAATCACGAGCATAATAGGAAGGAACAAATCTGTGGCGCATGGCAGTTTTTAATTGGGTCCAAGTAATGACACTGTTAATGGAAAGTTTTTGTTTATACTCACGCCACCAAATTAAAGCAAAATCAGTAAATTCACTAATGGCAGCCTTCACTTGGCTATTAGCAGGAATATCATGGCATGAAAATTTCTGTTCTACCTCTAATTCCCAATCAAGATATGCAGCAGGATCATATTTACCATTAAAAGATGGAATTTTAAATTTAATCTTAGAAAATAAGTCATTAGGGGGATGACGAACCACACGACGTGCACGACCACGGCGATCTCCATCGTCCTGCTCAGTGTCACCGCCGTATTCCTGCTCCATCTTTGTGGTCAATGCATCAAGGCGTGCAAGGATGGTGTCGAGTGTGGTGCGAGTCGCCGTTTGAGCAAGGTCAAGTTGGTTGAAACGCTCGGTCGTCGAAGTGATCGTTGAATCAAGCCGTTCATGCATCGTCCTAATGTCAGCAGCAAGTCCATCAACTTGTCCCCTTACTTCCTGCAACTGGGCATCCACCATGTCGTGTGCTCCTGCCATAGTTAGCGCAAACACCAAAAGAAGAAAAACCAACGACAAAAACAGGGGTGTACTGCTCACAAGGCGCTCACACTAGTGCTGTTATCAAGTTCTTATCCGTTCTTACCAAGCCACAGTGGTGAACTGCAATCAACAGGTGGAACCGGTGAAAGATTGGATGAGCGATTGCGTGGAGAAACAGAAACCTGCTCGTCGTAGAAATATGTGGAGTTGTGGGTAGGCTGCACTCAAGTCAAGGATTAGCACGATCAAACAATAATGCAAAGTTGAATTATAGTGCAAAACACGAAACTATATTGCTGGCCACAGGTGCAAAAGATGGATGGAACTAGCAGAATGGCAGTACCGTAAATATTGTACTAGTGATGCCAAAAAGGCACTAGTAGAAATCACAGGTGATTTTGTTTTTCTTTTTTGTATGATTTTTTTGATATTTTTCTCAGCACAAGAAGCAACAAGATAGGAGATAGACGAAGTTTCACCTAAAACAGAGATCAGATGTGGTCTACAGAAAATCAGGAAGTTCTCTGAAAAGCGTGCGAGAACTTTGACGGATTTTTTTCTTTATTTTCCTGAATTTTTTTGACAATTTTGTGGACTGTAGGAAAAAAAACGCTCGATAAACTCACCGATCAACCTGGAAATCTGATACCAATTGATGAAGCTGAGGTGCCCGATCTTTCGGCGAGTAGAGATAATTCCGATTTGTCGGAAGATGACCCTTGCGATCCGACTACGACGAGCAAGCCCGAGGCGCCAATGCAATCGCTGAACCAACTCCCTGTGGTTACCGACCTTGCTGATGCGAGATCGGCCTGATCACGAAGATCGTTTCCTGTGCGCAATCGAAGAACGAACAAGAAAAAGATGCGAGCAATCTAATCTATTACTCGAGGGTGGAGTTCTGAATACACGAAGACAGCGCAGATTTGCGCGTGTTCGAGAGTAGCTAAGGCTAACGTAAAACAAAACTCAGGAAATAAAGGAGGCGCAGCTCCTGAATAAATAGAGAGGGGGCGCAGCCCCTAGGGGCGGCCAACCCTAGGTCGTCCATTATGGGCCGCAATTGGGCTGGTCGTCTATTCTTCCGGGCCTTCGTTCTTTAACAACATGATGTAGTTCAATTCTCTTGCACGGGCCCGAGTCACTGGCCCAGGTGGAAGGGGTGGCGCCTGGGCTGGAGAAGGTGCTGCTGGTGTAGATGTGCTCGTGTTGGTGTTGATGTCCGCATCATAGCATATCATCAAGGCGTGGAATAGGATATCGATAACGAACTGTGATGTTATTAATAGCACGACAATCTACGCACATACGCCATGACCCATCTTTCTTTGGAACGAGTAAAACAGGAACCGAGCAAGGGCTAAGAGACTCACGAATGTAACCCTTATCAAGCAGCGTCTGCACCTGGCGCTGGATCTCCTTCGTCTCATCTGGATTTGTACGGTACGGGGCGCGGTTCGGAAGAGAAGCGCCGGGGATGAGATCGATCTGATGCTCTATGCCATGGAGGGGAGGAAGACCCGGTGGTAAGTCCGTAGGATAAACATCAGCATACTCCTGCAAAAGGTTAACAACAGCAGGGGGTATATCCAAAGACGGTGCATCATCAAGCGGAACAAGCATTCGCGAGCATACAAGTGCATAACAGGGCATATGAGCTTCATGGAGATCATCAAAATCAGCACGTGTAGCAAGTAAAACAGGAGAGTGCAACTTGATTTCAGATTTAATAGGTGCGGCTGATGTCGATTTGACTTGTTGTGCAGTTTTAGCAGCCCTAGTAAGATCATCTTTCAAAATTTGGTCAGGGGTTATTGGATGTATAATTATTTTCTGGCCTTTAAACATGAAAGAATAATGATTTGAACGACCATGATGTAAACTATCAGTATCATATTGCCAAGGTCGACCTAATAACAAAGAGCATGCTTCCATAGGAATAACATCGCAATCAGCATAATCAGAATAAGAACCCAGCGAAAAGGGGACACGTACCGAACGTGTTACCTTTATTTTACCACCATCATTAAGCCATTGAATGTGATACGGATGTGGATGTGTGCGAGTGGGCAAGGATAATTTCTCT
This sequence comes from Zea mays, assembly GCF_902167145.1. Lineage (NCBI taxonomy): Eukaryota > Viridiplantae > Streptophyta > Magnoliopsida > Poales > Poaceae > Zea > Zea mays. The sequence continues at coordinate 57,424,497 of NC_050102.1, read as the reverse complement.
ACCAACGCTGTACTTGCCAAATTGTTGCAGCTGCCACTATCGATGATGATGCGAATCGACCGTTCGTGCACGACACCCTTGGTATGGAATAGAGTGTGTCGCTGATTTTTTTCGGCCTGGGCAACCTGTGTGCTGAGAACACGCTGCACAACAAGACTCTCATACCTATCGGCGTCGATGGGATCAACGTGGACTTCCTCATTTTCTGCATGGTTAGTGGCAATCATAGCATGACTAGTTTCCTCAGAATCACTGGCTGAAGAGTACTCACCATTGTCACGTATAAGCAAGGTACGCTTGTTTGGGCAGTCCCGAATCATGTGCCCAAACCCTCTGCAACGATGGCACTGAATATCCCGGGTACGTCCTGTGGAAGAAGCGGCGCCTTTGGTAGGGGGCGCCACTGGCTTGGTCGTCCCTGTGCGCGATGTAGTGCTAGGCGTAGAAGGTGCAGGGCTGGAAGGAGTTGAGCTGTGTGTTGGACCCCGGCCTGCAAGAGAGTTAGTATATGTCTTTGATCGTCGTCCCTGCACTTCACGTTCAGCTTTGCAAGCATATTCAAACAATGTGGTTATATCAAAATAATCCTTATAATCAAGTATATCCTGAATTTCCCTGTTCAAACCACCACGAAAACGCGCCATAGCAGCGTCATCTGACTCAACCAAACCACAACGAAGCATACCCTTTTGTAACTCCTGGTAATATTCCTCAACAGACTGTGAACCTTGTTGAAAACGCTGCATTTTGTTAAGCAAATCACGAGCATAATAGGAAGGAACAAATCTGTGGCGCATGGCAGCTTTTAATTGGGTCCAAGTAATGACACTGTTAATGGGAAGTTTTTGTTTATACTCACGCCACCAAATTAAAGCAAAATCAGTAAATTCACTAATGGCAGCCTTCACTTGGCTATTAGCAGCAATATCATGGCATGAAAATTTCTGTTCTACCTCTAATTCCCAATCAAGATATGCAGCAGGATCATATTTACCATTAAAAGATGGAATTTTAAATTTAATCTTAGAAAATAAGTCATTAGGGGGATGACGAACCACACGACGTGCACGACCACGGCGATCTCCATCGTCCTGCTCAGTGTCACCGCCGTATTCCTGCTCCATCTTTGTGGTCAATGCATCAAGGCGTGCCAGGATGGTGTCGAGTGTGGTGCGAGTCGCCGTTTGAGCAAGGTCAAGTTGGTTGAAACGCTCGGTCGTCGAAGTGATCGTTGAATCAAGCCGTTCATGCATCGTCCTAATGTCAGCAGCAAGTCCATCAACTTGTCCCCTTACTTCCTGCAACTGGGCATCCACCATGTCGTGTGCTCCTGCCATAGTTAGCGCAAACACCAAAAGAAGAAAAACCAACGACAAAAACAGGGGTGTACTGCTCACAAGGCGCTCACACTAGTGCTGTTATCAAGTTCTTATCCGTTCTTACCAAGCCACAGTGGTGAACTGCAATCAACAGGTGGAACCGGTGAAAGATTGGATGAGCGATTGCGTGGAGAAACAGGAACCTGCTCGTCGTAGAAATATGTGGAGTTGTGGGTAGGCTGCACTCAAGTCAAGGATTAGCACGATCAAACAATAATGCAAAATTGAATTATAGTGCAAAACACGAAACTATATTGCTGGCCACAGGTGCAAAGGATGGATGGAACTAGCAGAATGGCAGTACCGTAAATATTGTACTAGTGATGCTAAAAAGCCACTAGTAGAAATCACAGGTGATTTTGTTTTTCTTTTTTGTATGATTTTTTCGATATTTTTCTCAGCACAGGAAGCAACAAGATAGGAGCTACACGAAGTTTCACCTAAAACAGATATCAGATGTGGTCTATAGAAAATCAGGAAGTTCTCTGAAAAGCGTGCGAGAACTTTGACGAAATTTTTTCTTTATTTTCCTGAATTTTTTTGACAATTTTGTCGAACCCCAAACAGACCGTAGGTGAGTTTGGCCGGCCTCAGAATGGTGTCAACTAGCTCCTGTAAAAATTTCAGATTTTTTGGACACCCGAGCGAAATTTATGCCCGGTTTACGGAAGGTTCCTCAAGTTATGTTTTAAAAACGACCGGGATGAAACAAACATATCCTTTCTCCTTCATTTTCTTTTTTTTTGTTTCTGTTTTTTTTATGTAACCGAAGGAGAAAAACAAGGAAGCGGTCGTTGATTCGGTTTGTTTTTTTTCGTAACCGAAGGAGAAAATCAAGGAAACGGCCGTTGACTCGGTTTGTTTTTTCTGTTTTTTTTTTACGTAACCGAAGGAGAAAAACAAGGAAACAATGTTGACTCGGTTTGTGGCGTGATCAAACGGGAGATGGTGGCGGCGCTAGGGTTTGAATGGTGGAAGAACACAATGCAACCAGCAACAAATGACGCGAAAGCACACAAATTCAACAATGCAGATTATTGAAAGAAAGTGCGAGGCTCAAAAGGGTGCTGGGATAAGATCTAACCAGAATTTTTATGCGGTTTTGTGGACTGTAGGAAAAAAAAAACGCTCGATAAACTCACCGATCAACCTGGAAATCTGATACCAATTGATGAAGCTGAGGTGCCCGATCTTTCGGCGAGTAGAGATAATTCCGATTTGTCGAAAGATGACCCTTGCGATCCGACTACGACGAGCAAGCCCGAGGCGCCAATGCAATCGCTGAACCAACTCCCTGTGGTTACCGACCTTGCTGATGCGAGATCGGCCTGATCACGAAGATCGTTTCCTGTGCGCAATCGAAGAACGAACAAGAACAAGATGCGAGCAATCTAATCTATTACTCGAGGGTGGAGTTCTGAATACACGAAGACAGCGTAGATTTGCGCGTGTTCGAGAGTAGCTAAGGCTAACGTAAAACAAAACTCGAGAATAAAGGAGGCGCAGCTCCTGGATAAATAGAGGGGGCGCAGCCCCTAGGGGCGGCCAACCCTAGGACGTCCACTATGGGCCGCAGTTGGGCTGGTCGTCTATTCTTCTGGGCCCTCATTCTTCAGTAGCATGACGAAGTTAAGATCTCTGGCACGGGCCCGAGTGATTGGCCCAGCTAATGAAGGAAGTGGCGTTTGATGTGGAGGTGCTGCTGGTGTAGTCGTACTCATAGTGATGTCCTCATCATGGGTGACATGAGGCAACGAAATTGCGCGAAACCACCCCAAACATGAGTTTTGCACCTAAAGTAGTGGATTGGGCATGTTCGTTGCGAAAAACGAAGAAATGGTTCCGGTGGCAAAAACTCGTGCTTTGTATGCACCTCGACAACCGTTTTCGGAATGGGTGACGTGCGGCAACGAAATTGCGCGAAACCACCCCAAACATGAGTTTTGGACCTAAAGTAGTGGATTGGGCATGTTCGTTGCGAAAAACGAAGAAATGGTTCCGGTGGCAAAAACTCGTGCTTTTATGCACCCGACACCCGTTTTCGGAATGGGTGACGTGCGGCAACGAAATTGCGCGAAATCACCCCAAACATGAGTGTTGTACCTAAAGTAGTGGATTGGGCATGTTCGTTGCGAAAAACGAAGAAATGGTTCCGGTGGCAAAAACTCGTGCTTTGTATGCACCCGACACCCGTTTTCGGAATGTGTGACGTGCGACAACGAAATTGCGAGAAACCACCCCAAACATGTGTTTTGGACCTAAAGTAGTGGATTGGGCATGTTCGTTGCGAAAAACGAAGAAATGGTTCCGGTGGCAAAAACTCGTGCTTTGTATGCACCCCTACACCCGTTTTCGGAATGGGTGACGTGTGACAACGAAATTGCGTGAAACCACCCCAAACATGAGTTTTGTACCTAAAGTAGTGGATTGGGCATGTTCGTTGCGAAAAACGAAGAAATGGTTCCGGTGGCAAAAACTCGTGCTCTGTATGCACCCTCGACAACCGTTTTCGGAATGGGTGACGTGCGGCAACGAATTTGCGCGAAACCACCCCAAACATGAGTTTTGGACCTAAAGTAGTGGATTGGGTATGTTCATTGCGAAAAACGAAGAAATGGTTCCGGTGGCAAAAACTCGTGCTTTGTATGCACCCGACACCCGTTTTCGGAATGGGTGACGTGCGACAACGAAATTGCGAGAAATCACCCCAAACATGAGTTTTGGACCTAAAGTAGTGGATTGGGCATGTTCGTTGCGAAAAACGAAGAAATGGTTCCGGTGGCAAAAACTCGTGCTTTGTATGCACCCCGACAACCGTTTTCAGAATGGGTGACGTGCTGCAACGAAATTGCGCGAAACCACCCCAAACATGAGTTTTGGACCTAAAGTAGTGGATTGGGCATGTTCGTTGCGAAAAACGAAGAAATGGTTCCGGTGGCAAAAACTCGTGCTTTGTATGCACCCCCTACACCCGTTTTCGGAATGGGTGACGTGTGACAACGAAATTGCGCGAAACCACCCCAAACATGAGTTTTGGACCTAAAGTAGTGGATTGGGCATGTTCGTTGCGAAAAACGAAGAAATGGTTACGGTGGCAAAAATGATGTGCACCCGTTGGGTGATTGCCCGATCTTTCGATGAGAGGGTGTGGAATAACTCGATTGGGGGAGGAGACGACGTTCACGGCCCGACTACAGCCTTCCAAAGACGCTGCGCCTTAGCAACCGATACACCACCTCCTATGGCTGTCACGATCTTGTGGAGCGTGACACCCTGGCCACTAGGGCACTCGTCCTGCAAGCAATCGAAGAACTAGCAAGAACAAGTAGAACAAGTACTGAATTACCAGATCTAAATGTAGGTTTAAAGATCAAACTACAATATGGTGGGGTTCCGAAGACAAGAAGACGGGCGGCTGAACTAGCACGCGCGCTTGCAAGCAAGTAGCGAGAGCTAAACTTGATCTAAACAAAACCCGCTGTTCTTGGTGGCGGCTAGGGGGTTTATAAACATGGGAGGACGACCACAAGGGTATTGGGGTCGTGCTGCAACCCTAGGATGCGTCCCTAATGGACCTAACTTGATACACGACCCATTGGGCCAAAATAGGGTGACGCAGCACCATGGGCAGAAAAGGCAGGAAATGTCTCGGTAAGAAAACAATGATTACGGCGGCCTCAGAACAGATATGACTATAATTCCGGATCCATATGAAAGTAGACTTGATAAGCTTTCCATGTTGTGCTTGAACATTCCAATCCGAGCCCGCATCTGACCGTGGTGACCGTCACAAGTTGGTGTTCTTCTGCAGTCCGAATCCAGCATGTTCAAATCCTTTTCCCTTTCGGTCTTCTCCCTGATTCCTAAGCAAAACAAGAGTGCACGGGTCTCCATGGTCTAAATATGATGGACATGAACTCAAGAGTGTAATCACCTGATGGTTGAGTTGACGAGCACGAGCGCGAGTAATGGGACCAGAAATTGGTACTTGTATTGGTATAGATGCATCAGTAGTGTGGATGTCTTCATCATTCTCCCCTTCTTGCATTTGAGTCGTCCTCGACTCAAGCTCAACTTCCTCTCCCAAGTAGGGCTTTAAATCTGCAATGTTAAATGTGGGGCTAACCCCAAAGTCTGCAGGCAGATCTAGCCTATATGCATTGTCGTTAATTTTCTCTAGCACTTTAAACGGTCCATCGGCTCGAGGCAACAATTTAGATTTTCGTAATTCAGGAAACCTTTCCTTTCTCAAATGCAACCAAACTAAATCTCCAGGTTCAAAATTTATTTCCTTTCTACCTTTATCACTAGCAAACTTATATCTAGCATTCATACGCTCTATGTTTTCTTTAGTAGTTTCGTGCAGTTTTAACATCAATTCAGCACGCCTAGTAGCATCAAAATTTAGTTTTTCAGAAGATGGCAAAGGCATTAAATCAATAGGAGCACGAGGTAACAAACCATATACAATCTGAAATGGGCACATCTTTGTAGTAGAATGCAATGATCGATTATAAGCAAATTCAATATGAGGCAAACAGTCCTCCCACATCTTAATATTCTTCTTTAGAACTGCCCTTAACATAGTAGACAAAGTTCTATTCACAACTTCAGTTTGACCATCAGTTTGAGGATGACATGTAGTAGAAAATAAAAGCTTAGTCCCCAATTTTGCCCACAAAGTCCTCCAAAAATGACTAAGAAATTTAGCATCACGATCAGAAACGATTGTGTTGGGCACACCATGCAAGCGAACAATTTCACGAAAGAACAAATCAGCAATATGAGTAGCATCGTCAGTTTTATGACATGGTATGAAATGTGCCATCTTAGAAAATCTATCAACAACCACAAACACACTATCACGTCCCTTCCTAGTCCTAGGCAATCCCAGCACAAAATCCATAGAAATATCTTCCCAAGGAGCACTAGGAACGGGTAGAGGCAAATACAAACCGTGTGGATTTAACCGTGACTTCGCCTTTTGGCATGTCGTGCAACGAGCAACCAATCTCACCACATCTCTTCTCATCTTGGGCCAAAAGAAATGACCAGCAAGTATGTCCTCCGTTTTCTTTGCTCCAAAATGTCCCATTAAGCCACCTCCATGTGCTTCCTGTAACAACAACAAACGAACGGAGCTAGCTGGAATGCATAGCTTGTTAGCTCTAAACACAAACCCATCACTAACGATATATTTGTTCCATCCTTTCCCATCTTTACAATGCAGCAACACATCTTTAAAATCAGCATCATGAACATATTGGTCTTTAATCGTCTCTAATCCAAAGATTTTGTAGTCAAGTTGATTCAGCAAAGTATATCTCCTAGACAAAGCGTCAGCAATGATATTCTCTTTTCCTTTCTTGTGCTTAATAACATAAGGAAACGATTCGATAAATTCAACCCACTTAGCATGTCTACGGTTCAGTTTTCCTTGACTACGAATATGTTTCAAAGATTCATGATCAGAATGAATAACAAACTCTTTGGGCCACAAATAATGCTGCCATGTTTCTAATGTTCGCACAAGAGCATATAATTCCTTATCATAAGTAGAATAATTTAGAACAGACCCACTCAATTTTTCACTAAAATATGCAACAGGTTTGCCTTCTTGTAACAAAACACCACCCAATCCAATTCCACTAGCATCACATTCAAGCTCAAAAGTCTTATTAAAATCAGGAAGTTGGAGGAGAGGTGCATGTGTCAACTTATCTTTCAGCACGTTGAAAGCGTGCTCTTGTACTTTGCCCCAACTAAAATGCACTCCCTTCTTCGTAAGCTCATTCAAAGGTGCAGCAATGGTGCTAAAGTCCTTCACAAAACGGCGATAGAAGCCAGCAAGTCCTAGGAAACTCCGCACCTGTGTGATAGTCTTTGGCATAGGCCATCCATGTATCGCTTCTACCTTGGCTTGATCAACCTCAATTCCCTGTGGAGTCACAACATAACCAAGAAACGAAACTCGATCGGTGCAAAATGTGCACTTCTCAAGGTTACCAAATAAACGTGCATCTCGTAAAGCATTAAAAACAGCACGCATGTGATCAACATGTTCATCCATAGATTTGCTGTAGATTAATATGTCATCAAAGTATACTACCACAAATTTTCCAATGAAGGCACGCAAAACCTCGTTCATTAATCTCATGAAAGTGCTAGGTGCATTAGTTAACCCAAAAGGCATGACTAACCACTCATACAATCCGAACTTAGTTTTGAAAGCAGTTTTCCATTCATCTCCCAATTTCATACGAATCTGGTGGTACCCACTACGCAAATCAACTTTAGAAAAGACAATGGCACCACTCAATTCATCAAGCATATCATCTAAACGTGGAATAGGGTGTCGATAACGTATCGTGATATTATTAATAGCCCTACAATCAACACACATACGCCATGTTCCATCTTTTTTAGGCACTAAAATAACCGGAACAGCACACGGACTAAGAGACTCACGCACGTAACCTTTGTCGAGTAGTTCTTGCACTTGTCGCTGAATTTCTTTTGTTTCCTCTGGATTTGTCCTATATGGCGCACGATTCGGCAAAGATGCACCAGGAATAAGATCAATTTGGTGCTCAATCCCTCGTATAGGTGGCAGCCCCTCTGGTATCTCACTTGGAAATACATCAGAATACTCCTGCAAAATGTTAGTAATAACAGGAGGCAAAGAATGCTGCATATCTTGAATTGAAATCAAAGCATCCTTGCATACCAAGGCGTAGGCAACAGTAGTGGAAGCAAATAATTCATTAACATCAGTTTTTGTTGCAAGCAAGCAATGTCCTTTCAATTTTATCCCATCTTTGTTATTACCAACAACTTTAATATTCTTGTTGTTCTCAGTTTTAGCTTTGGTAGCTTTAGCAACATCATCACGCACAATAGCCTCAGGGGACATGGGAAGCAAAATAATTTTCTTATCATGGTATATGAGAGAATATTGATTTGATCTACCATGATGCATACAATCTGAATCAAATTGCCATGGTCTATCTAGCAGAATATTACAAGCATCCATAGGCACAACATCACAGTCAACAACATCACGATATGAACCAATAGCAAAATTAATTCGTACCAGCTTGGTTACCTTGACCTTACCACTATTGTTGAGCCATTGAATGTGATATGGATGCGGGTGCGGTTTGGTCGTAAGTGCAAGCTTCTCCACCATGTCGCTGCTAGCCAAGTTGTTGCAGCTACCTCCATCAATGATCAAACGACATGAACGCTCCTTAATGACACACTTTGTTTGAAACAACGTATGTCGCTGATTCTGCTCTGCCTTCTCCATTTGTGCACTAAGCACACGCTGTACAATGAGGCTCTCATAATGCTCTGCATCATCTGCACCAATCTGTTCTTCGGGTGGTTCCTTAGTGCCTACATCATCAGCCGCAAGCAAAGCAAGTGTAGCTTCATCCAAATCACTAGCAGAGGAATACCCACCATCGTCTTTTACCACCAAAACACGCTGATTAGGACAATAACGCTGCACGTGTCCATAGCCCTTGCATCGATAACACAGAACATCTCTTGTTCTACCTGTGGAAGCTACTGAAGAGGCACTACCTGCGGGTTTCTGGGCAGATTTGGTTGCTGAATTTGTGGAAGATGCACGTGGTTTGTCGCTGGAGGAAGGCGGGGGTGCTGGTCGACTTGGCGAGGGAGTTGGTGCTAGTGTACGGCCGGTCATGGATGTAGTCGTGCGCTGTTGCCATGGTGTAGATTTTCCTGCAGAAACATTAGACCTTGCACTAGCACGTCGTCCCTGCACTTCCCTTTCAGCTTTGCAAGCAAGATGAAACAATCGGGTTACATTAGCATAATCTTTATAAGCAAGGATGTCCTGAATTTCCCTATTTAACCCGCCCAAAAATCTAGCCATAGCAGATTCCTCACCCTCCTCTATGTTACAACGCAGCATACCCATTTGTAATTCCTGATAATATTCTTCTACACTTTTAGTACCCTGTCTCAATTGTTGCAACTTGTTTAACATATCACGTGCATAATAAGAAGGAACAAATCTAGCCCGCATGACCCGTTTCAACGCATCCCAAGTTTGTGGCATGTTATTAGGATTCTTCTTACCATGTTCTATCCACCAAACAGAAGCAAATTCAGTAAACTCACTAGTAGCAGCTCTAACCCGCGCATTCTCAGGAAATTCATGGCATGCAAACTTTTGATCAACCGCAATCTCCCAAGTAATGTAAGCATCAGGGTCATATTTACCATCAAAAGGAGGTATTTTAAATTTAACCTTACTAAAAGCATCATCATTACCATGTACCTCACGTCGGTGAAAACCACCCATACCTCTACGGTTAGTACGTAGTCGCCGGCGATTAGGTGCTTCTTGGTCATCTTGTTCAGTATCAGCAACATAGTCATCCCAGTTACCTTCGGCGCCCTCATCACGCCCACCATTGATATTAGCATGCATCTCATCAAACCGCCTCAAGAGTGCGACAAGGCTCTTGTCAATATGAGCAACTGTCATTTCCACATTTGCAAGTTTGGTGTTCGTGTCGATCTGTGTGGCCTCCAATTGCCCCATCTTTTCATTCGTCACCTGCATGTCATTATCAAGACCTTCCGTGTGCGTCTTCACTAGCCTTACAAAGTGTTGTATGATACCCTTGGTGCGAGGAGAGTGTGGCATATTACGAGAAGCATCATCAACCTCCAATCCTGCCATGGTTAGACGAACAGAGGCAACAAGAAAAAAAAACGTGAAGGAATAAAAACTCTACAACTATTAGGATGTAGCTACTGCAAGGCGCTCACTCTCAACCTGCCACACAAGCTCTTACCAATTCTTACCTTGCACAACAGGAGGGGTCAGCAACCAACAAGTCTGCAACCGTGGAATAAGTGTATCGGTGCCGCAGCAACACGACCTGTCAAACTGTAGTCGAAATATGTAGAGTTGTAGGTGGGCTGAAGCAAGGAATACACTAGTACCACGTTAGTTACAAAAGCAAGCTGAATAATCGTTCAACGGTGGTACTGTGCTGGTCCTAGGCTAAACCAGGCTAGAGACGTGAGCCTAGGCACAAAGGTAGTCACTGAAAAAGAACAACTAGCACAGCACAAAGAGAAACAACAGATTTAGAGATTCAGCCCCCTTCTTCTTCTTTTCCTTTTTTTTTTCTTTTCTATTCTTTTTTTTTCTTCTTCTTCTGTTTTTTTTTGCAGGGGCCTAAACCCTTTTTTTTCACTATGACAACCCAAACAATAAAGATATTGCTAACAACCCCTTTAAATCAGATTTAACAAATCTTGTTAATATAGAAAGTCCAGAAATCTCTACGATGATTGCGGAGCGCTCAGAACGAATTTTGAGATAAGGTTAGATCCGTTGGAAAGAAGATAAGATAAGCTTTCCAGATTGTATTTAAACTTCCAAATCGGATATGATATGTATCCGTGGTGGCAAAAACGAACCAGAGATGTTTTTGGTGATGGTGGATTTCGTGGTGACCAAAACGTGGTAGAACTCAAAACTCTAAAGGAATAAACTAAGACCAGCAACTCGACACAACCGATGCAACCAAAAACTCAACAAGCCCTAACTAAGTAGTACTAGTAAATGCTCAATGGTTTATAGGATTGCGGTAAAACTAATCTACTATTTTTTGGCTTTTTCTGGACTATAGGAGATAAGAAAACAGCGAAGAAAAGTAAATCTCTCACCGATAAACCTTGCTCTGATTACCAACTGATGTGCACCCGTTGGGTGATTGCCCGATCTTTCGATGAGAGGGTGTGGAATAACTCGATTGGGGGAGGAGACGACGTTCACGGCCCGACTACAGCCTTCCAAAGACGCTGCGCCTTAGCAACCGATACACCACCTCCTATGGCTGTCACGATCTTGTGGAGCGTGACACCCTGGCCACTAGGGCACTCGTCCTGCAAGCAATCGAAGAACTAGCAAGAACAAGTAGAACAAGTACTGAATTACCAGATCTAAATGTAGGTTTAAAGATCAAACTACAATATGGTGGGGTTCCGAAGACAAGAAGACGGGCGGCTGAACTAGCACGCGCGCTTGCAAGCAAGTAGCGAGAGCTAAACTTGATCTAAACAAAACCCGCTGTTCTTGGTGGCGGCTAGGGGCGACCACAAGGGTATTGGGGTCGTGCTGCAACCCTAGGATGCGTCCCTAATGGACCTAACTTGATACACGACCCATTGGGCCAAAATAGGGTGACGCAGCACCATGGGCAGAAAAGGCAGGAAATGTCTCGGTAAGAAAACAATGATTACGGCGGCCTCAGAACAGATATGACTATAATTCCGGATCCATATGAAAGTAGACTTGATAAGCTTTCCATGTTGTGCTTGAACATTCCAATCCGAGCCCGCATCTGACCGTGGTGACCGTCACAAGTTGGTGTTCTTCTGCAGTCCGAATCCAGCATGTTCAAATCCTTTTCCCTTTCGGTCTTCTCCCTGATTCCTAAGCAAAACAAGAGTGCACGGGTCTCCATGGTCTAAATATGATGGACATGAACTCAAGAGTGTAATCACCTGATGGTTGAGTTGACGAGCACGAGCGCGAGTAATGGGACCAGAAATTGGTACTTGTATTGGTATAGATGCATCAGTAGTGTGGATGTCTTCATCAAAAAACTCGTGCTTTGTATGCACCCCGACAACCGTTTTCGGAATGGGTGACGTGCGACAACGAAATTGCGTGAAACCACCCCAAACATGAGTTTTGGACCTAAAGTAGTGGATTGGGCATGTTCGTTGCGAAAAACGAAGAAATGGTTTCGGTGGCACAAACTCGTGCTTTGTATGCACCCGACACCCGTTTTGGGAATGGGTGACGTGTGACAACGAAATTGTGCGAAACCACCCCAAACATGAGTTTTGGACCTAAAGTAGTGGATTGGGCATGTTCGTTACGAAAAACGAAGAAATGGTTCCGGTGGCAAAAACTCGTGCTTTTATGCACCCGACACTCGTTTTCGGAATGAGTGACGTGCGGCAACGAAATTGCACGAAACCACCCAAAACATGAGTTTTGTACCTAAAGTAGTGGATTGGGCATGTTCGTTGCGAAAAACGAAGAAATGGTTCCGGTGGCAAAAACTCGTGCTTTGTACGCACCCGACACCCGTTTTCGGAATGGGTGACGTGCGACAACGAAATTGCGCGAAACCACCCCAAACATGAGTTTTGGACCTAAAGTATTGGATTGGGCATGTTCGTTGCGAAAAACGAAGAAATGGTTCCGGTGGCAAAAACTCGTGCTTTGTATGCACCCCCGACAACCGTTTTCGGAATGGTTGACGTGCGGCAACGAAATTGCGCGAAACCACCCCAAACATGAGTTTTGTACCTAAAGTAGTGGATTGGGCATGTTCGTTGCGAAAAACGAAGAAATGGTTCCGGTGGCAAAAACTCGTGCTTTGTATGCACCCCCGATAACCGTTTTTGGAATTGGTGACGTGCGGCAACGAAATTGTGCGAAACTACCCCAAACATGAGTTTTGTACCTAAAGTAGTGGATTGGGCATGTTCGTTGCGAAAAACGAAGAAATGGTTCCGGTGGCAAAAACTCGTGCTTTGTATGCACCCGACACCCGTTTTCGGAATGGGTGACGTGCGACAACGAAATTGCGAGAAATCACCCCAAACATGAGTTTTGGACCTAAAGTAGTGGATTGGGCATGTTCGTTGCGAAAAACGAAGAAATAGTTCCGGTGGCAAAAACTCGTGCTTTGTATGCACCCCTACAACCGTTTTCGGAATGGGTGACGTGTGACAACGAAATTGCGCGAAACCACCCCAAACATGAGTTTTGGACCTAAAGTAGTGGATTGGGCATGTTCGTTGCAAAAACGAAGAAATGGTTCCGGTGGCAAAAACTCGTGCTTTGTATGCACCCCGACAACCGTTTTTGGAATGGGTGACGTGCGGCAACGAAATTGCGCGAAACCACCCCAAACATGAGTTTTGGACCTAAAGTAGTGGATTGGGCATGTTCGTTGCGAAAAACGAAGAAATGGTTCCGGTGGCAAAAACTCGTGCTTTGTATGCACCCGACACCCGTTTTGGGAATGGGTGACGTGTGACAACAAAATTGTGCGAAACCACCCCCCAAACATGAGTTTTGGACCTAAAGTAGTGGATTGGGCATGTTCGTTACGAAAAACAAAGAAATGGTTCCGGTGGCAAAAACTCGTGCTTTTATGCACCCGACACTCGTTTTCGGAATGAGTGACGTGCGGCAACGAAATTGCGCGAAACCACCCCAAACATGAGTTTTATACCTAAAGTAGTGGATTGGGCATGTTCGTTGCGAAAAACGAAGAAATGGTTCCGGTGGCAAAAACTCGTGCTTTGTATGCACCCCGACAACCGTTTTCAGAATGGGTGACGTGCGGCAACGAAATTGCGCGAAACCACCTCAAAAATGAGTTTTGGACCTAAAGTAGTGGATTGGGCATGTTCGTTGCGAAAAACGAAGAAATGGTTCGGTGGCAAAAACTCGTGCTTTTATGCACCCGACACCCGTTTTCGGAATGGGTGACGTGCGGCAACGAAATTGCGAGAAACCACCCCAAACATGAGTGTTGTACCTAAAGTAGTGGATTGGGCATGTTCGTTGCGAAAAACGAAGAAATGGTTCCGGTGGCAAAAACTCGTGCTTTATATGCACTCCCCGACAACCGTTTTCAAAATGGGTGACGTGCGGCATCGAAATTGCGCGAAACCACCCCAAACATGAGTTTTGGACCTAAAGTAGTGGATTGGGCATGTTCGTTGCGAAAAACGAAGAAATGGTTCCGGTGACAACCGTTTTCAGAATGGGTGACGTGCGGCAACGAAATTGCGCGAAACCACCTCAAAAATGAGTTTTGGACCTAAAGTAGTGGATTGGGCATGTTCGTTGCGAAAAACGAAGAAATGGTTCGGTGGCAAAAACTCGTGCTTTTATGCACCCGACACCCGTTTTCGGAATGGGTGACGTGCGGCAACAAAATTGCGCGAAACCACCCCAAACATGAGTGTTGTACCTAAAGTAGTGGATTGGGCATGTTCGTTGCGAAAAACGAAGAAATGGTTCCGGTGGCAAAAACTCGTGCTTTGTATGCACTCCCCGACAACCGTTTTCAGAATGGGTGACGTGCGGCATCGAAATTGCGCTAAACCACCCCAAACATGAGTTTTGGACCTAAAGTAGTGGATTGGGCATGTTCGTTGCGAAAAACGAAGAAATGGTTCCGGTGGCAAAAACTCGTGCTTTGTATGCACCCGACACCCGTTTTCGGAATGGGTGACGTGCGACATCGAAATTGCGAGAAACCACCCCAAACATGAGTTTTGGACCTAAAGTAGTGGATTGGGCATGTTCGTTGCGAAAAACGAAGAAATGGTTCCGGTGGCAAAAACTCGTGCTTTGTATGCACCCCGACAACCGTTTTCAGAATAGGTGACGTGCGGCAACGAAATTGCGCGAAACCACCTCAAACATGAGTTTTGGACCTAAAGTAGTGGATTGGGCATGTTCGTTGCGAAAAACGAAGAAATGGTTCCGGTGGCAAAAACTCGTGCTTTGTATGCACCCGACACCCGTTTTCGGAATGGGTGACGTGCGACAACGAAATTGCGAGAACCACCCCAAACATGTGTTTTGGACCTAAAGTATTGGATTGGGCATGTTCGTTGCGAAAAACGAAGAAATGGTTCCGGTGGCAAAACTCGTGCTTTGTATGCACCCCCGACAACCGTTTTCGGAATGGGTTACGTGCGGCAACGAAATTGCGCGAAACCACCCCAAACATGAGTTTTGGACCTAAAGTAGTGGATTGGGCATGTTCGTTGCGAAAAACGAAGTAATGGTTACGGTGGCAAAAACTCGTGCTTTGTATGCACCCGACACCTGTTTTCGGAATGGGTGACGTGCGACAACGAAATTGCGCGAAACCACCCCAAACATGAGTTTTGGACCTAAAGTAGTGGATTGGGCATGTTCGTTGCGAAAAACGAAGAAATGGTTCCGGTGACAACCGTTTTCAGAATGGGTGACGTGCGGCAACCAAATTGCGCGAAACCACCCCAAACATGAGTTTTGGACCTAAAGTAGTGGATTGGGCATGTTCGTTGCGAAAAACGAAGAAATGGTTCCGGTGGCAAAAACTCGTGCTTTGTATGCACTCCCCGACAACCGTTTTCAGAATGGGTGACGTGCGGCATCGAAATTGCGCTAAACCACCCCAAACATGAGTTTTGGACCTAAAGTAGTGGATTGGGCATGTTCGTTGCGAAAAACGAAGAAATGGTTCCGGTGGCAAAAACTCGTGCTTTGTATGCACCCGACACCCGTTTTCGGAATGGGTGACGTGCGACATCGAAATTGCGAGAAACCACCCCAAACATGAGTTTTGGACCTAAAGTAGTGGATTGGGCATGTTCGTTGCGAAAAACGAAGAAATGGTTCCGGTGGCAAAAACTCGTGCTTTGTATGCACCCCGACAACCGTTTTCAGAATGGGTGACGTGCGGCAACGAAATTGCGCGAAACCACCTCAAACATGAGTTTTGGACCTAAAGTAGTGGATTGGGCATGTTCGTTGCGAAAAACGAAGAAATGGTTCCGGTGGCAAAAACTCGTGCTTTGTATGCACCCGACACCCGTTTTCGGAATGGGTGACGTGCGACAACGAAATTGCGAGAACCACCCCAAACATGTGTTTTGGACCTAAAGTATTGGATTGGGCATGTTCGTTGCGAAAAACGAAGAAATGGTTCCGGTGGCAAAACTCGTGCTTTGTATGCACCCCCGACAACCGTTTTCGGAATGGGTTACGTGCGGCAACGAAATTGCGCGAAACCACCCCAAACATGAGTTTTGGACCTAAAGTAGTGGATTGGGCATGTTCGTTGCGAAAAACGAAGTAATGGTTACGGTGGCAAAAACTCGTGCTTTGTATGCACCCGACACCTGTTTTCGGAATGGGTGACGTGCGACAACGAAATTGCGCGAAACCACCCCAAACATGAGTTTTGGACCTAAAGTAGTGGATTGGGCATGTTCGTTGCGAAAAACGAAGAAATGGTTCCGGTGACAACCGTTTTCAGAATGGGTGACGTGCGGCAACCAAATTGCGCGAAACCACCCCAAACATGAGTTTTGGACCTAAAGTAGTGGATTGGGCATGTTCGTTGCGAAAAACGAAGAAATGGTTCCGGTGGCAAAAACTCGTGCTTTGTATGCACCCGACACCCGTTTTCGGAATGGGTGACGTGCGACAACGAAATTGCGAGAACCACCCCAAACATGTGTTTTGGACCTAAAGTATTGGATTGGGCATGTTCGTTGCGAAAAACGAAGAAATGGTTCCGGTGGCAAAAACTCGTGCTTTGTATGCACCCCCGACAACCGTTTTCGGAATGGTTGACGTGCGGCAACGAAATTGCGCGAAACCACCCCAAACATGAGTTTTGGACCTAAAGTAGTGGATTGGGCATGTTCGTTGCGAAAAACGAAGAAATGGTTCCGGTGGCAAAAACTCGTGCTTTGTATGCACCCCGACAACCGTTTTCAGAATGGGTGACGTGCGGCAACGAAATTGCGCGAAACCACCCCGAACATGAGTTTTGGACCTAAAGTAGTGGATTGGGCATGTTCGTTGCGAAAAACGAAGAAATGGTTCTGGTGGCAAAAACTCGTGCTTTGTATGCACCCGACACCCGTTTTCGGAATGGGTGACGTGCGACAACGAAATTGCGAGAAATCACCCCAAACATGAGTTTTGGACCTAAAGTAGTGGATTGGGCATGTTCGTTGCGAAAAACGAAGAAATGGTTCCGGTGGCAAAAACTCGTGCTTTGTATGCACCCCTACAACCGTTTTCGGAATGGGTGACGTGTGACAACGAAATTGCGCGAAACCACCCCAAACATGAGTTTTGGACCTAAAGTAGTGGATTGGGCATGTTCGTTGCAAAAACGAAGAAATGGTTCCGGTGGCAAAAACTTGTGCTTTGTATGCACCCCGACAACCGTTTTTGGAATGGGTGACGTGCGGCAACGAAATTGCGCGAAACCACCCCAAACATGAGTTTTGGACCTAAAGTAGTGGATTGGGCATGTTCGTTGCGAAAAACGAAGAAATGGTTCCGGTGGCAAAAACTCGTGCTTTGTATGCACCCGACACCCGTTTTGGGAATGGGTGACGTGTGACAACAAAATTGTGCGAAACCACCCCCCAAACATGAGTTTTGGACCTAAAGTAGTGGATTGGGCATGTTCGTTATGAAAAACGAAGAAATGGTTCCGGTGGCAAAAACTCGTGCTTTTATGCACCCGACACTCGTTTTCGGAATGAGTGACGTGCGACAACGAAATTGCGCGAAACCACCCCAAACATGAGTTTTATACCTAAAGTAGTGGATTGGGCATGTTCGTTGCGAAAAACGAAGAAATGGTTCCGGTGGCAAAAACTCGTGCTTTGTATGCACCCCGACAACCGTTTTCAGAATGGGTGACGTGCGGCAACGAAATTGCGCGAAACCACCTCAAAAATGAGTTTTGGACCTAAAGTAGTGGATTGGGCATGTTCGTTGCGAAAAACGAAGAAATGGTTCGGTGGCAAAAACTCGTGCTTTTATGCACCCGACACCCGTTTTCGGAATGGGTGACGTGCGGCAACGAAATTGCGCGAAACCACCCCAAACATGAGTGTTGTACCTAAAGTAGTGGATTGGGCATGTTCGTTGCAAAAAACGAAGAAATGGTTACGGTGGCAAAAACTCGTGCTTTGTATGCACCCGACACCTGTTTTCGGAATGGGTGACGTGCGACAACGAAATTGCGCGAAACCACCCCAAACATGAGTTTTGGACCTAAAGTAGTGGATTGGGCATGTTCGTTGCGAAAAACAAAGAAATGGTTCCGGTGACAACCGTTTTCAGAATGGGTGACGTGCGGCAACGAAATTGCGCGAAACCACCCCAAACATGAGTTTTGGACCTAAAGTAGTGGATTGGGCATGTTCGTTGCGAAAAACGAAGAAATGGTTCCGGTGGCAAAAACTCGTGCTTTGTATACACCCGACACCCGTTTTCGGAATGGGTGACGTGCGACAACGAAATTGCGAGAACCACCCCAAACATGTGTTTTGGACCTAAAGTATTGGATTGGGCATGTTCGTTGCGAAAAACGAAGAAATGGTTCCGGTGGCAAAAACTCGTGCTTTGTATGCACCCCCGACAACCGTTTTCGGAATGGTTGACGTGCGGCAACGAAATTGCGCGAAACCACCCCAAACATGAGTTTTGGACCTAAAGTAGTGGATTGGGCATGTTCGTTGCGAAAAACGAAGAAATGGTTCCGGTGGCAAAAACTCGTGCTTTGTATGCACCCCGACAACCGTTTTCAGAATGGGTGACGTGCGGCAACGAAATTGCGCGAAACCACCCCAAACATGAGTTTTGGACCTAAAGTAGTGGATTGGGCATGTTCGTTGCGAAAAACGAAGAAATGGTTCCGGTGGCAAAAACTCGTGCTTTGTATACACCCGACACCCGTTTTCGGAATGGGTGACGTGCGACAACGAAATTGCGAGAACCACCCCAAACATGTGTTTTGGACCTAAAGTATTGGATTGGGCATGTTCGTTGCGAAAAACGAAGAAATGGTTCCGGTGGCAAAAACTCGTGCTTTGTATGCACCCCCAACAACCGTTTTCGGAATGGTTGACGTGCGGCAACGAAATTGCGCGAAACCACCCCAAACATGAGTTTTGGACCTAAAGTAGTGGATTGGGCATGTTCGTTGCGAAAAACGAAGAAATGGTTCCGGTGGCAAAAACTCGTGCTTTGTATGCACCCGACACCCGTTTTGGGAATGGGTGACGTGTGACAACAAAATTGTGCGAAACCACCCCCCAAACATGAGTTTTGGACCTAAAGTAGTGGATTGGGCATGTTCGTTACGAAAAACGAAGAAATGGTTCCGGTGGCAAAAACTCGTGCTTTTATGCACCCGACACTCGTTTTCGGAATGAGTGACGTGCGGCAACGAAATTGCGCGAAACCACCCCAAACATGAGTTTTATACCTAAAGTAGTGGATTGGGCATGTTCGTTGCGAAAAACGAAGAAATGGTTCCGGTGGCAAAAACTCGTGCTTTGTATGCACCCCGACAACCGTTTTCAGAATGGGTGACGTGCGGCAACGAAATTGCGCGAAACCACCTCAAAAATGAGTTTTGGACCTAAAGTAGTGGATTGGGCATGTTCGTTGCGAAAAACGAAGAAATGGTTCGGTGGCAAAAACTCGTGCTTTTATGCACCCGACACCCGTTTTCGGAATGGGTGACGTGCGGCAACGAAATTGCGCGAAACCACCCCAAACATGAAGTGTTGTACCTAAAGTAGTGGATTGGGCATGTTCGTTGCAAAAAACGAAGAAATGGTTACGGTGGCAAAAACTCGTGCTTTGTATGCACCCGACACCTGTTTTCGGAATGGGTGACGTGCGACAACGAAATTGCGCGAAACCACCCCAAACATGAGTTTTGGACCTAAAGTAGTGGATTGGGCATGTTCGTTGCGAAAAACAAAGAAATGGTTCCGGTGACAACCGTTTTCAGAATGGGTGACGTGCGGCAACGAAATTGCGCGAAACCACCCCAAACATGAGTTTTGGACCTAAAGTAGTGGATTGGGCATGTTCGTTGCGAAAAACGAAGAAATGGTTCCGGTGGCAAAAACTCGTGCTTTGTATACACCCGACACCCGTTTTCGGAATGGGTGACGTGCGACAACGAAATTGCGAGAACCACCCCAAACATGTGTTTTGGACCTAAAGTATTGGATTGGGCATGTTCGTTGCGAAAAACGAAGAAATGGTTCCGGTGGCAAAAACTCGTGCTTTGTATGCACCCCCGACAACCGTTTTCGGAATGGTTGACGTGCGGCAACGAAATTGCGCGAAACCACCCCAAACATGAGTTTTGGACCTAAAGTAGTGGATTGGGCATGTTCGTTGCGAAAAACGAAGAAATGGTTCCGGTGGCAAAAACTCGTGCTTTGTATGCACCCCGACAACCGTTTTCAGAATGGGTGACGTGCGGCAACGAAATTGCGCGAAACCACCCCAAACATGAGTTTTGGACCTAAAGTAGTGGATTGGGCATGTTCGTTGCGAAAAACGAAGAAATGGTTCCGGTGGCAAAAACTCGTGCTTTGTATGCACCCGACACCCGTTTTCGGAATGGGTGACGTGCGACAACGAAATTGCGAGAAATCACCCGAAACATGAGTTTTGGACCTAAAGTAGTGGATTGGGCATGTTCGTTGCGAAAAACGAAGAAATGGTTCCGGTGGCAAAAACTCGTGCTTTGTATGCACCCGACACCCGTTTTGGGAATGGGTGACGTGTGACAACAAAATTGTGCGAAACCACCCCCCAAACATGAGTTTTGGACCTAAAGTAGTGGATTGGGCATGTTCGTTACGAAAAACGAAGAAATGGTTCCGGTGGCAAAAACTCGTGCTTTTATGCACCCGACACTCGTTTTCGGAATGAGTGGCGTGCGGCAACGAAATTGCGCGAAACCACCCCAAACATGAGTTTTATACCTAAAGTAGTGGATTGGGCATGTTCGTTGCGAAAAACGAAGAAATGGTTCCGGTGGCAAAAACTCGTGCTTTGTATGCACCCCGACAACCGTTTTCAGAATGGGTGACGTGCGGCAACGAAATTGCGCGAAACCACCTCAAAAATGAGTTTTGGACCTAAAGTAGTGGATTGGGCATGTTCGTTGCGAAAAACGAAGAAATGGTTCGGTGGCAAAAACTCGTGCTTTTATGCACCCGACACCCGTTTTCGGAATGGGTGACGTGCGGCAACGAAATTGCGCGAAACCACCCCAAACATGAGTGTTGTACCTAAAGTAGTGGATTGGGCATGTTCGTTGCGAAAAACGAAGAAATGGTTCCGGTGGCAAAAACTCGTGCTTTATATGCACTCCCCGACAACCGTTTTCAGAATGGGTGACGTGCGGCATCGAAATTGCGCGAAACCACCCCAAACATGAGTTTTGGACCTAAAGTAGTGGATTGGGCATGTTCGTTGCGAAAAACGAAGAAATGGTTCCGGTGACAACCGTTTTCAGAATGGGTGACGTGCGGCAACGAAATTGCGCGAAACCACCTCAAAAATGAGTTTTGGACCTAAAGTAGTGGATTGGGCATGTTCGTTGCGAAAAACGAAGAAATGGTTCGGTGGCAAAAACTCGTGCTTTTATGCACCCGACACCCGTTTTCGGAATGGGTGACGTGCGGCAACGAAATTGCGCGAAACCACCCCAAACATGAGTGTTGTACCTAAAGTAGTGGATTGGGCATGTTCGTTGCGAAAAACGAAGAAATGGTTCCGGTGGCAAAAACTCGTGCTTTGTATGCACTCCCCGACAACCGTTTTCAGAATGGGTGACGTGCGGCATCGAAATTGCGCTAAACCACCCCAAACATGAGTTTTGGACCTAAAGTAGTGGATTGGGCATGTTCGTTGCGAAAAACGAAGAAATGGTTCCGGTGGCAAAAACTCGTGCTTTGTATGCACCCGACACCCGTTTTCGGAATGAGTGACGTGCGACATCGAAATTGCGAGAAACCACCCCAAACATGAGTTTTGGACCTAAAGTAGTGGATTGGGCATGTTCGTTGCGAAAAACGAAGAAATGGTTCCGGTGGCAAAAACTCGTGCTTTGTATGCACCCCGACAACCGTTTTCAGAATGGGTGACGTGCGGCAACGAAATTGCGCGAAACCACCTCAAACATGAGTTTTGGACCTAAAGTAGTGGATTGGGCATGTTCGTTGCGAAAAACGAAGAAATGGTTCCGGTGGCAAAAACTCGTGCTTTGTATGCACCCCCGACAACCGTTTTCGGAATGGTTGACGTGCGGCAACGAAATTGCGCGAAACCACCCCAAACATGAGTTTTGGACCTAAAGTAGTGGATTGGGCATGTTCGTTGCGAAAAAACGAAGAAATGGTTCCGGTGGCAAAAACTCGTGCTTTGTATGCACCCCGACAACCGTTTTCAGAATGGGTGACGTGCGGCAACGAAATTGCGCGAAACCACCCCAAACATGAGTTTTGGACCTAAAGTAGTGGATTGGGCATGTTCGTTGCGAAAAACGAAGAAATGGTTCCGGTGGCAAAAACTCGTGCTTTGTATGCACCCGACACCCGTTTTCGGAATGGGTGACGTGCGACAACGAAATTGCGAGAAATCACCCGAAACATGAGTTTTGGACCTAAAGTAGTGGATTGGGCATGTTCGTTGCGAAAAACGAAGAAATGGTTCCGGTGGCAAAAACTCGTGCTTTGTATGCACCCGACACCCGTTTTGGGAATGGGTGACGTGTGACAACAAAATTGTGCGAAACCACCCCCCAAACATGAGTTTTGGACCTAAAGTAGTGGATTGGGCATGTTCGTTACGAAAAACGAAGAAATGGTTCCGGTGGCAAAAACTCGTGCTTTTATGCACCCGACACTCGTTTTCGGAATGAGTGGCGTGCGGCAACGAAATTGCGCGAAACCACCCCAAACATGAGTTTTATACCTAAAGTAGTGGATTGGGCATGTTCGTTGCGAAAAACGAAGAAATGGTTCCGGTGGCAAAAACTCGTGCTTTGTATGCACCCCGACAACCGTTTTCAGAATGGGTGACGTGCGGCAACGAAATTGCGCGAAACCACCTCAAAAATGAGTTTTGGACCTAAAGTAGTGGATTGGGCATGTTCGTTGCGAAAAACGAAGAAATGGTTCGGTGGCAAAAACTCGTGCTTTTATGCACCCGACACCCGTTTTCGGAATGGGTGACGTGCGGCAACGAAATTGCGCGAAACCACCCCAAACATGAGTGTTGTACCTAAAGTAGTGGATTGGGCATGTTCGTTGCGAAAAACGAAGAAATGGTTCCGGTGGCAAAAACTCGTGCTTTATATGCACTCCCCGACAACCGTTTTCAGAATGGGTGACGTGCGGCATCGAAATTGCGCGAAACCACCCCAAACATGAGTTTTGGACCTAAAGTAGTGGATTGGGCATGTTCGTTGCGAAAAACGAAGAAATGGTTCCGGTGACAACCGTTTTCAGAATGGGTGACGTGCGGCAACGAAATTGCGCGAAACCACCTCAAAAATGAGTTTTGGACCTAAAGTAGTGGATTGGGCATGTTCGTTGCGAAAAACGAAGAAATGGTTCGGTGGCAAAAACTCGTGCTTTTATGCACCCGACACCCGTTTTCGGAATGGGTGACGTGCGGCAACGAAATTGCGCGAAACCACCCCAAACATGAGTGTTGTACCTAAAGTAGTGGATTGGGCATGTTCGTTGCGAAAAACGAAGAAATGGTTCCGGTGGCAAAAACTCGTGCTTTGTATGCACTCCCCGACAACCGTTTTCAGAATGGGTGACGTGCGGCATCGAAATTGCGCTAAACCACCCCAAACATGAGTTTTGGACCTAAAGTAGTGGATTGGGCATGTTCGTTGCGAAAAACGAAGAAATGGTTCCGGTGGCAAAAACTCGTGCTTTGTATGCACCCGACACCCGTTTTCGGAATGAGTGACGTGCGACATCGAAATTGCGAGAAACCACCCCAAACATGAGTTTTGGACCTAAAGTAGTGGATTGGGCATGTTCGTTGCGAAAAACGAAGAAATGGTTCCGGTGGCAAAAACTCGTGCTTTGTATGCACCCCGACAACCGTTTTCAGAATGGGTGACGTGCGGCAACGAAATTGCGCGAAACCACCTCAAACATGAGTTTTGGACCTAAAGTAGTGGATTGGGCATGTTCGTTGCGAAAAACGAAGAAATGGTTCCGGTGGCAAAAACTCGTGCTTTGTATGCACCCGACACCCGTTTTCGGAATGGGTGACGTGCGACAACGAAATTGCGAGAACCACCCCAAACATGTGTTTTGGACCTAAAGTATTGGATTGGGCATGTTCGTTGCGAAAAACGAAGAAATGGTTCCGGTGGCAAAAACTCGTGCTTTGTATGCACCCCCCGACAACCGTTTTCGGAATGGGTTACGTGCGGCAACGAAATTGCGCGAAACCACCCCAAACATGAGTTTTGGACCTAAAGTAGTGGATTGGGCATGTTCGTTGCGAAAAACGAAGTAATGGTTACGGTGGCAAAAACTCGTGCTTTGTATGCACCCGACACCTGTTTTCGGAATGAGTGACGTGCGACAACGAAATTGCGCGAAACCACCCCAAACATGAGTTTTGGACCTAAAGTAGTGGATTGGGCATGTTCGTTGCGAAAAACGAAGAAATGGTTCCGGTGACAACAGTTTTCAGAATGGGTGACGTGCGGCAACGAAATTGCGCGAAACCACCCCAAACATGAGTTTTGGACCTAAAGTAGTGGATTGGGCATGTTCGTTGCGAAAAACGAAGAAATGGTTCCGGTGGCAAAAACTCGTGCTTTGTATGCACCCGACACCCGTTTTCGGAATGGGTGACGTGCGACAACGAAATTGCGAGAACCACCCCAAACATGTGTTTTGGACCTAAAGTATTGGATTGGGCATGTTCGTTGCGAAAAACGAAGAAATGGTTCCGGTGGCAAAAACTCGTGCTTTGTATGCACCCCCGACAACCGTTTTCGGAATGGTTGACGTGCGGCAACGAAATTGCGCGAAACCACCCCAAACATGAGTTTTGGACCTAAAGTAGTGGATTGGGCATGTTCGTTGCGAAAAACGAAGAAATGGTTCCGGTGGCAAAAACTCGTGCTTTGTATGCACCCCGACAACCGTTTTCAGAATGGGTGACGTGCGGCAACGAAATTGCGCGAAACCACCCCAAACATGAGTTTTGGACCTAAAGTAGTGGATTGGGCATGTTCGTTGCGAAAAACGAAGAAATGGTTCCGGTGGCAAAAACTCGTGCTTTGTATGCACCCGACACCCGTTTTCGGAATGGGTGACGTGCGACAACGAAATTGCGAGAAATCACCCCAAACATGAGTTTTGGACCTAAAGTAGTGGATTGGGCATGTTCGTTGCGAAAAACGAAGAAATGGTTCCGGTGGCAAAAACTCGTGCTTTGTACGCACCCCTACAACCGTTTTCGGAATGGGTGACGTGTGACAACGAAATTGCGCGAAACCACCCCAAACATGAGTTTTGGACCTAAAGTAGTGGATTGGGCATGTTCGTTGCAAAAACGAAGAAATGGTTCCGGTGGCAAAAACTCGTGCTTTGTATGCACCCCGACAACCGTTTTTGGAATGGGTGACGTGCGGCAACGAAATTGCGCGAAACCACCCCAAACATGAGTTTTGGACCTAAAGTAGTGGATTGGGCATGTTCGTTGCGAAAAACGAAGAAATGGTTCCGTTGGCAAAAACTCGTGCTTTGTATGCACCCGACACCCGTTTTGGGAATGGGTGACGTGTGACAACAAAATTGTGCGAAACCACCCCCCAAACATGAGTTTTGGACCTAAAGTAGTGGATTGGGCATGGTCGTTACGAAAAACGAAGAAATGGTTCCGGTGGCAAAAACTCGTGCTTTTATGCACCCGACACTCGTTTTCGGAATGAGTGACGTGCGGCAACGAAATTGCGCGAAACCACCCCAAACATGAGTTTTGTACCTAAAGTAGTGGATTGGGCATGTTCGTTGCGAAAAACGAAGAAATGGTTCCGGTGGCAAAAACTCGTGCTTTGTATGCACCCCGACAACCGTTTTCAGAATGGGTGACGTGCGGCAACGAAATTGCGCGAAACCACCTCAAAAATGAGTTTTGGACCTAAAGTAGTGGATTGGGCATGTTCGTTGCGAAAAACGAAGAAATGGTTCGGTGGCAAAAACTCGTGCTTTTATGCACCCGACACCCGTTTTCGGAATGGGTGACGTGCGGCAACGAAATTGCGCGAAACCACCCCAAACATGAGTGTTGTACCTAAAGTAGTGGATTGGGCATGTTCGTTGCGAAAAAACGAAGAAATGGTTCCGGTGGCAAAAACTCATGCTTTATATGCACTCCCCGACAACCGTTTTCAGAATGGGTGACGTGCGGCATCGAAATTGCGCGAAACCACCCCAAACATGAGTTTTGGACCTAAAGTAGTGGATTGGGCATGTTCGTTGCGAAAAACGAAGAAATGGTTCCGGTGACAACCGTTTTCAGAATGGGTGACGTGCGGCAACGAAATTGCGCGAAACCACCTCAAAAATGAGTTTTGGACCTAAAATAGTGGATTGGGCATGTTCGTTGCGAAAAACGAAGAAATGGTTCGGTGGCAAAAACTCGTGCTTTTATGCACCCGACACCCGTTTTCGGAATGGGTGACGTGCGGCAACGAAATTGCGCGAAACCACCCCAAACATGAGTGTTGTACCTAAAGTAGTGGATTGGGCATGTTCGTTGCGAAAAACGAAGAAATGGTTCCGGTGGCAAAAACTCGTGCTTTGTATGCACTCCCCGACAACCGTTTTCAGAATGGGTGACGTGCGGCATCGAAATTGCGCGAAACCACCCCAAACATGAGTTTTGGACCTAAAGTAGTGGATTGGGCATGTTCGTTGCGAAAAACGAAGAAATGGTTCCGGTGGCAAAAACTCGTGCTTTGTATGCACCCGACACCCGTTTTCGGAATGGGTGACGTGCGACATCGAAATTGCGAGAAACCACCCCAAACATGAGTTTTGGACCTAAAGTAGTGGATTGGGCAAGTTCGTTGCGAAAAACGAAGAAATGGTTCCGGTGGCAAAAACTCGTGCTTTGTATGCACCCCGACAACCGTTTTCAGAATGGGTGACGTGCGGCAACGAAATTGCGCGAAACCACCTCAAACATGAGTTTTGGACCTAAAGTAGTGGATTGGGCATGTTCGTTGCGAAAAACGAAGAAATGGTTCCGGTGGCAAAAACTCGTGCTTTGTATGCACCCGACACCCGTTTTCGGAATGGGTGACGTGTGACAACAAAATTGTGAGAAACCACCCCCCAAACATGAGTTTTGGACCTAAAGTAGTGGATTGGGCATGTTCGTTACGAAAAACGAAGAAATGGTTCCGGTGGCAAAAACTCGTGCTTTTATGCACCCGACACTCGTTTTCGGAATGAGTGACGTGCGGCAACGAAATTGCGCGAAACCACCCCAAACATGAGTTTTGTACCTAAAGTAGTGGATTGGGCATGTTCGTTGCGAAAAACGAAGAAATGGTTCCGGTGGCAAAAACTCGTGCTTTATATGCACCCCGACAACCGTTTTCAGAATGGGTGACGTGCGGCAACGAAATTGCGCGAAACCACCTCAAAAATGAGTTTTGGACCTAAAGTAGTGGATTGGGCATGTTCGTTGCGAAAAACGAAGAAATGGTTCGGTGGCAAAAACTCGTGCTTTTATGCACCCGACACCCGTTTTCGGAATGGGTGACGTGCGACAACGAAATTGCGAGAACCACCCCAAACATGTGTTTTGGACCTAAAGTATTGGATTGGGCATGTTCGTTGCGAAAAACGAAGAAATGGTTCCGGTGGCAAAAACTCGTGCTTTGTATGCACCCCCCGACAACCGTTTTCGGAATGGGTTACGTGCGGCAACGAAATTGCGCGAAACCACCCCAAACATGAGTTTTGGACCTAAAGTAGTGGATTGGGCATGTTCGTTGCGAAAAACGAAGTAATGGTTACGGTGGCAAAAACTCGTGCTTTGTATGCACCCGACACCTGTTTTCGGAATGGGTGACGTGCGACAACGAAATTGCGCGAAACCACCCCAAACATGAGTTTTGGACCTAAAGTAGTGGATTGGGCATGTTCGTTGCGAAAAACGAAGAAATGGTTCCGGTGACAACAGTTTTCAGAATGGGTGACGTGCGGCAACGAAATTGCGCGAAACCACCCCAAACATGAGTTTTGGACCTAAAGTAGTGGATTGGGCATGTTCGTTGCGAAAAACGAAGAAATGGTTCCGGTGGCAAAAACTCGTGCTTTGTATGCACCCGACACCCGTTTTCGGAATGGGTGACGTGCGACAACGAAATTGCGAGAACCACCCCAAACATGTGTTTTGGACCTAAAGTATTGGATTGGGCATGTTCGTTGCGAAAAACGAAGAAATGGTTCCGGTGGCAAAAACTCGTGCTTTGTATGCACCCCCGACAACCGTTTTCGGAATGGTTGACGTGCGGCAACGAAATTGCGCGAAACCACCCCAAACATGAGTTTTGGACCTAAAGTAGTGGATTGGGCATGTTCGTTGCGAAAAACGAAGAAATGGTTCCGGTGGCAAAAACTCGTGCTTTGTATGCACCCCGACAACCGTTTTCAGAATGGGTGACGTGCGGCAACGAAATTGCGCGAAACCACCCCAAACATGAGTTTTGGACCTAAAGTAGTGGATTGGGCATGTTCGTTGCGAAAAACGAAGAAATGGTTCCGGTGGCAAAAACTCGTGCTTTGTATGCACCCGACACCCGTTTTCGGAATGGGTGACGTGCGACAACGAAATTGCGAGAAATCACCCCAAACATGAGTTTTGGACCTAAAGTAGTGGATTGGGCATGTTCGTTGCGAAAAACGAAGAAATGGTTCCGGTGGCAAAAACTCGTGCTTTGTACGCACCCCTACAACCGTTTTCGGAATGGGTGACGTGTGACAACGAAATTGCGCGAAACCACCCCAAACATGAGTTTTGGACCTAAAGTAGTGGATTGGGCATGTTCGTTGCAAAAACGAAGAAATGGTTCCGGTGGCAAAAACTCGTGCTTTGTATGCACCCCGACAACCGTTTTTGGAATGGGTGACGTGCGGCAACGAAATTGCGCGAAACCACCCCAAACATGAGTTTTGGACCTAAAGTAGTGGATTGGGCATGTTCGTTGCGAAAAACGAAGAAATGGTTCCGGTGGCAAAAACTCGTGCTTTGTATGCACCCGACACCCGTTTTGGGAATGGGTGACGTGTGACAACAAAATTGTGCGAAACCACCCCCCAAACATGAGTTTTGGACCTAAAGTAGTGGATTGGGCATGGTCGTTACGAAAAACGAAGAAATGGTTCCGGTGGCAAAAACTCGTGCTTTTATGCACCCGACACTCGTTTTCGGAATGAGTGACGTGCGGCAACGAAATTGCGCGAAACCACCCCAAACATGAGTTTTGTACCTAAAGTAGTGGATTGGGCATGTTCGTTGCGAAAAACGAAGAAATGGTTCCGGTGGCAAAAACTCGTGCTTTGTATGCACCCCGACAACCGTTTTCAGAATGGGTGACGTGCGGCAACGAAATTGCGCGAAACCACCTCAAAAATGAGTTTTGGACCTAAAGTAGTGGATTGGGCATGTTCGTTGCGAAAAACGAAGAAATGGTTCGGTGGCAAAAACTCGTGCTTTTATGCACCCGACACCCGTTTTCGGAATGGGTGACGTGCGGCAACGAAATTGCGCGAAACCACCCCAAACATGAGTGTTGTACCTAAAGTAGTGGATTGGGCATGTTCGTTGCGAAAAAACGAAGAAATGGTTCCGGTGGCAAAAACTCGTGCTTTATATGCACTCCCCGACAACCGTTTTCAGAATGGGTGACGTGCGGCATCGAAATTGCGCGAAACCACCCCAAACATGAGTTTTGGACCTAAAGTAGTGGATTGGGCATGTTCGTTGCGAAAAACGAAGAAATGGTTCCGGTGACAACCGTTTTCAGAATGGGTGACGTGCGGCAACGAAATTGCGCGAAACCACCTCAAAAATGAGTTTTGGACCTAAAATAGTGGATTGGGCATGTTCGTTGCGAAAAACGAAGAAATGGTTCGGTGGCAAAAACTCGTGCTTTTATGCACCCGACACCCGTTTTCGGAATGGGTGACGTGCGGCAACGAAATTGCGCGAAACCACCCCAAACATGAGTGTTGTACCTAAAGTAGTGGATTGGGCATGTTCGTTGCGAAAAACGAAGAAATGGTTCCGGTGGCAAAAACTCGTGCTTTGTATGCACTCCCCGACAACCGTTTTCAGAATGGGTGACGTGCGGCATCGAAATTGCGCGAAACCACCCCAAACATGAGTTTTGGACCTAAAGTAGTGGATTGGGCATGTTCGTTGCGAAAAACGAAGAAATGGTTCCGGTGGCAAAAACTCGTGCTTTGTATGCACCCGACACCCGTTTTCGGAATGGGTGACGTGCGACATCGAAATTGCGAGAAACCACCCCAAACATGAGTTTTGGACCTAAAGTAGTGGATTGGGCAAGTTCGTTGCGAAAAACGAAGAAATGGTTCCGGTGGCAAAAACTCGTGCTTTGTATGCACCCCGACAACCGTTTTCAGAATGGGTGACGTGCGGCAACGAAATTGCGCGAAACCACCTCAAACATGAGTTTTGGACCTAAAGTAGTGGATTGGGCATGTTCGTTGCGAAAAACGAAGAAATGGTTCCGGTGGCAAAAACTCGTGCTTTGTATGCACCCGACACCCGTTTTCGGAATGGGTGACGTGTGACAACAAAATTGTGAGAAACCACCCCCCAAACATGAGTTTTGGACCTAAAGTAGTGGATTGGGCATGTTCGTTACGAAAAACGAAGAAATGGTTCCGGTGGCAAAAACTCGTGCTTTTATGCACCCGACACTCGTTTTCGGAATGAGTGACGTGCGGCAACGAAATTGCGCGAAACCACCCCAAACATGAGTTTTGTACCTAAAGTAGTGGATTGGGCATGTTCGTTGCGAAAAACGAAGAAATGGTTCCGGTGGCAAAAACTCGTGCTTTGTATGCACCCCGACAACCGTTTTCAGAATGGGTGACGTGCGGCAACGAAATTGCGCGAAACCACCTCAAAAATGAGTTTTGGACCTAAAGTAGTGGATTGGGCATGTTCGTTGCGAAAAACGAAGAAATGGTTCGGTGGCAAAAACTCGTGCTTTTATGCACCCGACACCCGTTTTCGGAATGGGTGACGTGCGGCAACGAAATTGCGCGAAACCACCCCAAACATGAGTGTTGTACCTAAAGTAGTGGATTGGGCATGTTCGTTGCGAAAAACGAAGAAATGGTTCCGGTGGCAAAAACTCGTGCTTTATATGCACTCCCCGACAACCGTTTTCAGAATGGGTGACGTGCGGCATCGAAATTGCGCGAAACCACCCCAAACATGAGTTTTGGACCTAAAGTAGTGGATTGGGCATGTTCGTTGCGAAAAACGAAGAAATGGTTCCGGTGACAACCGTTTTCAGAATGGGTGACGTGCGGCAACGAAATTGCGCGAAACCACCTCAAAAATGAGTTTTGGACCTAAAATAGTGGATTGGGCATGTTCGTTGCGAAAAACGAAGAAATGGTTCGGTGGCAAAAACTCGTGCTTTTATGCACCCGACACCCGTTTTCGGAATGGGTGACGTGCGGCAACGAAATTGCGCGAAACCACCCCAAACATGAGTGTTGTACCTAAAGTAGTGGATTGGGCATGTTCGTTGCGAAAAACGAAGAAATGGTTCCGGTGGCAAAAACTCGTGCTTTGTATGCACTCCCCGACAACCGTTTTCAGAATGGGTGACGTGCGGCATCGAAATTGCGCGAAACCACCCCAAACATGAGTTTTGGACCTAAAGTAGTGGATTGGGCATGTTCGTTGCGAAAAACGAAGAAATGGTTCCGGTGGCAAAAACTCGTGCTTTGTATGCACCCGACACCCGTTTTCGGAATGGGTGACGTGCGACATCGAAATTGCGAGAAACCACCCCAAACATGAGTTTTGGACCTAAAGTAGTGGATTGGGCAAGTTCGTTGCGAAAAACGAAGAAATGGTTCCGGTGGCAAAAACTCGTGCTTTGTATGCACCCCGACAACCGTTTTCAGAATGGGTGACGTGCGGCAACGAAATTGCGCGAAACCACCTCAAACATGAGTTTTGGACCTAAAGTAGTGGATTGGGCATGTTCGTTGCGAAAAACGAAGAAATGGTTCCGGTGGCAAAAACTCGTGCTTTGTATGCACCCGACACCCGTTTTCGGAATGGGTGACGTGTGACAACAAAATTGTGAGAAACCACCCCCCAAACATGAGTTTTGGACCTAAAGTAGTGGATTGGGCATGTTCGTTACGAAAAACGAAGAAATGGTTCCGGTGGCAAAAACTCGTGCTTTTATGCACCCGACACTCGTTTTCGGAATGAGTGACGTGCGGCAACGAAATTGCGCGAAACCACCCCAAACATGAGTTTTGTACCTAAAGTAGTGGATTGGGCATGTTCGTTGCGAAAAACGAAGAAATGGTTCCGGTGGCAAAAACTCGTGCTTTGTATGCACCCCGACAACCGTTTTCAGAATGGGTGACGTGCGGCAACGAAATTGCGCGAAACCACCTCAAAAATGAGTTTTGGACCTAAAGTAGTGGATTGGGCATGTTCGTTGCGAAAAACGAAGAAATGGTTCGGTGGCAAAAACTCGTGCTTTTATGCACCCGACACCCGTTTTCGGAATGGGTGACGTGCGGCAACGAAATTGCGCGAAACCACCCCAAACATGAGTGTTGTACCTAAAGTAGTGGATTGGGCATGTTCGTTGCGAAAAACGAAGAAATGGTTCCTTTGGCAAAAACTCGTGCTTTATATGCACTCCCCGACAACCGTTTTCAGAATGGGTGACGTGCGGCATCGAAATTGCGCGAAACCACCCCAAACATGAGTTTTGGACCTAAAGTAGTGGATTGGGCATGTTCGTTGCGAAAAACGAAGAAATGGTTCCGGTGACAACCGTTTTCAGAATGGGTGACGTGCGGCAACGAAATTGCGCGAAACCACCTCAAAAATGAGTTTTGGACCTAAAGTAGTGGATTGGGCATGTTCATTGCGAAAAACGAAGAAATGGTTCCGGTGGCAAAAACTCGTGCTTTGTATGCACCCCGACAACCGTTTTCAGAATGGGTGACGTGCGGCAACGAAATTGCGCGAAACCACCCCAAACATGAGTTTTGGACCTAAAGTAGTGGATTGGGCATGTTCGTTGCGAAAAACGAAGAAATGGTTCCGGTGGCAAAAACTCGTGCTTTGTATGCACCCGACACCCGTTTTCGGAATGGGT
Organism: Zea mays; assembly: GCF_902167145.1. NCBI lineage: Eukaryota > Viridiplantae > Streptophyta > Magnoliopsida > Poales > Poaceae > Zea > Zea mays. The sequence continues at coordinate 57,391,013 of NC_050102.1, read as the reverse complement.
GACGTGCGACAACGAAATTGCGAGAAATCACCCCAAACATGAGTTTTGGACCTAAAGTAGTGGATTGGGCATGTTCGTTGCGAAAAACGAAGAAATGGTTCCGGTGGCAAAAACTCGTGCTTTGTACGCACCCCTACAACCGTTTTCGGAATGGGTGACGTGTGACAACGAAATTGCGTGAAACCACCCCAAACATGAGTTTTGGACCTAAAGTAGTGGATTGGGCATGTTCGTTGCAAAAACGAAGAAATGGTTCCGGTGGCAAAAACTCGTGCTTTGTATGCACCCCGACAACCGTTTTTGGAATGGGTGACGTGCGGCAACGAAATTGCGCGAAACCACCCCAAACATGAGTTTTGGACCTAAAGTAGTGGATTGGGCATGTTCGTTGCGAAAAACGAAGAAATGGTTCCGGTGGCAAAAACTCGTGCTTTGTATGCACCCGACACCCGTTTTGGGAATGGGTGACGTGTGACAACAAAATTGTGCGAAACCACCCCCCAAACATGAGTTTTGGACCTAAAGTAGTGGATTGGGCATGTTCGTTACGAAAAACGAAGAAATGGTTCCGGTGGCAAAAACTCGTGCTTTTATGCACCCGACACTCGTTTTCGGAATGAGTGACGTGCGGCAACGAAATTGCGCGAAACCACCCCAAACATGAGTTTTGTACCTAAAGTAGTGGATTGGGCATGTTCGTTGCGAAAAACGAAGAAATGGTTCCGGTGGCAAAAACTCGTGCTTTGTATGCACCCCGACAACCGTTTTCAGAATGGGTGACGTGCGGCAACGAAATTGCGCGAAACCACCTCAAAAATGAGTTTTGGACCTAAAGTAGTGGATTGGGCATGTTCGTTGCGAAAAACGAAGAAATGGTTCGGTGGCAAAAACTCGTGCTTTTATGCACCCGACACCCGTTTTCGGAATGGGTGACGTGCGGCAACGAAATTGCGCGAAACCACCCCAAACATGAGTGTTGTACCTAAAGTAGTGGATTGGGCATGTTCGTTGCGAAAAACGAAGAAATGGTTCCGGTGGCAAAAACTCGTGCTTTGTACGCACCCCTACAACCGTTTTCGGAATGGGTGACGTGTGACAACGAAATTGCGCGAAACCACCCCAAACATGAGTTTTGGACCTAAAGTAGTGGATTGGGCATGTTCGTTGCAAAAACGAAGAAATGGTTCCGGTGGCAAAAACTCGTGCTTTGTATGCACCCCGACAACCGTTTTTGGAATGGGTGACGTGCGGCAACGAAATTGCGCGAAACCACCCCAAACATGAGTTTTGGACCTAAAGTAGTGGATTGGGCATGTTCGTTGCGAAAAACGAAGAAATGGTTCCGGTGGCAAAAACTCGTGCTTTGTATGCACCCGACACCCGTTTTGGGAATGGGTGACGTGTGACAACAAAATTGTGCGAAACCACCCCCCAAACATGAGTTTTGGACCTAAAGTAGTGGATTGGGCATGTTCGTTACGAAAAACGAAGAAATGGTTCCGGTGGCAAAAACTCGTGCTTTTATGCACCCGACACTCGTTTTCGGAATGAGTGACGTGCGGCAACGAAATTGCGCGAAACCACCCCAAACATGAGTTTTGTACCTAAAGTAGTGGATTGGGCATGTTCGTTGCGAAAAACGAAGAAATGGTTCCGGTGGCAAAAACTCGTGCTTTGTATGCACCCCGACAACCGTTTTCAGAATGGGTGACGTGCGGCAACGAAATTGCGCGAAACCACCTCAAAAATGAGTTTTGGACCTAAAGTAGTGGATTGGGCATGTTCGTTGCGAAAAACGAAGAAATGGTTCGGTGGCAAAAACTCGTGCTTTTATGCACCCGACACCCGTTTTCGGAATGGGTGACGTGCGGCAACGAAATTGCGCGAAACCACCCCAAACATGAGTGTTGTACCTAAAGTAGTGGATTGGGCATGTTCGTTGCGAAAAACGAAGAAATGGTTCCGGTGGCAAAAACTCGTGCTTTATATGCACTCCCCGACAACCGTTTTCAGAATGGGTGACGTGCGGCATCGAAATTGCGCGAAACCACCCCAAACATGAGTTTTGGACCTAAAGTAGTGGATTGGGCATGTTCGTTGCGAAAAACGAAGAAATGGTTCCGGTGACAACCGTTTTCAGAATGGGTGACGTGCGGCAACGAAATTGTGCGAAACCACCTCAAAAATGAGTTTTGGACCTAAAGTAGTGGATTGGGCATGTTCGTTGCGAAAAACGAAGAAATGGTTCGGTGGCAAAAACTCGTGCTTTTATGCACCCGACACCCGTTTTCGGAATGGGTGACGTGCGGCAACGAAATTGCGCGAAACCACCCCAAACATGAGTGTTGTACCTAAAGTAGTGGATTGGGCATGTTCGTTGCGAAAAACGAAGAAATGGTTCCGGTGGCAAAAACTCGTGCTTTGTATGCACTCCCCGACAACCGTTTTCAGAATGGGTGACGTGCGGCATCGAAATTGCGCGAAACCACCCCAAACATGAGTTTTGGACCTAAAGTAGTGGATTGGGCATGTTCGTTGCGAAAAACGAAGAAATGGTTCCGGTGGCAAAAACTCGTGCTTTGTATGCACCCGACACCCGTTTTCGGAATGGGTGACGTGCGACATCGAAATTGCGAGAAACCACCCCAAACATGAGTTTTGGACCTAAAGTAGTGGATTGGGCAAGTTCGTTGCGAAAAACGAAGAAATGGTTCCGGTGGCAAAAACTCGTGCTTTGTATGCACCCCGACAACCGTTTTCAGAATGGGTGACGTGCGGCAACGAAATTGCGCGAAACCACCTCAAAAATGAGTTTTGGACCTAAAGTAGTGGATTGGGCATGTTCGTTGCGAAAAACGAAGAAATGGTTCGGTGGCAAAAACTCGTGCTTTTATGCACCCGACACCCGTTTTCGGAATGGGTGACGTGCGGCAACGAAATTGCGCGAAACCACCCCAAACATGAGTGTTGTACCTAAAGTAGTGGATTGGGCATGTTCGTTGCGAAAAACGAAGAAATGGTTCCGGTGGCAAAAACTCGTGCTTTGTACGCACCCCTACAACCGTTTTCGGAATGGGTGACGTGTGACAACGAAATTGCGCGAAACCACCCCAAACATGAGTTTTGGACCTAAAGTAGTGGATTGGGCATGTTCGTTGCAAAAACGAAGAAATGGTTCCGGTGGCAAAAACTCGTGCTTTGTATGCACCCCGACAACCGTTTTTGGAATGGGTGACGTGCGGCAACGAAATTGCGCGAAACCACCCCAAACATGAGTTTTGGACCTAAAGTAGTGGATTGGGCATGTTCGTTGCGAAAAACGAAGAAATGGTTCCGGTGGCAAAAACTCGTGCTTTGTATGCACCCGACACCCGTTTTGGGAATGGGTGACGTGTGACAACAAAATTGTGCGAAACCACCCCCCAAACATGAGTTTTGGACCTAAAGTAGTGGATTGGGCATGTTCGTTACGAAAAACGAAGAAATGGTTCCGGTGGCAAAAACTCGTGCTTTTATGCACCCGACACTCGTTTTCGGAATGAGTGACGTGCGGCAACGAAATTGCGCGAAACCACCCCATACATGAGTTTTGTACCTAAAGTAGTGGATTGGGCATGTTCGTTGCGAAAAATGAAGAAATGGTTCCGGTGGCAAAAACTCGTGCTTTGTATGCACCCCGACAACCGTTTTCAGAATGGGTGACGTGCGGCAACGAAATTGTGCGAAACCACCTCAAAAATGAGTTTTGGACCTAAAGTAGTGGATTGGGCATGTTCGTTGCGAAAAACGAAGAAATGGTTCGGTGGCAAAAACTCGTGCTTTTATGCACCCGACACCCGTTTTCGGAATGGGTGACGTGCGGCAACGAAATTGCGCGAAACCACCCCAAACATGAGTGTTGTACCTAAAGTAGTGGATTGGGCATGTTCGTTGCGAAAAACGAAGAAATAGTTCCGGTGGCAAAAACTCGTGCTTTATATGCACTCCCCGACAACCGTTTTCAGAATGGGTGACGTGCGGCATCGAAATTGCGCGAAACCACCCCAAACATGAGTTTTGGACCTAAAGTAGTGGATTGGGCATGTTCGTTGCGAAAAACGAAGAAATGGTTCCGGTGACAACCGTTTTCAGAATGGGTGACGTGCGGCAACGAAATTGCGCGAAACCACCTCAAAAATGAGTTTTGGACCTAAAGTAGTGGATTGGGCATGTTCGTTGCGAAAAACGAAGAAATGGTTCGGTGGCAAAAACTCGTGCTTTTATGCACCCGACACCCGTTTTCGGAATGGGTGACGTGCGGCAACGAAATTGCGCGAAACCACCCCAAACATGAGTTTTGGACCTAAAGTAGTGGATTGGGCAAGTTCGTTGCGAAAAACGAAGAAATGGCTCCGGTGGCAAAAACTCGTGCTTTGTATGCACCCCGACAACCGTTTTCAGAATGGGTGACGTGCGGCAACGAAATTGCGCGAAACCACCTCAAACATGAGTTTTGGACCTAAAGTAGTGGATTGGGCATGTTCGTTGCGAAAAACGAAGAAATGGTTCCGGTGGCAAAAACTCGTGCTTTGTATGCACCCGACACCCGTTTTCGGAATGGGTGACGTGTGACAACAAAATTGTGAGAAACCACCCCCCAAACATGAGTTTTGGACCTAAAGTAGTGGATTGGGCATGTTCGTTACGAAAAACGAAGAAATGGTTCCGGTGGCAAAAACTCGTGCTTTTATGCACCCGACACTCGTTTTCGGAATGAGTGACGTGCGGCAACGAAATTGCGCGAAACCACCCCAAACATGAGTTTTGTACCTAAAGTAGTGGATTGGGCATGTTCGTTGCGAAAAACGAAGAAATGGTTCCGGTGGCAAAAACTCGTGCTTTGTATGCACCCCGACAACCGTTTTCAGAATGGGTGACGTGCGGCAACGAAATTGCGCGAAACCACCTCAAAAATGAGTTTTGGACCTAAAGTAGTGGATTGGGCATGTTCGTTGCGAAAAACGAAGAAATGGTTCGGTGGCAAAAACTCGTGCTTTTATGCACCCGACACCCGTTTTCGGAATGGGTGACGTGCGGCAACGAAATTGCGCGAAACCACCCCAAACATGAGTGTTGTACCTAAAGTAGTGGATTGGGCATGTTCGTTGCGAAAAACGAAGAAATGGTTCCGGTGGCAAAAACTCGTGCTTTATATGCACTCCCCGACAACCGTTTTCAGAATGGGTGACGTGCGGCATCGAAATTGCGTGAAACCACCCCAAACATGAGTTTTGGACCTAAAGTAGTGGATTGGGCATGTTCGTTGCGAAAAACGAAGAAATGGTTCCGGTGACAACCGTTTTCAGAATGGGTGACGTGCGGCAACGAAATTGCGCGAAACCACCTCAAAAATGAGTTTTGGACCTAAAGTAGTGGATTGGGCATGTTCATTGCGAAAAACGAAGAAATGGTTCGGTGGCAAAAACTCGTGCTTTTATGCACCCGACACCCGTTTTCGGAATGGGTGACGTGCGGCAACGAAATTGCGCGAAACCACCCCAAACATGAGTGTTGTACCTAAAGTAGTGGATTGGGCATGTTCGTTGCGAAAAACGAAGAAATGGTTCCGGTGGCAAAAACTCGTGCTTTGTATGCACTCCCCGACAACCGTTTTCAGAATGGGTGACGTGCGGCATCGAAATTGCGCGAAACCACCCCAAACATGAGTTTTGGACCTAAAGTAGTGGATTGGGCATGTTCGTTGCGAAAAACGAAGAAATGGTTCCGGTGGCAAAAACTCGTGCTTTGTATGCACCCGACACCCGTTTTCGGAATGGGTGACGTGCGACATCGAAATTGCGAGAAACCACCCCAAACATGAGTTTTGGACCTAAAGTAGTGGATTGGGCATGTTCGTTGCGAAAAACGAAGAAATGGTTCCGGTGGCAAAAACTCGTGCTTTGTATGCACCCCGACAACCGTTTTCAGAATGGGTGACGTGCGGCAACGAAATTGCGCGAAACCACCTCAAACATGAGTTTTGGACCTAAAGTAGTGGATTGGGCATGTTCGTTGCGAAAAACGAAGAAATGGTTCCGGTGGCAAAAACTCGTGCTTTGTATGCACCCGACACCCGTTTTCGGAATGGGTGACGTGCGACAACGAAATTGCGAGAACCACCCCAAACATGTGTTTTGGACCTAAAGTATTGGATTGGGCATGTTCGTTGCGAAAAACGAAGAAATGGTTCCGGTGGCAAAAACTCGTGCTTTGTATGCACCCCCGACAACCGTTTTCGGAATGGGTTACGTGCGGCAACGAAATTGCGCGAAACCACCCCAAACATGAGTTTTGGACCTAAAGTAGTGGATTGGGCATGTTCGTTGCGAAAAACGAAGAAATGGTTACGGTGGCAAAAACTCGTGCTTTGTATGCACCCGACACCTGTTTTCGGAATGGGTGACGTGCGACAACGAAATTGCGCGAAACCACCCCAAACATGAGTTTTGGACCTAAAGTAGTGGATTGGGCATGTTCGTTGCGAAAAACGAAGAAATGGTTCCGGTGGCAAAAACTCGTGCTTTGTATGCACCCCGACACCCGTTTTCGGAATTGATGTAGCTGAGGTGCCCGAACTTTCGGCGAGTAGAGATAATTCCGATTTGGCGGAAGATGACCCTTGCGATCCGACTACGACGAGCAAGCCCGAGGCGCCAATGCAATCGCTGAACCAACTCCCTGTGGTTACCGACCTTGCTGATGCGAGATCGGTCTGATCACGAAGATCGTTTCCTGTGCGCAATCGAAGAACGAACAAGAAAAAGATGCGAGCAATCTAATCTATTACTCGAGGGTGGAGTTCTGAATACACGAAGACAGCGCAGATTTGCGCGTGTTCGAGAGTAGCTAAGGCTAACGTAAAACAAAACTCAGAAAATAAAGGAGGCGCAGCTCCTGAATAAATAGAGAGGGGGCGCAGCCCCTAGGGGCGGCCAACCCTAGGTCGTCCATTATGGGCCGCAATTGGGCTGGTCGTCTATCCTTCCGGGCCTTCGTTCTTTAACAACATGATGTAGTTCAATTCTCTTGCACGGGCCCGAGTCACTGGCCCAGGTGGAAGGGGTGGCGCCTGGGCTGGAGAAGGTGCTGCTGGTGTAGATGTGCTCGTGTTGGTGTTGATGTCCGCATCATCCTCCCCTTCTTGAACTGAAGTCGTCCTCGACGGCAACTCCTCATCTTCTCCCGCATACGGTTTCAAATCTGCAACATTAAAACTAGTGGAAACACCAAACTCCGCAGGCAGGTCAAGGATATAAGCATTATCATTAATCTTGGTTAGTACCTTAAAAGGACCAGCAGCACGAGGCATCAATTTAGAACGGCGCAAAGTAGGAAAACGATCCTTTCTCAAATGCAACCAAACCATATCACCAGGTTCAAAAGTAACATGTTTTCTTCCTTTACTACCAGCAACATGATTTTTTGCATTAGTAGCAGCAATGTTCTGTTTCGTTTGTTCATGTATGGTAATCATTTGTTCAATATGTGCAGAAGCATCTACATGTGGGGCGTTCGCAGCATTAAGTGAAATCAAATCAATAGGTGCCCTAGGAATGTAACCATAAACAATCTGGAAAGGGCACATCTTTGTAGAAGAATGCGTGGCATGATTGTAAGCAAATTCAACATGAGGCAAGCAATCCTCCCAACGTCTCAAATTCTTGTCTAAAACAGCCCTAAGCATGGTAGATAAAGTTCTATTTACTACCTCAGTTTGTCCATCAGTCTGAGGGTGACAAGTAGTGCTAAACAACAATTTAGTTCCCAATTTATTCCAAAGAGATCTCCAAAAATGGCTTAGAAACTTAGCATCGCGATCAGAGACTATGGTTTTTGGAATACCATGTAAACGAATAATTTCTCTAAAGAACAATTCAGCAACAATGCTAGCATCATCAGTTTTATGACAAGGTATAAAGTGAGCCATTTTAGAGAATCTATCAACAACCACAAAAATACTATCCCTCCCCTTCTTAGTTCTAGGCAAGCCCAAAACAAAGTCCATAGAGATATCAAGCCAAGGAGAAGAAGGGACAGGCAAAGGCATATACAAACCATGGTTGTTCAACCGTGACTTAGCTTTCTGACAAGTAGTGCAGCGTGCAACAAGGCGCTCAACATCAGCGCGCATCCGAGGCCAAAAGAAGTGGGCAGCCAACACCTCATGCGTTTTGTAGACGCCAAAATGCCCCATGAGACCGCCTCCATGTGCCTCCTGTAACAACAAAAGACGAACCGAACTAGCTGGAATACACAGCTTGTTAGCGCGAAACAAGAACCCATCTTGTATGTGAAATTTGCCCCATGGTATCCCATTAATACAATGGCCGAAAGCATCTTTAAAATCAGCATCGTCAACATATTGATCCTTCACAGTGTCCAAACCAAAGATTTTAAAATCTAATTGTGACAGCATGGTATAGCGACGAGACAAAGCATCAGCAATAACATTGTCCTTCCCGTTCTTGTGTTTAATAATGTAAGGAAAGGACTCAATGAATTTGACCCATTTAGCATGACGACGGTTCAGATTTGTTTGGGTACGAATATGTTTTAAAGCCTCATGATCAGAATGAATTATGAACTCACGATGCCAAAGATAGTGCTGCCATGTATGCAAAGTGCGCACTAAAGCGTAAAGCTCCTTATCATAAGTAGAATATTTCAGACTAGCACCGCTTAATTTTTCACTAAAATAAGCAACTGGTTTTCCTTCTTGTAACAAAACAGCACCTAGCCCAATACCGCTAGCATCACATTCAAGCTCAAAAACTTTATTAAAATCAGGCAATTGCAAGAGGGGAGCTTGGGTTAACTTATCTTTCAAAGTGCTGAACGCTACCTCCTGCGAATCACTCCAAGCAAACGGCACATCTTTCTTTGTAAGCTCATGTAGAGGCGCTGCAATGGAGCTAAAATCACGAACAAATCTGCGGTAGAAACCGGCAAGTCCAAGAAAGCTCCGAATTTGTGTGACCGTCGTCGGTGTAGGCCACTCCCGAATGGCAGCAATCTTGCTGCTATCCACCTCAATGCCCTGTGGAGTAACCACATAACCAAGAAACGAGACACGTTGCGTGCAAAATGTGCACTTTTCCATGTTACCAAACAAGCGAGCAGCACGCAAAGCATCAAAAACAGCACGCAAATGTTCTAAATGCTCCTCTATAGACTTGCTGTAAATAAGGATATCATCGAAATAAACAACAACAAACAAACCTATGAAGGCCCGTAGAACTTCGTTCATTAAACGCATAAAGGTGCTGGGAGCATTAGTCAATCCAAATGGCATAACCAACCATTCATATAAACCAAATTTCGTTTTAAAAGCCGTTTTCCATTCATCACCGAGTTTCATTCTAATCTGATGGTAACCGCTACGCAAATCAACCTTAGAGAAAATAACGGCACCACTAAGCTCATCTAACATATCATCAAGGCGTGGAATAGGATATCGATAACGAACTGTGATGTTATTAATAGCACGACAATCTACGCACATACGCCATGACCCATCATTCTTTGGAACGAGTAAAACAGGAACCGAGCAAGGGCTAAGAGACTCACGAATGTAACCCTTATCAAGCAGCGTCTGCACCTGGCGCTGGATCTCCTTCGTCTCCTCTGGATTTGTACGGTACGGGGCGCGGTTCAGAAGAGAAGCGCCGGGGATGAGATCGATCTGATGCTCAATGCCACGGAGGGGAGGAAGACCCGGTGGTAAGTCCGTAGGATAAACATCAGCATACTCCTACAAAAGGTTAACAACAGCAGGGGGTATATCCAAAGACGGTGCATCATCAAGCGGAACAAGCATGCGCGAGCATACAAGTGCATAACAGGGCATATGAGCTTCATGGAGATCATCAAAATCAGCACGTGTAGCAAGTAAAACAGGAGAGTGCAACTTGATTTCAGATTTAATAGGTGCGGCTGATGTCGATTTGACTTGTTGTGCAGTTTTAGCAGCCCTAGTAAGATCATCTTTCAAAATTTGGTCAGGGGTCATTGGATGTATAATTATTTTCTGGCCTTTAAACATGAAAGAATAATGATTTGAACGACCATGATGTAAACTATCAGTATCATATTGCCAAGGTCGACCCAATAACAAAGAGCATGCTTCCATAGGAATAACATCGCAATCAGCATAATCAGAATAAGAACCCAGTGAAAAGGGGACACGTACCGAACGTGTTACCTTTATTTTACCACCATCATTAAGCCATTGAATGTGATACGGATGTGGATGTGTGCGAGTGGGCAAGGATAATTTCTCTACCAACGCTGTACTTGCCAAATTGTTGCAGCTGCCACTATCGATGATGATGCGAATCGACCGTTCATGCACGACGCCCTTGGTATGGAATAGAGTGTGTCGCTGATTTTTTTCGGCCTGGGCAACCTGTGTGCTGAGAACACGCTGCACAACAAGACTCTCATACGTATCGGCGTCGATGGGATCAACGTGGACTTCCTCATTTTCTGCATGGTTAGTGGCAATCATAGCATGACTAGTTTCCTCAGAATCACTGGCTGAAGAGTACTCACCATTGTCACGTATAAGCAAGGTACGCTTGTTTGGGCAGTCCCGAATCATATGCCCAAACCCTCTACAACGATGGCACTGAATATCCCGTGTACGTCCTGTGGAAGAAGCGGCGCCTTTGGCAGGGGGCGCCACTGGCTTGGTCGTCCCTGTGCGCGATGTAGTGCTACGCGTAGAAGGTGTAGGGCTGGAAGGAGTTGAGCTGTGTGTTGGACCCCGGCCTGCAAGAGAGTTAGTATATGTCTTTGATCGTCGTCCCTGCACTTCACGTTCAGCTTTGCAAGCATATTCAAACAATGTGGTTATATCAAAATAATCCTTATAATCAAGTATATCCTGAATTTCCCTGTTCAAACCACCACGAAAACGTGCCATAGCAGCGTCATCCGACTCAACTAAACCACAACGAAGCATACCCTTTTGTAACTCCTGGTAATAATCCTCAACAAACTGTGAACCTTGTTGAAAACGCTGCATTTTGTTAAGCAAATCACGAGCATAATAGGAAGGAACAAATCTGTGGCGCATGGCAGTTTTTAATTGGGTCCAAGTAATGACACTGTTAATGGGAAGTTTTTGTTTATACTCACGCCACCAAATTAAAGCAAAATCAGTAAATTCACTAATGGCAGCCTTCACTTGGCTATTAGCAGGAATATCATGGCATGAAAATTTCTGTTCTACCTCTAATTCCCAATCAAGATATGCAGCAGGATCATATTTACCATTAAAAGATGGAATTTTAAATTTAATCTTAGAAAATAAGTCATTAGGGGGATGACGAACCACACGACGTGCACGACCACGGCGATCTCCATCGTCCTGCTCAGTGTCACCGCCGTATTCCTGCTCCATCTTTGTGGTCAATGCATCAAGGCGTGCCAGGATGGTGTCGAGTGTGGTGCGAGTCGCCGTTTGAGCAAGGTCAAGTTGGTTGAAACGCTCGGTCGTCGAAGTGATCGTTGAATCAAGCCGTTCATGCATCGTCCTAATGTCAGCAGCAAGTCCATCAACTTGTCCCCTTACTTCCTGCAACTGGGCATCCACCATGTCGTGTGCTCCTGCCATAGTTAGCGCAAACACCAAAACATCAAAAGGAGAAAAACCAACGACAAAAACAGGGGTGTACTGCTCACAAGGCGCTCACACTAGTGCTGTTATCAAGTTCTTATCCGTTCTTACCAAGCCACAGTGGTGAACTGCAATCAACAGGTGGAACCGGTGAAAGATTGGATGAGCGATTGCGTGGAGAAACAGAAACCTGCTCGTCGTAGAAATATGTGGAGTTGTGGGTAGGCTGCACTCAAGTCAAGGATTAGCACGATCAAACAATAATGCAAGATTGAATTATAGTGCAAAACACGAAACTATATTGCTGGCTACAGGTGCAAAGGATGGATGGAACTAGCAGAATGGCAGTACCGTAAATATTGTACTAGTGATGCCAAAAAGGCACTAGTAGAAATCACAGGTGATTTTGTTTTTCTTTTTTGTATGATTTTTTTGATATTTTTCTCAGCACAAGAAGCAACAAGATAGGAGCTACACGAAGTTTCACCTAAAACAGATATCAGATGTGGTCTATAGAAAATCAGGAAGTTCTCTGAAAAGCGTGCGAGAACTTTGACGAATTTTTTTCTTTATTTTCCTGATTTTTTTTGACAATTTTGTCGAAACCAAACAGACCGAAGGTGAGTTTGGCCGGGCTCAGAATGGTGTCAACAAGCTCCTGTAAAAATTTCAGATTTTTTGGACACCCGAGCGAAAAGTTATGCCCGTTTTACGGAAGGTACCTCAAGTTATGTTCTAAAAACGACCGGGATGAAACAACCGTATCCTTTCTCCTTCGTTATCTTTTTTTTCTGTTTCTGTTTTTTTATGTAACCGAAGGAGAAAAACAAGGAAGCGGTCGTTGACTCGGTTTGTTTTTTTTCTGTTTTTTTCGTAACCGAAGGAGAAAATCAAGGAAACGGCCGTTGACTCGGTTTGTTTTTTTCTGTTTTTGTTTGACGTAACCGAAGGAGAAAAACAAGGAAACAATGTTGACTCGATTTGTGGCGTGATCAAACGGGAGATGGTGGCGGCGCTAGGGTTTGAATGGTGGAAGAACACAATGTAACCAGCAACAAGGAAACGCGAAAGCACACAAATTCAACAATGCAGATTATTGAAAGAAAGTGCGAGGCTCAAAAGGGTGCTGGGATAAGATCTAACCTGAATTTTTATGTGGTTTTGTGGACTGTAGGAAAAAAAAAACGCTCGATAAACTCACCGATCAACCTGGAAATCTGATACCAATTGATGTAGTTGAGGTGCCCGATCTTTCGGCGAGTAGAGATAATTCCGATTTGGCGGAAGATGACCCTTGCGATCCGACTACGACGAGCAAGCCCGAGGCGCCAATGCAATCGCTGAACCAACTCCCTGTGGTTACCGACCTTGCTGATGCGAGATCGGCCTGATCACGAAGATCGTTTCCTGTGCGCAATCGAAGAACGAACAAGAAAAAGATGCGAGCAATCTAATCTATTACTCGAGGGTGGAGTTCTGAATACACGAAGACAGCGCAGATTTGCGCGTGTTCGAGAGTAGCTAAGGCTAACGTAAAACAAAACTCAGAAAATAAAGGAGGCGCAGCTCATGAATAAATAGAGAGGGGGCGCAGCCCCTAGGGGCGGCCAACCCTAGGTCGTCCGTTATGGGCCGCAATTAGGCTGGTCGTCTATCCTTCCGGGCCTTCGTTCTTTAACAACATGATGTAGTTCAATTCTCTTGCACGGGCCCGAGTCACTGGCCCAGGTGGAAGGGGTGGCGCCTGGGCTGGAGAAGGTGCTGCTGGTGTAGATGTGCTCGTGTTGGTGTTGATGTCCGCATCAGGAATGGGTGACGTGTGACAACGAAATTGCACGAAACCACCCCAAACATGAGTTTTGTACCTAAAGTAGTGGATTGGGCATGTTCGTTGTGAAAAACGAAGAAATGGTTCCGGTGGCAAAAACTCGTGCTTTGTATGCACCCTCGAAAACCGTTTTCGGAATGGGTGACGTGCGGCAACGAAATTGCGCGAAACCACCCCAAACATGAGTTTTGGACCTAAAGTAGTGGATTGGGCATGTTCGTTGCGAAAAACGAAGAAATGGTTCCGGTGGCAAAAACTCGTGCTTTGTATGCACCCGACACCCGTTTTTCGAATGGGTGACGTGCGACAACGAAATTGCGAGAAACCACCCCAAACATGAGTTTTGGACCTAAAGTAGTGGATTGGGCATGTTCGTTGCAAAAAACGAAGAAATGGTTCAGGTGGCAAAAACTTGTGCTTTGTACGCACCCGACACCCGTTTTCGGAATGGGTGACGTGTGACGACGAAATTGCGCGAAACCACCCCAGACATGAGTTTTGGACCTAAGGTAGTGGATTGGGCATGTTCGTTGCGAAAAACGAAGAAATGGTTCCGGTGGCAAAAACTCGTGCTTTGTATGCACCCCGACAACCGTTTTCGGAATGGGTGACGTGCGGCAACGAAATTGCGCGAAAGCACCCCAAACATGTGTTTTGGACCTAAAGTAGTGGATTGGGCATGTTCGTTGCGAAAAACGAAGAAATGGTTCCGGTGGCAAAAACTCGTGCTTTGTATGCACCCCCCTACACCCATTTTCGGAATGGGTGACGTGTGACAACGAAATAGCGCGAAACCACCCCAAACTTGAGTTTTGTACCTGAAGTAGTGGATTGGGCATGTTCGTTGCGAAAAAACGAAGAAATGGTTCCGGTGGCAAAAACTCGTGCTTTTATGCACCCGACACCCGTTTTCGGAATGGGTGACGTGCGGCAACGAAATTGCGCGAAACCACCCCAAACATGAGTGTTGTACCTAAAGTAGTGGATTGGGCATGTTCGTTGCGAAAAACGAAGAAATGGTTCCGGTGGCAAAAATTCGTGCTTTGTATGCACCCCCCCGACAACCGTTTTCAGAATGGGTGACGTGCGGCATCGAAATTGCGCGAAACCACCCCAAACATGAGTTTTGGACCTAAAGTAGTGGATTGGGCATGTTCGTTGCGAAAAACGAAGAAATGGTTCCGGTGGCAAAATCTAGTGCTTTGTATGCACCCGACACCCGTTTTCGGAATGGGTGACGTGTGACAACGAAATTGCGCGAAACCACCCCAAACATGAGTTTTGGACCTAAGGTAGTGGATTGGGCATGTTCGTTGCGAAAAACGAAAAAATGGTTCCGGTGGCAAAAACTTGTGCTTTGTATGCACCCCGACAACCGTTTTCAGAATGGGTGACGTGCGGCAACGAAATTGCGCGAAACCACCCCAAACATGAGTTTTGGACCTAAAGTAGTGGATTGGGCATGTTCGTTGCGAAAAACGAAGAAATGGTTCCGGTGGCAAAAACTCGTGCTTTGTATGCACCCGACACCCGTTTTCGGAATGGGTGACGTGCGACAACGAAATTGCGAGAAACCACCCCAAACATGTGTTTTGGACCTAAAGTAGTGGATTGGGCATGTTCGTTGCGAAAAACGAAGAAATGGTTCCGGTGGCAAAAACTCGTGCTTTGTATGCACCCCATACACCCGTTTTCGGAATGGGCGACGTGTGACAACGAAATTGCGCGAAACCACCCCAAACATGAGTTTTGTACCTGAAGTAGTGGATTGGGCATGTTCGTTGCGAAAAAACGAAGAAATGGTTCCTGTGGCAAAAACTAGTGCTTTGTATGCACCCCCGACAACCGTTTTCGGAATGGGTGACGTGCGGCAACGAAATTGCGCGAAACCACCCCAAACATGAATTTTGGACCTAAAGTAGTGGATTGGGCATGTTCGTTGCGAAAAACGAAGAAATGGTTACGGTGGCAAAAACTCGTGCTTTGTATGCACCCGACACCCGTTTTCGAAATGGGTGACGTGCGACAACGAAATTGCGCGAAACCACCCCAAACATGAGTTTTGGACCTAAAGTAGTGGATTGGGCATGTTCGTTGCGAAAAACGAAGAAATGGTTCCGGTGGCAAAAACTTGTGCTTTGTATGCACCCCGACACCCGTTTTCGGAATGAGTGACGTGTGACAACGAAATTGCGCGAAACCACCCCAAACATGAGTTTTGTACCTAAAGTAGTGGATTGGGCATGTTCGTTGCGAAAAATGAAGAAATGGTTCCGGTGGCAAAAACTCGTGCTTTGTATGCACCCCGACAACCGTTTTCAGAATGGGTGACGTGCGGCAACGAAATTGCGCGAAACCACCCCAAACATGAGTTTTGTACCTAAAGTAGTGGATTGGGCATGTTCGTTGCGAAAAACGAAGAAATGGTTCCGGTGGCAAAAAAACTCGTGCTTTGTATGCACCCCGACAACCGTTTTCAGAATGGGTGACGTGCGGCAACGAAATTGCGCGAAACCACCCCAAACATGAGTTTTGGACCTAAAGTAGTGGATTGGGCATGTTCGTTGCAAAAAACGAAGAAATGGTTCCGGTGGCAAAAACTCGTGCTTTTATGCACCCGACACCCGTTTTCGGAATGGGTGACGTGCGGCAACGAAATTGCGCGAAACCACCCCAAACATGAGTGTTGTACCTAAAGTAGTGGATTGGGCATGTTCGTTGCGAAAAACGAAGAAATGGTTCCGGTGGCAAAAATTCGTGCTTTGTATGCACCCCCCGACAACCGTTTTCAGAATGGGTGACGTGCGGCATCGAAATTGCGCGAAACCACCCCAAACATGAGTTTTGGACCTAAAGTAGTGGATTGGGCATGTTCGTTGCGAAAAACGAAGAAATGGTTCCGGTGGCAGAAACTAGTGCTTTGTATGCACCCGACACCCGTTTTCGGAATGGGTGACGTGTGACAACGAAATTGCGCGAAACCACCCCAAACATGAGTTTTGGACCTAAGGTAGTGGATTGGGCATGTTCGTTGCGAAAAACGAAGAAATGGTTCCGGTGGCAAAAACTTGTGCTTTGTATGCACCCCGACAACCGTTTCAGAATGGGTGACGTGCGGCAACGAAATTGCGCGAAACCACCCCAAACATGAGTTTTGGACCTAAAGTAGTGGATTGGGCATGTTCGTTGCGAAAAACAAAGAAATGGTTCCGGTGGGAAAAACTCGTGCTTTGTATGCACCCGACACCCGTTTTCGGAATGGGTGACGTGCGACAACGAAATTGCGAGAAACCACCCCAAACATGTGTTTTGGACCTAAAGTAGTGGATTGGGCATGTTCGTTGCGAAAAACGAAAAAATGTTTCCGGTGGCAAAAACTCGTGCTTTGTATGCACCCCATACACCCGTTTTAGGAATGGGCGACGTGTGACAACGAAATTGCGCGAAACCACCCCAAACATGAGTTTTGTACCTGAAGTAGTGGATTGGGCATGTTCGTTGCGAAAAAACGAAGAAATGGTTCCGGTGGCAAAAACTCGTGCTTTGTATGCACCCCCGACAACCGTTTTCGGAATGGGTGACGTGCGGCAACGAAATTGCGCGAAACCACCCCAAACATGAGTTTTGGACCTAAAGTAGTGGATTGGGCATGTTCGTTGCGAAAAACGAAGAAATGGTTACGGTGGCAAAAACTTGTGCTTTGTATGCACCCGACACCCGTTTTCGAAATGGGTGACGTGCGACAACGAAATTGCGCGAAACCACCCCAAACATGAGTTTTGGACCTAAAGTAGTGGATTGGGCATGTTCGTTGCGAAAAACGAAGAAATGGTTCCGGTGGCAAAAACTTGTGCTTTGTATGCACCCCGACACCCGTTTTCGGAATGAGTGACGTGTGACAACGAAATTGCGCGAAACCACCCCAAACATGAGTTTTGTACCTAAAGTAGTGGATTGGGCATGTTCGTTGCGAAAAATGAAGAAATGGTTCCGGTGGCAAAAACTCGTGCTTTGTATGCACCCCGACAACCGTTTTCAGAATGGGTGACGTGCGGCAACGAAATTGCGCGAAACCACCCCAAACATGAGTTTTGTACCTAAAGTAGTGGATTGGGCATGTTCGTTGCGAAAAACGAAGAAATGGTTCCGGTGGCAAAAAAACTCGTGCTTTGTATGCACCCCGACAACCGTTTTCAGAATGGGTGACGTGCGGCAACGAAATTGCGCGAAACCACCCCAAACATGAGTTTTGGACCTAATGTAGTGGATTGGGCATGTTCGTTGCAAAAAACGAAGAAATGGTTCCGGTGGCAAAAACTCGTGCTTTTATGCACCCGACACCCGTTTTCGGAATGGGTGACGTGCGGCAACGAAATTGCGCGAAACCACCCCAAACATGAGTGTTGTACCTAAAGTAGTGGATTGGGCATGTTCGTTGCGAAAAACGAAGAAATGGTTCCGGTGGCAAAAATTCGTGCTTTGTATGCACCCCCCGACAACCGTTTTCAGAATGGGTGACGTGCGGCATCGAAATTGCGCGAAACCACCCCAAACATGAGTTTTGGACCTAAAGTAGTGGATTGGGCATGTTCGTTGCGAAAAACGAAGAAATGGTTCCGGTGGCAAAAACTAGTGCTTTGTATGGACCCGACACCCGTTTTCGGAATGGGTGACGTGTGACAACGAAATTGCGCGAAACCACCCCAAACATGAGTTTTGGACCTAAGGTAGTGGATTGGCCATGTTCGTTGCGAAAAACGAAGAAATGGTTCCGGTGGCAAAAACTTGTGCTTTGTATGCACCCCGACAACCGTTTCAGAATGGGTGACGTGCGGCAACGAAATTGCGCGAAACCACCCCAAACATGAGTTTTGGACCTAAAGTAGTGGATTGGGCATGTTCGTTGCGAAAAACGAAGAAATGGTTCCGGTGGGAAAAACTCGTGCTTTGTATGCACCCGACACCCGTTTTCGGAATGGGTGACGTGCGACAACGAAATTGCGAGAAACCACTCCAAACATGTGTTTTGGACCTAAAGTAGTGGATTGGGCATGTTCGTTGCGAAAAACGAAGAAATGTTTCCGGTGGCAAAAACTCGTGCTTTGTATGCACCCCATACACCCGTTTTCGGAATGGGCGACGTGTGACAACGAAATTGCGCGAAACCACCCCAAACATGAGTTTTGTACCTGAAGTAGTGGATTGGGCATGTTCGTTGCGAAAAAACGAAGAAATGGTTCCGGTGGCAAAAACTCGTGCTTTGTATGCACCCCCGACAACCGTTTTCGGAATGGGTGACGTGCGGCAACGAAATTGCGCGAAACCACCCCAAACATGAGTTTTGGACCTAAAGTAGTGGATTGGGCATGTTCGTTGCGAAAAACGAAGAAATGGTTACGGTGGCAAAAACTTGTGCTTTGTATGCACCCGACACCCGTTTTCGAAATGGGTGACGTGCGACAACGAAATTGCGCGAAACCACCCCAAACATGAGTTTTGGACCTAAAGTAGTGGATTGGGCATGTTCGTTGCGAAAAACGAAGAAATGGTTCCGGTGGCAAAAACTTGTGCTTTGTATGCACCCCGACACCCGTTTTCGGAATGAGTGACGTGTGACAACGAAATTGCGCGAAACCACCCCAAACATGAGTTTTGTACCTAAAGTAGTGGATTGGGCATGTTCGTTGCGAAAAATGAAGAAATGGTTCCGGTGGCAAAAACTCGTGCTTTGTATGCACCCCGACAACCGTTTTCAGAATGGGTGACGTGCGGCAACGAAATTGCGCGAAACCACCCCAAACATGAGTTTTGTACCTAAAGTAGTGGATTGGGCATGTTCGTTGCGAAAAACGAAGAAATGGTTCCGGTGGCAAAAAAACTCGTGCTTTGTATGCACCCCGACAACCGTTTTCAGAATGGGTGACGTGCGGCAACGAAATTGCGCGAAACCACCCCAAACATGAGTTTTGGACCTAATGTAGTGGATTGGGCATGTTCGTTGCAAAAAACGAAGAAATGGTTCCGGTGGCAAAAACTCGTGCTTTTATGCACCCGACACCCGTTTTCGGAATGGGTGACGTGCGGCAACGAAATTGCGCGAAACCACCCCAAACATGAGTGTTGTACCTAAAGTAGTGGATTGGGCATGTTCGTTGCGAAAAACGAAGAAATGGTTCCGGTGGCAAAAATTCGTGCTTTGTATGCACCCCCCGACAACCGTTTTCAGAATGGGTGACGTGCGGCATCGAAATTGCGCGAAACCACCCCAAACATGAGTTTTGGACCTAAAGTAGTGGATTGGGCATGTTCGTTGCGAAAAACGAAGAAATGGTTCCGGTGGCAAAAACTAGTGCTTTGTATGGACCCGACACCCGTTTTCGGAATGGGTGACGTGTGACAACGAAATTGCGCGAAACCACCCCAAACATGAGTTTTGGACCTAAGGTAGTGGATTGGCCATGTTCGTTGCGAAAAACGAAGAAATGGTTCCGGTGGCAAAAACTTGTGCTTTGTATGCACCCCGACAACCGTTTCAGAATGGGTGACGTGCGGCAACGAAATTGCGCGAAACCACCCCAAACATGAGTTTTGGACCTAAAGTAGTGGATTGGGCATGTTCGTTGCGAAAAACGAAGAAATGGTTCCGGTGGGAAAAACTCGTGCTTTGTATGCACCCGACACCCGTTTTCGGAATGGGTTACGTGCGACAACGAAATTGCGAGAAACCACCCCAAACATGTGTTTTGGACCTAAAGTAGTGGATTGGGCATGTTCGTTGCGAAAAACGAAGAAATGTTTCCG
The DNA here is from genome assembly GCF_902167145.1 of Zea mays. NCBI lineage: Eukaryota > Viridiplantae > Streptophyta > Magnoliopsida > Poales > Poaceae > Zea > Zea mays. Next base: position 57,370,725 of record NC_050102.1, on the reverse strand, counting down.
GTGGCAAAAACTCGTGCTTTGTATGCACCCCATACACCCGTTTTCGGAATGGGTGACGTGTGACAACGAAATTGCGCGAAACCACCCCAAACATGAGTTTTGTACCTGAAGTAGTGGATTGGGCATGTTCGTTGCGAAAAAACGAAGAAATGGTTCCGGTGGCAAAAACTCGTGCTTTGTATGCACCCCCGACAACCGTTTTCGGAATGGGTGACGTGCGGCAACGAAATTGCGCGAAACCACCCCAAACATGAGTTTTGGACCTAAAGTAGTGGATTGGGCATGTTCGTTGCGAAAAACGAAGAAATGGTTACGGTGGCAAAAACTCGTGCTTTGTATGCACCCGACACCCGTTTTCGAAATGGGTGACGTGCGACAACGAAATTGCGCGAAACCACCCCAAACATGAGTTTTGGACCTAAAGTAGTGGATTGGCATATTCGTTGCGAAAAACGAAGAAATGGTTCCGGTGGCAAAAACTTGTGCTTTGTATGCACCCCGACACCCGTTTTCGGAATGGGTGACGTGTGACAACGAAATTGCGCGAAACCACCCCAAACATGAGTTTTGTACCTAAAGTAGTGGATTGGGCATGTTCGTTGCGAAAAATGAAGAAATGGTTCCGGTGGCAAAAACTCGTGCTTTTATGCACCCGACACTCGTTTTCGGAATGAGTGACGTGCGGCAACGAAATTGCGCGAAACCACCCCAAACATGAGTTTTGTACCTAAAGTAGTGGATTGGGCATGTTCGTTGCGAAAAACGAAGAAATGGTTCCGGTGGCAAAAACTCGAGCTTTGTATGCACCCTCGACAACCGTTTTCGGAATGGGTGACGTGCGGCAACGAAATTGCGCGAAACCACCCCAAACATGAGTTTTGGACCTAAAGTAGTGGATTGGGCATGTTCGTTGCGAAAAACGAAGAAATGGTTCCGGTGGCAAAAACTCGTGCTTTGTATGCACCCGACACCCATTTTTGGAATGGGTGACGTGCGACAACGAAATTGCGAGAAACCACCCCAAACATGAGTTTTGGACCTAAAGTAGTGGATTGGGCATGTTCGTTGCAAAAAACGAAGAAATGGTTCCGGTGGCAAAAATTCGTGCTTTGTATGCACCCCCCGACAACCGTTTTCAGAATGGGTGACGTGCGGCATCGAAATTGCGCGAAACCACCCCAAACATGAGTTTTGGACCTAAAGTAGTGGATTGGGCATGTTCGTTGCGAAAAACGTAGAAATGGTGATGTGCTTTGGAAGTTTAAATACAATCTAGAAAGCTTATCTTATCTTCTTTCCAACGGATCTGACCTTATCTCAAAATTCGTTCTGAGCGCTCCGCAATCATCGTAGAGATTTCTGGACTTCCTATATTAACAAGATTTGTTAAATCTGATTTAAAGGGGTTGTTAGCAATATCTTTATTGTTTGGGTTGTCATAGTGAAAAAAAAGGGTTTAGGCCCCTGCAAAAAAAAACAGAAGAAGAAGAAAAAAAAAAGAATAGAAAAGAAAAAAAAAGGAAAAGAAGAAGAAGGGGGCTGAATCTCTAAATCTGTTGTTTCTCTTTGTGCTGTGCTAGTTGTTCTTTTTCAGTGACTACCTTTGTGCCTAGGCTCACGTCTCTAGCCTGGTTTAGCCTAGGACCAGCACAGTACCACCGTTGAACGATTATTCAGCTTGCTTTTGTAACTAACGTGGTACTAGTGTATTCCTTGCTTCAGCCCACCTACAACTCTACATATTTCGACTACAGTTTGACAGGTCGTGTTGCTGCGGCACCGATACACTTATTCCACGGTTGCAGACTTGTTGGTTGCTGACCCCTCCTGTTGTGCAAGGTAAGAATTGGTAAGAGCTTGTGTGGCAGGTTGAGAGTGAGCGCCTTGCAGTAGCTACATCCTAATAGTTGTAGAGTTTTTATTCCTTCACGTTTTTTTTTTCTTGTTGCCTCTGTTCGTCTAACCATGGCAGGATTGGAGGTTGATGATGCTTCTCGTAATATGCCACACTCTCCTCGCACCAAGGGTATCATACAACACTTTGTAAGGCTAGTGAAGACGCACACGGAAGGTCTTGATAATGACATGCAGGTGACGAATGAAAAGATGGGGCAATTGGAGGCCACACAGATCGACACGAACACCAAACTTGCAAATGTGGAAATGACAGTTGCTCATATTGACAAGAGCCTTGTCGCACTCTTGAGGCGGTTTGATGAGATGCATGCTAATATCAATGGTGGGCGTGATGAGGGCGCCGAAGGTAACTGGGATGACTATGTTGCTGATACTGAACAAGATGACCAAGAAGCACCTAATCGCCGGCGACTACGTACTAACCGTAGAGGTATGGGTGGTTTTCACCGACGTGAGGTACATGGTAATGATGATGCTTTTAGTAAGGTTAAATTTAAAATACCTCCTTTTGATGGTAAATATGACCCTGATGCTTACATTACTTGGGAGATTGCGGTTGATCAAAAGTTTGCATGCCATGAATTTCCTGAGAATGCGCGGGTTAGAGCTGCTACTAGTGAGTTTACTGAATTTGCTTCTGTTTGGTGGATAGAACATGGTAAGAAGAATCCTAATAACATGCCACAAACTTGGGATGCGTTGAAACGGGTCATGCGGGCTAGATTTGTTCCTTCTTATTATGCACGTGATATGTTAAACAAGTTGCAACAATTGAGACAGGGTACTAAAAGTGTAGAAGAATATTATCAGGAATTACAAATGGGTATGCTGCGTTGTAACATAGAGGAGGGTGAGGAATCTGCTATGGCTAGATTTTTGGGCGGGTTAAATAGGGAAATTCAGGACATCCTTGCTTATAAAGATTATGCTAATGTAACCCGATTGTTTCATCTTGCTTGCAAAGCTGAAAGGGAAGTGCAGGGACGACGTGCTAGTGCAAGGTCTAATGTTTCTGCAGGAAAATCTACACCATGGCAACAGCGCACGACTACGTCCATGACCGGTCGTACACTAGCACCAACTCCCTCGCCAAGTCGACCAGCACCCCCGCCTTCCTCCGGCGACAAACCACGTGCATCTTCCACAAATTCAGCAACCAAATCTGCCCAGAAACCAGCAGGTAGTGCCTCTTCAGTAGCCTCCACGGGTAGAACAAGAGATGTTCTGTGTTATCGATGCAAGGGCTATGGACACGTGCAGCGTGATTGTCCTAATCAGCGTGTTTTGGTGGTAAAAGACGATGGTGGGTATTCTTCTGCTAGTGATTTGGATGAAGCTACACTTGCTTTGCTTGCGGCTGATGATGCAGGCACTAAGGAACCACCCGAAGAACAGATTGGTGCAGATGATGCAGAGCATTATGAGAGCCTCATTGTACAGCGTGTGCTTAGTGCACAAATGGAGAAGGCAGAGCAGAATCAGCGACATACATTGTTTCAAACAAAGTGTGTCATTAAGGAGCGTTCATGTCGTTTGATCATTGATGGAGGTAGCTGCAACAACTTGGCTAGCAGCGACATGGTGGAGAAGCTTGCACTTACGACCAAACCGCACCCACATCCATATCACATTCAATGGCTCAACAATAGTGGTAAGGTCAAGGTAACCAAGTTGGTACGAATTAATTTTGCTATTGGTTCATATCGTGATGTTGTTGACTGTGATGTTGTGCCTATGGATGCTTGTAATATTCTGCTAGGTAGACCATGGCAATTTGATTCAGATTGTATGCATCATGGTAGATCAAATCAATATTCTCTCATACACCATGATAAGAAAATTATTTTGCTTCCCATGTCCCCTGAGGCTATTGTGCGTGATGATGTTGCTAAAGCTACCAAAGCTAAAACTGAGAACAACAAGAATATTAAAGCTGTTGGTAATAACAAAGATGGGATAAAATTGAAAGGACATTGCTTGCTTGCAACAAAAACTGATGTTAATGAATTATTTGCTTCCACTACTGTTGCCTACGCCTTGGTATGCAAGGATGCTTTGATTTCAATTCCAGATATGCAGCATTCTTTGCCTCCTGTTATTACTAACATTTTGCAGGAGTATTCTGATGTATTTCCAAGTGAGATACCAGAGGGGCTGCCACCTATACGAGGGATTGAGCACCAAATTGATCTTATTCCTGGTGCATCTTTGCCGAATCGTGCGCCATATAGGACAAATCCAGAGGAAACAAAAGAAATTCAGCGACAAGTGCAAGAACTACTCGACAAAGGTTACGTGCGTGAGTCTCTTAGTCCGTGTGCTGTTCCGGTTATTTTAGTGCCTAAAAAAGATGGAACATGGCGTATGTGTGTTGATTGTAGGGCTATTAATAATATCACGATACGTTATCGACACCCTATTCCACGTTTAGATGATATGCTTGATGAATTGAGTGGTGCCATTGTCTTTTCTAAAGTTGATTTGCGTAGTGGGTACCACCAGATTCGTATGAAATTGGGAGATGAATGGAAAACTGCTTTCAAAACTAAGTTCGGATTGTATGAGTGGTTAGTCATGCCTTTTGGGTTAACTAATGCACCTAGCACTTTCATGAGATTAATGAACGAGGTTTTGCGTGCCTTCATTGGAAAATTTGTGGTAGTATACTTTGATGACATATTGATCTACAGCAAATCTATGGATGAACATGTTGATCACATGCGTGCTGTTTTTAATGCTTTACGAGATGCACGTTTATTTGGTAACCTTGAGAAGTGCACATTTTGCACCGATCGAGTTTCGTTTCTTGGTTATGTTGTGACTCCACAGGGAATTGAGGTTGATCAAGCCAAGGTAGAAGCGATACATGGATGGCCTATGCCAAAGACTATCACACAGGTGCGGAGTTTCCTAGGACTTGCTGGCTTCTATCGCCGTTTTGTGAAGGACTTTAGCACCATTGCTGCACCTTTGAATGAGCTTACGAAGAAGGGAGTGCATTTTAGTTGGGGCAAAGTACAAGAGCACGCTTTCAACGTGCTGAAAGATAAGTTGACACATGCACCTCTCCTCCAACTTCCTGATTTTAATAAGACTTTTGAGCTTGAATGTGATGCTAGTGGAATTGGATTGGGTGGTGTTTTGTTACAAGAAGGCAAACCTGTTGCATATTTTAGTGAAAAATTGAGTGGGTCTGTTCTAAATTATTCTACTTATGATAAGGAATTATATGCTCTTGTGCGAACATTAGAAACATGGCAGCATTATTTGTGGCCCAAAGAGTTTGTTATTCATTCTGATCATGAATCTTTGAAACATATTCGTAGTCAAGGAAAACTGAACCGTAGACATGCTAAGTGGGTTGAATTTATCGAATCGTTTCCTTATGTTATTAAGCACAAGAAAGGAAAAGAGAATATCATTGCTGACGCTTTGTCTAGGAGATATACTTTGCTGAATCAACTTGACTACAAAATCTTTGGATTAGAGACGATTAAAGACCAATATGTTCATGATGCTGATTTTAAAGATGTGTTGCTGCATTGTAAAGATGGGAAAGGATGGAACAAATATATCGTTAGTGATGGGTTTGTGTTTAGAGCTAACAAGCTATGCATTCCAGCTAGCTCCGTTCGTTTGTTGTTGTTACAGGAAGCACATGGAGGTGGCTTAATGGGACATTTTGGAGCAAAGAAAACGGAGGACATACTTGCTGGTCATTTCTTTTGGCCCAAGATGAGAAGAGATGTGGTGAGATTGGTTGCTCGTTGCACGACATGCCAAAAGGCGAAGTCACGGTTAAATCCACACGGTTTGTATTTGCCTCTACCCGTTCCTAGTGCTCCTTGGGAAGATATTTCTATGGATTTTGTGCTGGGATTGCCTAGGACTAGGAAGGGACGTGATAGTGTGTTTGTGGTTGTTGATAGATTTTCTAAGATGGCACATTTCATACCATGTCATAAAACTGACGATGCTACTCATATTGCTGATTTGTTCTTTCGTGAAATTGTTCGCTTGCATGGTGTGCCCAACACAATCGTTTCTGATCGTGATGCTAAATTTCTTAGTCATTTTTGGAGGACTTTGTGGGCAAAATTGGGGACTAAGCTTTTATTTTCTACTACATGTCATCCTCAAACTGATGGTCAAACTGAAGTTGTGAATAGAACTTTGTCTACTATGTTAAGGGCAGTTCTAAAGAAGAATATTAAGATGTGGGAGGACTGTTTGCCTCATATTGAATTTGCTTATAATCGATCATTGCATTCTACTACAAAGATGTGCCCATTTCAGATTGTATATGGTTTGTTACCTCGTGCTCCTATTGATTTAATGCCTTTGCCATCTTCTGAAAAACTAAATTTTGATGCTACTAGGCGTGCTGAATTGATGTTAAAACTGCACGAAACTACTAAAGAAAACATAGAGCGTATGAATGCTAGATATAAGTTTGCTAGTGATAAAGGTAGAAAGGAAATAAATTTTGAACCTGGAGATTTAGTTTGGTTGCATTTGAGAAAGGAAAGGTTTCCTGAATTACGAAAATCTAAATTGTTGCCTCGAGCCGATGGACCGTTTAAAGTGCTAGAGAAAATTAACGACAATGCATATAGGCTAGATCTGCCTGCAGACTTTGGGGTTAGCCCCACATTTAACATTGCAGATTTAAAGCCCTACTTGGGAGAGGAAGTTGAGCTTGAGTCGAGGACGACTCAAATGCAAGAAGGGGAGAATGATGAAGACATCCACACTACTGATGCATCTATATCAATACAAGTACCAATTTCTGGTCCCATTACTCGCGCTCGTGCTCGTCAACTCAACCATCAGGTGATTACACTCTTGAGTTCATGTCCATCATATTTAGACCATGGAGACCCGTGCACTCTTGTTTTGCTTAGGAATCAGGGAGAAGACCGAAAGGGAAAAGGATTTGAACATGCTGGATTCGGACTGCAGAAGAACACCAACTTGTGACGGTCACCACGGTCAGATGCGGGCTCGGATTGGAATGTTCAAGCACAACATGGAAAGCTTATCAAGTCTACTTTCATATGGATCCGGAATTATAGTCATATCTGTTCTGAGGCCGCCGTAATCATTGTTTTCTTACCGAGACATTTCCTGCCTTTTCTGCCCATGGTGCTGCGTCACCCTATTTTGGCCCAATGGGTCGTGTATCAAGTTAGGTCCATTAGGGACGCATCCTAGGGTTGCAGCACGACCCCAATACCCTTGTGGTCGTCCTCCCATGTTTATAAACCCCCTAGCCGCCACCAAGAACAGCGGGTTTTGTTTAGATCAAGTTTAGCTCTCGCTACTTGCTTGCAAGCGCGCGTGCTAGTTCAGCCGCCCGTCTTCTTGTCTTCGGAACCCCACCATATTGGAGTTTGATCTTTAAACCTACATTTAGATCTGGTAATTTAGTACTTGTTCTACTTGTTCTTGCTAGTTCTTCGATTGCTTGCAGGACGAGTGCCCTAGTGGCCAGGGTGTCACGCTCCACAAGATCGTGACAGCCATAGGAGGTGGTGTATCGGTTGCTAAGGCGCAGCGTCTTTGGAAGGCTGTAGTCGGGCCGTGAACGTCGTCTCCTCCCCCAATCGAGTTATTCCACACCCTCTCATCGAAAGATCGGGCAATCACCCAACGGATGATGAAGACATCCACACTACTGATGCATCTATATCAATACAAGTACCAATTTCTGGTCCCATTACTCGCGCTCGTGCTCGTCAACTCAACCATCAGGTGATTACACTCTTGAGTTCATGTCCATCATATTTAGACCATGGAGACCCGTGCACTCTTGTTTTGCTTAGGAATCAGGGAGAAGACCGAAAGGGAAAAGGATTTGAACATGCTGGATTCGGACTGCAGAAGAACACCAACTTGTGACGGTCACCACGGTCAGATGCGGGCTCGGATTGGAATGTTCAAGCACAACATGGAAAGCTTATCAAGTCTACTTTCATATGGATCCGGAATTATAGTCATATCTGTTCTGAGGCCGCCGTAATCATTGTTTTCTTACCGAGACATTTCCTGCCTTTTCTGCCCATGGTGCTGCGTCACCCTATTTTGGCCCAATGGGTCGTGTATCAAGTTAGGTCCATTAGGGACGCATCCTAGGGTTGCAGCACGACCCCAATACCCTTGTGGTCGTCCTCCCATGTTTATAAACCCCCTAGCCGCCACCAAGAACAGCGGGTTTTGTTTAGATCAAGTTTAGCTCTCGCTACTTGCTTGCAAGCGCGCGTGCTAGTTCAGCCGCCCGTCTTCTTGTCTTCGGAACCCCACCATATTGGAGTTTGATCTTTAAACCTACATTTAGATCTGGTAATTTAGTACTTGTTCTACTTGTTCTTGCTAGTTCTTCGATTGCTTGCAGGACGAGTGCCCTAGTGGCCAGGGTGTCACGCTCCACAAGATCGTGACAGCCATAGGAGGTGGTGTATCGGTTGCTAAGGCGCAGCGTCTTTGGAAGGCTGTAGTCGGGCCGTGAACGTCGTCTCCTCCCCCAATCGAGTTATTCCACACCCTCTCATCGAAAGATCGGGCAATCACCCAACGGGTGCACATCAAATGGTTCCGGTGGCAAAATCTAGTGCTTTGTATGCACCCGACACCCGTTTTCGGAATGGGTGACGTGTGACAACGAAATTGCGCGAAACCACCCCAAACATGAGTTTTGGACCTAAGGTAGTGGATTGGGCATGTTCGTTGCGAAAAACGAAAAAATGGTTCCGGTGGCAAAAACTTGTGCTTTGTATGCACCCCGACAACCGTTTTCAGAATGGGTTACGTGCGGCAACGAAATTGCGCGAAACCACCCCAAACATGAGTTTTGGACCTAAAGTAGTGGATTGGGCATGTTCGTTGCAAAAAACGAAGAAATGGTTCCGGTGGCAAAAACTCGTGCTTTGTATGCACCCGACACCCGTTTTCGGAATGGGTGACGTGCGACAACGAAATTGCGAGAAACCAACCCAAACATGTGTTTTGGACCTAAAGTAGTGGATTGGGCATGTTCGTTGCGAAAAACGAAGAAATGGTTCCGGTGGCAAAAACTCGTGCTTTGTATGCACCCCATACACCCGTTTTCGGAATGGGTGACGTGTGACAACGAAATTGCGCGAAACCACCCCAAACATGAGTTTTGTACCTGAAGTAGTGGATTGGGCATGTTCGTTGCGAAAAAACGAAGAAATGGTTCCGGTGGCAAAAACTCGTGCTTTGTATGCACCCCCGACAACCGTTTTCGGAATGGGTGACGTGCGGCAACGAAATTGCGCGAAACCACCCCAAACATGAGTTTTGGACCTAAAGTAGTGGATTGGGCATGTTCGTTGAGAAAAACGAAGAAATGGTTACGGTGGCAAAAACTCGTGCTTTGTATGCACCCGACACCCGTTTTCGAAATGGGTGACGTGCGACAACGAAATTGCGCGAAACCACCCCAAACATGAGTTTTGGACCTAAAGTAGTGGATTGAGCATGTTCGTTGCGAAAAACGAAGAAATGGTTCCGGTGGCAAAAACTTGTGCTTTGTATGCACCCCGACACCCGTTTTCGGAATGAGTGACGTGTGACAACGAAATTGCGCGAAACCACCCCAAACATGAGTTTTGTACCTAAACTAGTGGATTGGGCATGTTCGTTGCGAAAAATGAAGAAATGGTTCCGGTGGCAAAAACTCGTGCTTTGTATGCACCCCGACAACCGTTTTCAGAATGGGTGACGTGCGGCAACGAAATTGCGCGAAACCACCCCAAACATGAGTTTTGTACCTAAAGTAGTGGATTGGGCATGTTCGTTGCGAAAAACGAAGAAATGGTTCCGGTGGCAAAAAACTCGTGCTTTGTATGCACCCCGACAACCGTTTTCAGAATGGGTGACGTGCGGCAACGAAATTGCGCGAAACCACCCCAACATGAGTTTTGGACCTAAAGTAGTGGATTGGGCATGTTCGTTGCAAAAAACGAAGAAATGGTTCCGGTGGCAAAAACTCGTGCTTTTATGCACCCGACACCCGTTTTCGGAATGGGTGACGTGCGGCAACGAAATTGCGCGAAACCACCCCAAACATGAGTGTTGTACCTAAAGTAGTGGATTGGGCATGTTCGTTGCGAAAAACGAAGAAATGGTTCCGGTGGCAAAAATTCGTGCTTTGTATGCACCCCCCGACAACCGTTTTCAGAATGGGTGACGTGCGGCATCGAAATTGCGCGAAACCACCCCAAACATGAGTTTTGGACCTAAAGTAGTGGATTGGGCATGTTCGTTGCGAAAAACGAAGAAATGGTTCCGGTGGCAAAAACTAGTGCTTTGTATGCACCCGACAGCCGTTTTCGGAATGGGTGACGTGTGACAACGAAATTGCGCGAAACCACCCCAAACATGAGTTTTGGACCTAAGGTAGTGGATTGGGCATGTTCGTTGCGAAAAACGAAGAAATGGTTCCGGTGGCAAAAACTTGTGCTTTGTATGCACCCCGACAACCGTTTCAGAATGGGTGACGTGTGGCAACGAAATTGCGCGAAACCACCCCAAACATGAGTTTTGGACCTAAAGTAGTGGATTGGGCATGTTCGTTGCGAAAAACGAAGAAATGGTTCCGGTGGGAAAAACTCGTGCTTTGTATGCACCCGACACCCGTTTTCGGAATGGGTTACGTGCGACAACGAAATTGCGAGAAACCACCCCAAACATGTGTTTTGGACCTAAAGTAGTGGATTGGGCATGATCGTTGCGAAAAACGAAGAAATGTTTCCGGTGGCAAAAACTCGTGCTTTGTATGCACCCCATACACCCGTTTTCGGAATGGGTGACGTGTGACAACGAAATTGCGCGAAACCACCCCAAACATGAGTTTTGTACCTGAAGTAGTGGATTGGGCATGTTCGTTGCGAAAAAAACGAAGAAATGGTTCCGGTGGCAAAAACTCGTGCTTTGTATGCACCCCCGACAACCGTTTTCGGAATGGGTGACGTGCGGCAACGAAATTGCGCGAAACCACCCCAAACATGAGTTTTGGACCTAAAGTAGTGGATTGGGCATGTTCGTTGCGAAAAACGAAGAAATGGTTACGGTGGCAAAAACTCGTGCTTTGTATGCACCCGACACCCGTTTTCGAAATGGGTGACGTGCGACAACGAAATTGCGCGAAACCACCCCAAACATGAGTTTTGGACCTAAAGTAGTGGATTGGCATGTTCGTTGCGAAAAACGAAGAAATGGTTCCGGTGGCAAAAACTTGTGCTTTGTATGCACCCCGACACCCGTTTTCGGAATGGGTGACATGTGACAACGAAATTGCGCGAAACCACCCCAAACATGAGTTTTGTACCTAAAGTAGTGGATTGGGCATGTTCGTTGCGAAAAATGAAGAAATGGTTCCGGTGGCAAAACTCGTGCTTTTATGCACCCGACACTCGTTTTCGGAATGAGTGACGTGCGGCAACGAAATTGCGCGAAACCACCCAAACATGAGTTTTGTACCTAAAGTAGTGGATTGGGCATGTTCGTTGCGAAAAACGAAGAAATGGTTCCGGTGGCAAAAACTCGTGCTTTGTATGCACCCTCGACAACCGTTTTCGGAATGGGTGACGTGCGGCAACGAAATTGCGCGAAACCACCCCAAACATGAGTTTTGGACCTAAAGTAGTGGATTGGGCATGTTCGTTGCGAAAAACGAAGAAATGGTTCCGGTGGCAAAAACTCGTGCTTTGTATGCACCCGACACCCATTTTTGGAATGGGTGACGTGCGACAACGAAATTGCGAGAAACCACCCCAAACATGAGTTTTGGACCTAAAGTAGTGGATTGGGCATGTTCGTTGCAAAAAACGAAGAAATGGTTCCGGTGGCAAAAACTCGTGCTTTGTATGCACCCGACACCCGTTTTCGGAATGGGTGACGTGTGACAACGAAATTGCGCGAAACCACCCCAAACATGAGTTTTGGACCTAAGGTAGTGGATTGGGCATGTTCGTTGCGAAAAACGAAGAAATGGTTCTGGTGGCAAAAACTCGTGCTTTGTATGCACCCCGACAACCGTTTTCGGAATGGGTGACGTGCGACAACGAAATTGCGCGAAACCACCCCAAACATGAGTTTTGAACCTAAAGTAGTGGATTGGGCATGTTCGTTGCGAAAAACGAAGAAATGGTTCCGGTGGCAAAAACTCGTGCTTTGTATGCACCCGACACCCGTTTTGGGAATGAGTGACGTGTGACAACGAAATTGCGCGAAACCACCCCAAACATGAGTTTTGGACCTAAAGTAGTGGATTGGGCATGTTCGTTGCGAAAAACGAAGAAATGGTTCCGGTGGCAAAAACTCGTGCTTTGTATGCACCCCGACAACCGTTTTCGGAATGGGTCACGTGCTGCAACGAAATTGCGCGAAACCACCCCAAACATGAGTTTTGGACCTAAAGTAGTGAATTGGGCATGTTCGTTGCGAAAAACGAAGAAATGGTTCCGGTGGCAAAAACTCGTGCTTTGTATGCACCCGACACCCGTTTTGGGAATGGGTGACGTGTGACAACGAAATTGTGCGAAACCACCCCAAACATGAGGACACTCGTTTTCGGAATGAGTGACGTGCGGCAACGAAATTGCGCGAAACCACCCCAAACATGAGTTTTGTACCTAAAGTAGTGGATTGGGCATGTTCGTTGCGAAAAACGAAGAAATGGTTCCGGTGGCAAAAACTCGTGCTTTGTATGCACCCCGACAACCGTTTTTAGAATGGGTGACGTGCGGCAACGAAATTTCGCGAAACCACCCCAAACATGAGTTTTGGACCTAAAGTAGTGGATTGGGCATGTTCGTTGCGAAAAACGAAGAAATGGTTCCGGTGGCAAAAAACTCGTGCTTTGTATGCACCCGACACCCTTTTTCGGAATGGGTGACTTGCGACAACGAAATTGCGAGAAATCACCCCAAACATGAGTTTTGGACCTAAAGTAGTGGATTGGGCATGTTCGTTGCGAAAAACGAAGAAATGGTTCCGGTGGCAAAAACTCGTGCTTTGTATGCACCCGACACCCGTTTTCGGAATGGGTGACGTGTGACAACGAAATTGCGCGAAACCACCCCAAACATGAGTTTTGGACCTAAGGTAGTGGATTGGGCATGTTCGTTGCGAAAAACGAAGAAATGGTTCCGGTGGCAAAAACTTGTGCTTTGTATGCACCCCGACAACCGTTTCAGAATGGGTGACGTGTGGCAACGAAATTGCGCGAAACCACCCCAAACATGAGTTTTGGACCTAAAGTAGTGGATTGGGCATGTTCGTTGCGAAAAACGAAGAAATGGTTCCGGTGGGAAAAACTCGTGCTTTGTATGCACCCGACACCCGTTTTCGGAATGGGTTACGTGCGACAACGAAATTGCGAGAAACCACCCCAAACATGTGTTTTGGACCTAAAGTAGTGGATTGGGCATGATCGTTGCGAAAAACGAAGAAATGTTTCCGGTGGCAAAAACTCGTGCTTTGTATGCACCCCATACACCCGTTTTCGGAATGGGTGACGTGTGACAACGAAATTGCGCGAAACCACCCCAAACATGAGTTTTGTACCTGAAGTAGTGGATTGGGCATGTTCGTTGCGAAAAAACGAAGAAATGGTTCCGGTGGCAAAAACTCGTGCTTTGTATGCACCCCCGACAACCGTTTTCGGAATGGGTGACGTGCGGCAACGAAATTGCGCGAAACCACCCCAAACATGAGTTTTGGACCTAAAGTAGTGGATTGGGCATGTTCGTTGCGAAAAACGAAGAAATGGTTACGGTGGCAAAAACTCGTGCTTTGTATGCACCCGACACCCGTTTTCGAAATGGGTGACGTGCGACAACGAAATTGCGCGAAACCACCCCAAACATGAGTTTTGGACCTAAAGTAGTGGATTGGCATGTTCGTTGCGAAAAACGAAGAAATGGTTCCGGTGGCAAAAACTTGTGCTTTGTATGCACCCCGACACCCGTTTTCGGAATGGGTGACGTGTGACAACGAAATTGCGCGAAACCACCCCAAACATGAGTTTTGTACCTAAAGTAGTGGATTGGGCATGTTCGTTGCGAAAAATGAAGAAATGGTTCCGGTGGCAAAACTCGTGCTTTTATGCACCCGACACTCGTTTTCGGAATGAGTGACGTGCGGCAACGAAATTGCGCGAAACCACCCAAACATGAGTTTTGTACCTAAAGTAGTGGATTGGGCATGTTCGTTGCGAAAAACGAAGAAATGGTTCCGGTGGCAAAAACTCGTGCTTTGTATGCACCCTCGACAACCGTTTTCGGAATGGGTGACGTGCGGCAACGAAATTGCGCGAAACCACCCCAAACATGAGTTTTGGACCTAAAGTAGTGGATTGGGCATGTTCGTTGCGAAAAACGAAGAAATGGTTCCGGTGGCAAAAACTCGTGCTTTGTATGCACCCGACACCCATTTTTGGAATGGGTGACGTGCGACAACGAAATTGCGAGAAACCACCCCAAACATGAGTTTTGGACCTAAAGTAGTGGATTGGGCATGTTCGTTGCAAAAAACGAAGAAATGGTTCCGGTGGCAAAAACTCGTGCTTTGTATGCACCCGACACCCGTTTTCGGAATGGGTGACGTGTGACAACGAAATTGCGCGAAACCACCCCAAACATGAGTTTTGGACCTAAGGTAGTGGATTGGGCATGTTCGTTGCGAAAAACGAAGAAATGGTTCTGGTGGCAAAAACTCGTGCTTTGTATGCACCCCGACAACCGTTTTCGGAATGGGTGACGTGCGACAACGAAATTGCGCGAAACCACCCCAAACATGAGTTTTGAACCTAAAGTAGTGGATTGGGCATGTTCGTTGCGAAAAACGAAGAAATGGTTCCGGTGGCAAAAACTCGTGCTTTGTATGCACCCGACACCCGTTTTGGGAATGAGTGACGTGTGACAACGAAATTGCGCGAAACCACCCCAAACATGAGTTTTGGACCTAAAGTAGTGGATTGGGCATGTTCGTTGCGAAAAACGAAGAAATGGTTCCGGTGGCAAAAACTCGTGCTTTGTATGCACCCCGACAACCGTTTTCGGAATGGGTCACGTGCTGCAACGAAATTGCGCGAAACCACCCCAAACATGAGTTTTGGACCTAAAGTAGTGAATTGGGCATGTTCGTTGCGAAAAACGAAGAAATGGTTCCGGTGGCAAAAACTCGTGCTTTGTATGCACCCGACACCCGTTTTGGGAATGGGTGACGTGTGACAACGAAATTGTGCGAAACCACCCCAAACATGAGGACACTCGTTTTCGGAATGAGTGACGTGCGGCAACGAAATTGCGCGAAACCACCCCAAACATGAGTTTTGTACCTAAAGTAGTGGATTGGGCATGTTCGTTGCGAAAAACGAAGAAATGGTTCCGGTGGCAAAAACTCGTGCTTTGTATGCACCCCGACAACCGTTTTTAGAATGGGTGACGTGCGGCAACGAAATTTCGCGAAACCACCCCAAACATGAGTTTTGGACCTAAAGTAGTGGATTGGGCATGTTCGTTGCGAAAAACGAAGAAATGGTTCCGGTGGCAAAAAACTCGTGCTTTGTATGCACCCGACACCCTTTTTCGGAATGGGTGACTTGCGACAACGAAATTGCGAGAAATCACCCCAAACATGAGTTTTGGACCTAAAGTAGTGGATTGGGCATGTTCGTTGCGAAAAACGAAGAAATGGTTCCGGTGGCAAAAACTCGTGCTTTGTATGCACCCGACACCCGTTTTCGGAATGGGTGACGTGTGACAACGAAATTGCGCGAAACCACCCCAAACATGAGTTTTGGACCTAAGGTAGTGGATTGGGCATGTTCGTTGCGAAAAACGAAGAAATGGTTCCGGTGGCAAAAACTTGTGCTTTGTATGCACCCCGACAACCGTTTCAGAATGGGTGACGTGTGGCAACGAAATTGCGCGAAACCACCCCAAACATGAGTTTTGGACCTAAAGTAGTGGATTGGGCATGTTCGTTGCGAAAAACGAAGAAATGGTTCCGGTGGGAAAAACTCGTGCTTTGTATGCACCCGACACCCGTTTTCGGAATGGGTTACGTGCGACAACGAAATTGCGAGAAACCACCCCAAACATGTGTTTTGGACCTAAAGTAGTGGATTGGGCATGATCGTTGCGAAAAACGAAGAAATGTTTCCGGTGGCAAAAACTCGTGCTTTGTATGCACCCCATACACCCGTTTTCGGAATGGGTGACGTGTGACAACGAAATTGCGCGAAACCACCCCAAACATGAGTTTTGTACCTGAAGTAGTGGATTGGGCATGTTCGTTGCGAAAAAACGAAGAAATGGTTCCGGTGGCAAAAACTCGTGCTTTGTATGCACCCCCGACAACCGTTTTCGGAATGGGTGACGTGCGGCAACGAAATTGCGCGAAACCACCCCAAACATGAGTTTTGGACCTAAAGTAGTGGATTGGGCATGTTCGTTGCGAAAAACGAAGAAATGGTTACGGTGGCAAAAACTCGTGCTTTGTATGCACCCGACACCCGTTTTCGAAATGGGTGACGTGCGACAACGAAATTGCGCGAAACCACCCCAAACATGAGTTTTGGACCTAAAGTAGTGGATTGGCATGTTCGTTGCGAAAAACGAAGAAATGGTTCCGGTGGCAAAAACTTGTGCTTTGTATGCACCCCGACACCCGTTTTCGGAATGGGTGACGTGTGACAACGAAATTGCGCGAAACCACCCCAAACATGAGTTTTGTACCTAAAGTAGTGGATTGGGCATGTTCGTTGCGAAAAATGAAGAAATGGTTCCGGTGGCAAAACTCGTGCTTTTATGCACCCGACACTCGTTTTCGGAATGAGTGACGTGCGGCAACGAAATTGCGCGAAACCACCCAAACATGAGTTTTGTACCTAAAGTAGTGGATTGGGCATGTTCGTTGTGAAAAACGAAGAAATGGTTCCGGTGGCAAAAACTCGTGCTTTGTATGCACCCTCGACAACCGTTTTCGGAATGGGTGACGTGCGGCAACGAAATTGCGCGAAACCACCCCAAACATGAGTTTTGGACCTAAAGTAGTGGATTGGGCATGTTCGTTGCGAAAAACGAAGAAATGGTTCCGGTGGCAAAAACTCGTGCTTTGTATGCACCCGACACCCATTTTTGGAATGGGTGACGTGCGACAACGAAATTGCGAGAAACCACCCCAAACATGAGTTTTGGACCTAAAGTAGTGGATTGGGCATGTTCGTTGCAAAAAACGAAGAAATGGTTCCGGTGGCAAAAACTCGTGCTTTGTATGCACCCGACACCCGTTTTCGGAATGGGTGACGTGTGACAACGAAATTGCGCGAAACCACCCCAAACATGAGTTTTGGACCTAAGGTAGTGGATTGGGCATGTTCGTTGCGAAAAACGAAGAAATGGTTCTGGTGGCAAAAACTCGTGCTTTGTATGCACCCCGACAACCGTTTTCGGAATGGGTGACGTGCGACAACGAAATTGCGCGAAACCACCCCAAACATGAGTTTTGAACCTAAAGTAGTGGATTGGGCATGTTCGTTGCGAAAAACGAAGAAATGGTTCCGGTGGCAAAAACTCGTGCTTTGTATGCACCCGACACCCGTTTTGGGAATGAGTGACGTGTGACAACGAAATTGCGCGAAACCACCCCAAACATGAGTTTTGGACCTAAAGTAGTGGATTGGGCATGTTCGTTGCGAAAAACGAAGAAATGGTTCCGGTGGCAAAAACTCGTGCTTTGTATGCACCCCGACAACCGTTTTCGGAATGGGTCACGTGCTGCAACGAAATTGCGCGAAACCACCCCAAACATGAGTTTTGGACCTAAAGTAGTGAATTGGGCATGTTCGTTGCGAAAAACGAAGAAATGGTTCCGGTGGCAAAAACTCGTGCTTTGTATGCACCCGACACCCGTTTTGGGAATGGGTGACGTGTGACAACGAAATTGTGCGAAACCACCCCAAACATGAGGACACTCGTTTTCGGAATGAGTGACGTGCGGCAACGAAATTGCGCGAAACCACCCCAAACATGAGTTTTGTACCTAAAGTAGTGGATTGGGCATGTTCGTTGCGAAAAACGAAGAAATGGTTCCGGTGGCAAAAACTCGTGCTTTGTATGCACCCCGACAACCGTTTTTAGAATGGGTGACGTGCGGCAACGAAATTTCGCGAAACCACCCCAAACATGAGTTTTGGACCTAAAGTAGTGGATTGGGCATGTTCGTTGCGAAAAACGAAGAAATGGTTCCGGTGGCAAAAAACTCGTGCTTTGTATGCACCCGACACCCTTTTTCGGAATGGGTGACTTGCGACAACGAAATTGCGAGAAATCACCCCAAACATGAGTTTTGGACCTAAAGTAGTGGATTGGGCATGTTCGTTGCGAAAAACGAAGAAATGGTTCCGGTGGCAAAAACTTGTGCTTTGTATGCACCCCCACACCAGTTTTTAGAATGGGTGACGTGCGGCAACGAAATTGCGCGAAACCACCCGAAACATGAGTTTTGGACCTAAAGTAGTGGATTGGCCATGTTCGTTGCGAAAAACAAAGAAATGTTTCCGGTGGCAAAAACTCGTGCTTTGTATGTACCCCGACACCCGTTTTCGGAATGGGTGACGTGCGACAACGAAATTGTGCGAAACCACCCCAAACATGAGTTTTGGACCTAAAGTAGTGGATTGGGCATGTTTGTTGCGAAAAACAAAGAAATGGTTCCGGTGGCAAAAACTCGTGCTTTGTATGTACCCCGACACCCGTTTTCGGAACGGGTGACGTGCGACAACGAAATTGTGCGAAACCACCCCAAACATGAGTTTTGGACCTAAAGTAGTTGATTGGGCATGTTCGTTGCGAAAAACAAAGAAATGGTTCCGGTGGCAAAAACTCGTGATTTGTATGCACCCGACACCCGTTTTCGGAATGGGTGACGTGCGACAACGAAATTGTGCGAAACCACCCCAAACATGAGTTTTGGACCTAAAGTAGTGGATTGGGCATGTTCGTTACGAAAAACGAAGAAATGGTTCCGGTGGCAAAAACTCGTGCTTTGTATGCACCCGACACCCGTTTTCGGAATGGGTGACGTGCGACAACGAAATTGCGAGAAATCACCCCAAACATGAGTTTTGGACCTAAAGTAGTGGATTGGGCATGTTCGTTGCGAAAAACGAAGAAATGGTTCCGGTGGCAAAAACTCGTGCTTTGTATGCACCCCGACACCTGTTTTCGGAATGGGTGACGTGGGACAACGAAATTGCGCAAAACCACCCCAAACATGAGTTTTGGACCTAAAGTAGTGGATTGGGCAATGTTCGTTACGAAAAACGAAGAAATGGTTCCGGTGGCAAAAACTCGTGCTTTTATGCACCCGACACTCGTTTTCGGAATGAGTGACGTGCGGCAACGAAATTGTGCGAAACCACCCCAAACATGAGTTTTGTACCTAAAGTAGTGGATTGGGCATGTTCTTTGCGAAAAACGAAGAAATGGTTCCGGTGGCAAAAACTCGTGCTTTGTATGCACCCCAACAACCGTTTTCAGAATGGGTGACGTGCGGCAACGAAATTTCGCGAAACCACCCCAAACATGAGTTTTGGACCTAAAGTAGTGGATTGGGCATGTTCGTTGCGAAAAACGAAGAAATGGTTCCGGTGGCAAAAACTCGTGCTTTGTATGTACCCCGACACCCGTTTTTTGAATGGGTGACGTGCGACAACGAAATTGTGCGAAACCACCCCAAACATGAGTTTTGGACCTAAAGTAGTGGATTGGGCATGTTCGTTGCGAAAAACAAAGAAATGGTTCCGGTGGCAAAAACTCGTGCTTTGTATGCACCCGACACCCGTTTTCGGAATGGGTGACGTGCGACAACGAAATTGTGCGAAACCACCCCAAACATGAGTTTTGGACCTAAAGTAGTGGATTGGGCATGTTCGTTACGAAAAACGAAGAAATGCTTCCGGTGGCAAAAACTCGTGCTTTTTATGCACCCGACACCCGTTTTCGGAATGGGTGACGTGCGACAACGAAATTACGAGAAACCACCCCAAACATGAGTTTTGGACCTAAAGTAGTGGATTGGGCATGTTCATTACGAAAAACAAAGAAATGGTTCCGGTGGCAAAAACTTGTGCTTTGTATGCACCCGACACCCGTTTTCGGAATGGGTGACGTACGACAACGAAATTGCGAGAAACCACCCCAAACATGAGTTTTGGACCTAAAGTAGTGGATTGGGCATGTTCGTTGCGAAAAACGAAGAAATGGTTCCGGTGGCAAAAACTCGTGCTTTGTATGCACCCCGACACCTGTTTTCGGAATGGGTGACGTGTGACAACGAAATTGCGCAAAACCACCCCAAACATGAGTTTTGGACCTAAAGTAGTGGATTGGGCAATGTTCGTTACGAAAAACGAAGAAATGGTTCCGGCGGCAAAAATTCGTGCTTTTATGCACCCGACACTCGTTTTCGGAATGAGTGACGTGCGGCAACGAAATTGCGCGAAACCACCCCAAACATGTGTTTTGTACCTAAAGTAGTGGATTGGGCATGTTCTTTGCGAAAAACGAAGAAATGGTTCCGGTGGCAAAAACTCGTGCTTTGTATGCACCCCGACAACCGTTTTCAGAATGGGTGACGTGCGGCAACGAAATTTCGCGAAACCACCCCAAACATGAGTTTTGGACCTAAAGTAGTGGATTGGGCATGTTCATTGCGAAAAACGAAGAAATGGTTTCCGGTGGCAAAAACTCGTGCTTTGTATGTACCCCGACACCCGTTTTTGGAATGGGTGACGTGCGACAACGAAATTGTGCGAAACCACCCCAAACATGAGTTTTGGACCTAAAGTAGTGGATTGGGCATGTTCGTTGCGAAAAACAAAGAAATGGTTCCGGTGGCAAAAACTCGTGCTTTGTATGCACCCGACACCCGTTTTCGGAATGGGTGACGTGCGACAACGAAATTGTGCGAAACCACCCCAAACATGAGTTTTGGACCTAAAGTAGTGGATTGGGCATGTTCGTTACGAAAAACGAAGAAATGGTTCCGGTGGCAAAAACTCGTGCTTTGTATGCACCCAACACCCGTTTTCGGAATGGGTGACGTGCGACAACGAAATTGCGAGAAATCACCCCCAAACATGAGTTTTGGACCTAAAGTAGTGGATTGGGCATGTTCGTTGCGAAAAACGAAGAAATGGTTCCGGTGGCAAAAACTCGTGCTTTGTATGCACCCCGACACCTGTTTTCGGAATGGGTGACGTGTGACAACGAAATTACAAGAAACCACCCCAAACATGAGTTTTGGACCTAAAGTAGTGGATTGGGCATGTTCGTTGCGAAAAACGAAGAAATGGTTCCGGTGGCAAAAACTCGTGCTTTGTATGCACCCGACACCCGTTTTCGGAATGGGTGACGTGCGACAACGAAATTACAAGAAACCACCCCAAACATGAGTTTTGGACCTAAAGTAGTGGATTGGGCATGTTCGTTACGAAAAACAAAGAAATGGTTCCGGTGGCAAAACTCGTGCTTTGTATGCACCCGACACCCGTTTTCGGAATGGGTTACGTACGACATCGAAATTGCGAGAAACCACCCCAAACATGAGTTTTGGACCTGAAGTAGTGGATTGGGCATGTTCGTTGCGAAAAACGAAGAAATGGTTCCGGTGGCAAAAACTCGTGCTTTGTATGCACCCCGACAACCGTTTTCGGAATGGGCGACGTGCGGCAACGAAATTGTGCGAAACCACCCCAAACATGAGTTTTGGACCTAAAGTAGTGGATTGGGCATGTTCGTTGCGAAAAACGAAGAAATGGTTCCGGTGGCAAAAATCCGTGCTTTGTATGCACCCGACACCCGTTTTCGGAATGGGTGACGTGCGACAACGAAATTGTGCGAAACCACCCCAAACATGAGTTTTGGACCTAAAGTAGTGGATTGGGCATGTTCGTTACGAAAAACGAAGAAATGGTTCCGGTGGCAAAAACTCGTGCTTTTATGCACCCCGACAACCGTTTTCGGAATGAGTGACGTGCGGCAACGAAATTGCGCGAAACCACCCCAAACATGAGTTTTGTACCTAAAGTAGTGGATTGGGCATGTTCTTTGCGAAAAACGAAGAAATGGTTCCGGTGGCAAAAACTCGTGCTTTTATGCACCCGACACTCGTTTTCGGAATGAGTGACGTGCGGCAACGAAATTGCGCGAAACCACCCCAAACATGAGTTTTGTACCTAAAGTAGTGGATTGGGCATGTTCTTTGCGAAAAACGAAGAAATGGTTCCGGTGGCAAAAACTCGTGCTTTGTATGCACCCCGACAACCGTTTTCAGAATGGGTGACGTGCGGCAACGAAATTTCGCGAAACCACGCTAAACATGAGTTTTGGACCTAAAGTAGTGGATTGGGCATGTTCGTTGCGAAAAACGAAGAAATGGTTCCGGTGGCAAAAACTCGTGCTTTGTATGTACCCCGACACCCGTTTTTGGAATGGGTGACGTGCGACAACGAAATTGTGCGAAACCACCCCAAACATGAGTTTTGGACCTAAAGTAGTGGATTGGGCATGTTCGTTGCGAAAAACAAAGAAATGGTTCCGGTGGCAAAAACTCGTGCTTTGTATGCACCCGACACCCGTTTTCGGAATGGGTGACGTGCGACAACGAAATTGTGCGAAACCGCCCCAAACATGAGTTTTGGACCTAAAGTAGTGGATTGGGCATGTTCGTTACGAAAAACGAAGAAATGGTTACGGTGGCAAAAACTCGTGCTTTGTATGCACCCGACACCCGTTTTCGGAATGGGTGACGTGCGACAACGAAATTACGAGAAACCACCCCAAACATGAGTTTTGGACCTAAAGTAGTGGATTGGGCATGTTCGTTGCGAAAAACCAAGAAATGGTTCCGGTGGCAAAAACTCGTGCTTTGTATGTACCCCGACACCCGTTTTTGGAACGGGTGACGTGCGACAACGAAATTGTGCGAAACCACCCCAAACATGAGTTTTGGACCTAAAGTAGTTGATTGGGCATGTTCGTTGCGAAAAACAAAGAAATGGTTCCGGTGGCAAAAACTCGTGCTTTGTATGCACCCGACACCCGTTTTCGGAATGGGTGACGTGCGACAACGAAATTGCGAGAAATCACCCCAAACATGAGTTTTGGACCTAAAGTAGTGGATTGGGCATGTTCGTTGCGAAAAACGAAGAAATGGTTCCGGTGGCAAAAACTCGTGCTTTGTATGCACCCCGACACCTGTTTTCGGAATGGGTGACGTGTGACAACGAAATTGCGCAAAACCACCCCAAACATGAGTTTTGGACCTAAAGTAGTGGATTGGGCAATGTTCGTTACGAAAAACGAAGAAATGGTTCCGGTGGCAAAAACACGTGCTTTTATGCACCCGACACTCGTTTTCGGAATGAGTGACGTGCGGCGACGAAATTGCGCGAAACCACCCCAAACATGAGTTTTGTACCTAAAGTAGTGGATTGGGCATGTTCTTTTCGAAAAACGAAGAAATGGTTCCGGTGGCAAAAACTCGTGCTTTGTATGCACCCCGACAACCGTTTTCAAAATGGGTGACGTGCGGCAACGAAATCTCGCGAAACCACCCCAAACATGAGTTTTGGACCTAAAGTAGTGGATTGGACATGTTCGTTGCGAAAAACGAAGAAATGGTTCCGGTGGCAAAAACTCGTGCTTTGTATGTACCCCGACACCCGTTTTTGGAATGGGTGACGTGCGACAACGAAATTGTGCAAAACCACCCCAAACATTAGTTTTGGACCTAAAGTAGTGGATTGGGCATGTTCGTTGCGAAAAACAAAGAAATGGTTCCGGTGGCAAAAACTCGTGCTTTGTATGCACCCGACACCCGTTTTCGGAATGGGTGACGTGCGACAACGAAATTGTGCGAAACCACCCCAAACATGAGTTTTGGATCTAAAGTAGTGGATTGGGCATGTTCGTTACGAAAAACGAAGAAATGGTTCCGGTGGCAAAAACTCGTGCTTTGTATGCACTCGACACCCGTTTTCGGAATGGGTGACGTGCGACAACGAAATTACGAGAAACCACCCCAAACATGAGTTTTGGACCTAAAGTAGTGGATTGGGCATGTTCGTTGCGAAAAACCAAGAAATGGTTCCGGTGGCAAAAACTCGTGCTTTGTATGTACCCCGACACCCGTTTTTGGAACGGGTGACGTGCGACAACGAAATTGTGCGAAACCACCCCAAACATGAGTTTTGGACCTAAAGTAGTTGATTGGGCATGTTCGTTGCGAAAAACAAAGAAATGGTTCCGGTGGCAAAAACTCGTGCTTTGTATGCACCCGACACCCGTTTTCGGAATGGGTGACGTGCGACAACGAAATTGCGAGAAATCACCCCAAACATGAGTTTTGGACCTAAAGTAGTGGATTGGGCATGTTCGTTGCGAAAAACGAAGAAATGGTTCCGGTGGCAAAAACTCGTGCTTTGTATGCACCCCGACACCTGTTTTCGGAATGGGTGACGTGTGACAACGAAATTGCGCAAAACCACCCCAAACATGAGTTTTGGACCTAAAGTAGTGGATTGGGCAATGTTCGTTACGAAAAACGAAGAAATGGTTCCGGTGGCAAAAACACGTGCTTTTATGCACCCGACACTCGTTTTCGGAATGAGTGACGTGCGGCGACGAAATTGCGCGAAACCACCCCAAACATGAGTTTTGTACCTAAAGTAGTGGATTGGGCATGTTCTTTTCGAAAAACGAAGAAATGGTTCCGGTGGCAAAAACTCGTGCTTTGTATGCACCCCGACAACCGTTTTCAAAATGGGTGACGTGCGGCAACGAAATCTCGCGAAACCACCCCAAACATGAGTTTTGGACCTAAAGTAGTGGATTGGACATGTTCGTTGCGAAAAACGAAGAAATGGTTCCGGTGGCAAAAACTCGTGCTTTGTATGTACCCCGACACCCGTTTTTGGAATGGGTGACGTGCGACAACGAAATTGTGCAAAACCACCCCAAACATTAGTTTTGGACCTAAAGTAGTGGATTGGGCATGTTCGTTGCGAAAAACAAAGAAATGGTTCCGGTGGCAAAAACTCGTGCTTTGTATGCACCCGACACCCGTTTTCGGAATGGGTGACGTGCGACAACGAAATTGTGCGAAACCACCCCAAACATGAGTTTTGGATCTAAAGTAGTGGATTGGGCATGTTCGTTACGAAAAACGAAGAAATGGTTCCGGTGGCAAAAACTCGTGCTTTGTATGCACTCGACACCCGTTTTCGGAATGGGTGACGTGCGACAACGAAATTACGAGAAACCACCCCAAACATGAGTTTTGGACCTAAAGTAGTGGATTGGGCATGTTCGTTACGAAAAACAAAGAAATGGTTCCGGTGGCAAAAACTCGTGCTTTGTGTGCACCCGACACCCGTTTTCGGAATGGGTGACGTACGACAATGAAATTGCGAGAAACCACCCCAAACATGAGTTTTGGACCTAAAGTAGTGGATTGGGCATGTTCGTTGCGAAAAACGAAGAAATGGTTCCGGTGGCAAAAACTCGTGCTTTGTATGCACCCCGACACCTGTTTTCGGAATGGGTGACGTGTGACTACGAAATTGCGCAAAACCACCCCAAACATGAGTTTTGGACCTAAAGTAGTGGATTGGGCAATGTTCGTTACGAAAAACGAAGAAATGGTTCCGGTGGCAAAAACTCGTGCTTTGTATGCACCCCTACAACCATTTTCAGAATGGGTGACGTGCGGCAACGAAATTTCGCGAAACCACCCCAAACATGAGTTTTGTACCTAAAGTAGTGGATTGGGCATGTTCGTTGCGAAAAACGAAGAAATGGTTCCGGTGGCAAAAACTCGTGCTTTGTATGCACCCCTACAACCATTTTCAGAATGGGTGACGTGCGGCAACGAAATTTCGCGAAACCACCCCAAACATGAGTTTTGGACCTAAAGTAGTGGATTGGGCATGTTCGTTGCGAAAAACGAAGAAATGGTTCCGGTGGCAAAAACTCGTGCTTTGTATGTACCCCGACACCCATTTTCGGAATGGGTGACGTGCGACAACGAAATTGTGCGAAACCACCCCAAACATGAGTTTTGGACCTAAAGTAGTGGATTGGGCTTGTTCGTTGCGAAAAACAAAGAAATGGTTCCGGTGGCAAAAACTCGTGCTTTGTATGCACCCGACACCCGTTTTCGGAATGGGTGACGTGCGACAACGAAATTGTGCGAAACCACCCCAAACATGAGTTTTGGACCTAAAGTAGTGGATTGGGCATGTTCGTTACGAAAAACGAAGAAATGGTTCCGGTGGCAAAAACTCGTGCTTTGTATGCACCCGACACCCGTTTTCGGAATGGGTGACGTGCGACAACAAAATTACGAGAAACCACCCCAAACATGAGTTTTGGACCTAAATTAGTGGATTGGGCATGTTCGTTACGAAAAACAAAGAAATGGTTCCGGTGGCAAAAACTCGTGCTTTGTATGCACTCGACATCCGTTTTTCGGAATGGGTGACGTACGACAACGAAATTGCGAGAAACCACCCCAAACATGAGTTTTGGACCTAAAGTAGTGGATTGGGCATGTTCGTTGCGAAAAACGAAGAAATGGTTCCGGTGGCAAAAACTCGTGCTTTGTATGCACCCCGACACCTGTTTTCGGAATGGGTGACGTGTGACAACGAAATTGCGCAAAACCACCCCAAACATGAGTTTTGTACCTAAAGTAGTGGATTGGGCATGTTCGTTGCGAAAAACGAAGAAATGGTTCCGGTGGCAAAAACTCGTGCTTTGTAAGCACCCCGACAACCGTTTTCGGAATGGGCGACGTGCGGCAACGAAATTGCGCGAAACCACCCCAAACATGAGTGTTGGACCTAAAGTAGTGGATTGGGCATGTCCGTTGCGAAAAACGAAGAAATGGTTCTGGTGGCAAAAACTCGTGCTTTGTATGCACCCGACACCCGTTTTCGGAATGGGTGACGTGCGACAACGAAATTGTGCGAAACCACCCCAAACATGAGTTTTGGACCTAAAGTAGTGGATTGGGCATGTTCGTTACGAAAAACGAAGAAATGGTTTCGGTGGCAAAAACTCGTGCTTTTATGCACCCGACACTCGTTTTCGGAATGAGTGACGTGCGGCAACGAAATTGCGCGAAACCACCCCAAACATGAGTTTTGTACCTAAAGTAGTGGATTGGGCATGTTCGTTGCGAAAAACGAAGAAATGGTTCCGGTGGCAAAAACTCGTGCTTTGTATGCACCCCGACAACCGTTTTTAGAATGGGTGACGTGCGGCAACGAAATTTCGCGAAACCACCCCAAACATGAGTTTTGGACCTAAAGTAGTGGATTGGGCATGTTCGTTGCGAAAAACGAAGAAATGGTTCCGGTGGCAAAAAACTCGTGCTTTGTATGCACCCGACACCCTTTTTCGGAATGAGTGACTTGCGACAACGAAATTGCGAGAAATCACCCCAAACATGAGTTTTGGACCTAAAGTAGTGGATTGGGCATGTTCGTTGCGAAAAACGAAGAAATGGTTCCGGTGGCAAAAACTTGTGCTTTGTATGCACCCCCACACCCGTTTTTAGAATGGGTGACGTGCGGAAACGAAATTGCGCGAAACCACCCGAAACATGAGTTTTGGACCTAAAGTAGTGGATTGGGCATGTTCGTTGCGAAAAACAAAGAAATGTTTTCGGTGGCAAAAACTCGTGCTTTGTATGTACCCCGACACCCGTTTTCGGAATGGGTGACATGCGACAACGAAATTGTGCGAAACCACCCCAAACATGAGTTTTGGACCTAAAGTAGTGGATTGGGCATGTTCGTTGCGAAAAACCAAGAAATGGTTCCGGTGGCAAAAACTCGTGCTTTGTATGCACCCCGACAACCGTTTTCGGAATGAGTGACGTGCGGCAACGAAGTTGCGCGAAACCACCCCAAACATGAGTTTTGGACCTAAAGTAGTGGATTGGGCATGTTCGTTGCAAAAAAACGAAGAAATGGTTCCGGTGGCAAAAACTCGTGCTTTGTATGCACCCGACACCCGTTTTCGGAATGGGTGACGTGCGACAACGAAATTGCGCGAAACCACCCCAAACATGAGTTTTTGGACCTAAAGTAGTGGATTGGGCATGTTCGTTGCGAAAAACGAAGAAATGGTTCCGGTGGCAAAAACTCGTGCTCTGTATGCACCCGACACCCGTTTTCGGAATGATTGACGTGCAACAACGAAATTGTGCGAAACCACCCCAAACATGAGTTTTGGACCTAAAGTAGTGGATTGGGCATGTTCGTTACGAAAAACGAAGAAATGGTTCCGGTGGCAAAAACTCGTGCTTTTATGCACCCGACACTCGTTTTCGGAATGAGTGACGTGCGGCAACGAAATTGCGCAAAACCACCCCAAACATGAGTTTTGTACCTAAAGTAGTGGATTGGGCATGTTCGTTGCGAAAAACGAAGAAATGGTTCCGGTGGCAAAAACTCGTGCTTTGTAATGCACCCTCGACAACCGTTTTTAGAATGGGTGACGTGCGGCAACGAAATTGCGCGAAACCACCCCAAACATGAGTTTTGGACCTAAAGTAGTGGATTGGGCATGTTCGTTGCGAAAAACGAAGAAATGGTTCCGGTGGCAAAAACTCGTGCTCTGTATGCACCCGACACCCGTTTTCGGAATGGGTGACGTGCAACAACGAAATTGTGCGAAACCACCCCAAAATGAGTTTTGGACCTAAAGTAGTGGATTGGGCATGTTCGTTACGAAAAACGAAGAAATGGTTCCGGTGGCAAAAACTCGTGCTTTGTATGCACCCGACACCCTTTTTCGGAATGAGTGACTTGCGACAACGAAATTGCGAGAAATCACCCCAAACATGAGTTTTGGACCTAAAGTAGTCGATTGGGCATGTTCGTTGCGAAAAACGAAGAAATGGTTCCGGTGGCAAAAACTTGTGCTTTGTATGCACCCCCACACCAGTTTTTAGAATGGGTGACGTGCAGCAACGAAATTGCGCGAAACCACCCGAAACATGAGTTTTGGACCTAAAGTAGTGGATTGGGCATGTTCGTTGCGAAAAACAAAGAAATGTTTCCGGTGGCAAAAACTCGTGCTTTGTATGTACCCCGACACCCGTTTTCGGAATGGGTGACGTGCGACAACGAAATTGTGCGAAACCACCCCAAACATGAGTTTTGGACCTAAAGTAGTGGATTGGGCATGTTCGTTGCGAAAAACAAAGAAATGGTTCCGGTGGCAAAAACTCGTGCTTTGTATGTACCCTGACACCCGTTTCGGAATGGGTGACGTGCGACAACGAAATTGTGCGAAACCACCCCAAACATGAGTTTTGGACCTAAAGTAGTGGATTGGGCATGTTCGTTGCGAAAAACAAAGAAATGGTTCCGCTGGCAAAAACTCGTGCTTTGTATGCACTCGACACCCGTTTTCGGAATGGGTGACGTGCGACAACGAAATTGTGCGAAACCACCCCAAACATGAGTTTTGGACCTAAAGTAGTGGATTGGGCATGTTCGTTACGAAAAACGAAGAAATGGTTCCGGTGGCAAAAACTCGTGCTTTGTATGCACCCGACACCCGTTTTCGGAATGGGTGACGTGCGGCAACGAAATTGTGCGAAACCACCCCAAACATGAGTTTTGGATCTAAAGTAGTGGATTGGGCATGTTCGTTACGAAAAACGAAGAAATGGTTCCGGTGGCAAAAACTCGTGCTTTTATGCACCCGACACTCGTTTTCGGAATGAGTGACGTGCGGCAACGAAATTGCGCGAAACCACCCCAAACATGAGTTTTGTACCTAAAGTAGTGGATTGGGTATGTTCGTTGCGAAAAACGAAGAAATGGTTCCGGTGGCAAAAACTCGTGCTTTGTATGCACCCCGACAACCGTTTTCGGAATGGGCGACGTGCGGCAACGAAATTGCGCGAAACCACCCCAAACATGAGTTTTGGACCTAAAGTAGTGGATTGGGCATGTTCGTTGCGAAAAACGAAGAAATGGTTCCGGTGGCAAAAACTCGTGCTTTGTATGCACCCGACACTCGTTTTCGGAATGGGTGACGTGCGACAACGAAATTGTGCGAAACCACCCCAAACATAAGTTTTGGACCTAATGTAGTGGATTGGGCATGTTCGTTACGAAAAACGAAGAAATGGTTCCGGTGGCAAAAACTCGTGCTTTTATGCACCCGACACTCGTTTTCGGAATGAGTGACGTGCGGCAACGAAATTGCGCGAAACCACCCCAAACATGAGTTTTGTACCTAAAGTAGTGGATTGGGCATGTTCGTTGCGAAAAACGAAGAAATGGTTCCGGTGGCAAAAACTCATGCTTTGTATGCACCCCGACAACCGTTTTCAGAATGGGTGACGTGCGGCAATGAAATTTCGTGAAACCACCCCAAACATGAGTTTTGGACCTAAAGTAGTGGATTGGGCATGTTCGTTGCGAAAAACGAAGAAATGGTTCCGGTGGCAAAAATCGTGCTTTGTATGCACCCCCGACAACCGTTTTCAGAATGGGTGACGTGCGGCAACGCAATTGCGCGAAACCACCCCAAACATGAGTTTTGGACCTAAAGTAGTGGGTTGGGCATGTTCGTTGCGAAAAACAAAGAAATGGTTCCGGTGGCAAAAACTCATGCTTTGTATGCACCCCCGACAACCGTTTTTAGACTGGGTGACGTGCGGCAACGAAATTGCGCGAAACCACCCCAAACATGAGTTTTGGACCTAAAGTAGTGGATTGGGCATGTTCGTTGCGAAAAACGAAGAAATGGTTCCGGTGGCAAAAAACTCGTGCTTTGTATGCACCCGACACCCGTTTTCGGAATGGGTGACTTGCGACAAGGAAATTGTGAGAAATCACCCCAAACATGAGTTTTGGACCTAAAGTAGTGGATTGGGCATGTTCGTTGCGAAAAACGAAGAAACGGTCCCGGTGGCAAAAACTCGTGCTTTGTATGCATCCCCACACCCGTTTTTAGAATGGGTGACGTGCGGCAACGAAATTGCGCGAAACCACCCGAAACATGAGTTTTGGACCTAAAGTAGTGGATTGGGCATGTTCGTTGTGAAAAACAAAGAAATGTTTCCGGTGGCAAAAACTCGTGCTTTGTATGCACCCCGACACCCATTTTCGGAATGGGTAACGTGCGACAACGAAATTGTGCGAAACCACCCCAAACATGAGTTTTGGACCTAAAGTAGTGGCTTGGGCATGTTCGTTGTGAAAAACGAAGAAATGGTTCCAGTGGCAAAAACTCGTGCTTTGTATGCACCCCCAACAACCGTTTTCGGAATGGGTGACGTGCGGCAACGAATTTGCGCGAAACCACCCCAAACATAAGTTTTGGACCTAAAGTAGTGGATTGGGCATGTTCGTTGCGAAAAACGAAGAAATGGTTCCGGTGGCAAAAACTCGTGCTTTGTATGCACTCGACACCCGTTTTCGGAATGGGTGACGTGCGACAACGAAATTGCGCGAAACCACCCCAAACCTGAGTTTTGGACCAAAGTAGTGGATTGGGCATGTTCGTTGCGAAAAACGAAGAAATGGTTCCGGTGGCAAAAACTCGTGCTCTGTATGCACCCGACACCCGTTTTCGGAATGGGTGACGTGCAACAACGAAATTGTGCGAAACCACCCCAAAATGAGTTTTGGACCTAAAGTAGTGGATTGGGCATGTTCGTTACGAAAAACGAAGAAATGGTTCCGGTGGCAAAAACTCGTGCTTTGTATGCACCCGACACCCGTTTTCGGAATGTGTGACGTGCGACAACGAAATTGCGAGAAACCACCCCAAACATGTGTTTTGGACCTAAAGTAGTCGATTGGGCATGTTCGTTGCGAAAAACGAAGAAATGGTTCCGGTGGCAAAAACTTGTGCTTTGTATGCACCCCACACCAGTTTTTAGAATGGGTGAAGTGCAGCAACGAAATTGCGCGAAACCACCCGAAACATGAGTTTTGGACCTAAAGTAGTGGATTGGGCATGTTCGTTGCGAAAAACAAAGAAATGTTTCCGGTGGCAAAAACTCGTGCTTTGTATGTACCCCGACACCCGTTTTCGGAATGGGTGACGTGCGACAACGAAATTGTGCGAAACCACCCCAAACATGAGTTTTGGACCTAAAGTAGTGGATTGGGCATGTTCGTTGCGAAAAACAAAGAAATGGTTCCGGTGGCAAAAACTCGTGCTTTGTATGTACCCTGACACCCGTTTCGGAATGGGTGACGTGCGACAACGAAATTGTGCGAAACCACCCCAAACATGAGTTTTGGACCTAAAGTAGTGGATTGGGCATGTTCGTTGCGAAAAACAAAGAAATGGTTCCGCTGGCAAAAACTCGTCCTTTGTATGCACTCGACACCCGTTTTCGGAATGGGTGACGTGCGACAACGAAATTGTGCGAAACCACCCCAAACATGAGTTTTGGACCTAAAGTAGTGGATTGGGCATGTTCGTTACGAAAAACGAAGAAATGGTTCCGGTGGCAAAAACTCGTGGTTTGTATGCACCCGACACCCGTTTTCGGAATGGGTGACGTGCGACAACGAGCGAGAAATCACCCCAAACATGAGTTTTGGACCTAAAGTAGTGGATTGGGCATGTTTGTTGCGAAAAACGAAGAAATGGTTCCGGTGGCAAAAACTCGTGCTTTGTATGCACCCGACACCTGTTTTCGGAATGGGTGACGTGTGACAACGAAATTGCACAAAACCACCCCAAACATGAGTTTTGGACCTAAAGTAGTGGATTGGGCAATGTTCGTTACGAAAAACGAAGAAATGGTTCCGGTGGCAAAAACTCATGCTTTTATGCACCCGACACTCGTTTTCGGAATGAGTGACGTGCGGCAACGAAATTGCGCGAAACCACCCCAAACATGAGTTTTGTACCTAAAGTAGTGGATTGGGTATGTTCGTTGCGAAAAACGAAGAAATGGTTCCGGTGGCAAAAACTCGTGCTTTGTATGCACCCCGACAACCGTTTTGAGAATGGGTGACGTGCGGCAACGAAATTTCGCGAAACCACCCCAAACATGAGTTTTGGACCTAAAGTAGTGGATTGGGCATGTTCGTTGCGAAAAACGAAGAAATGGTTCCGGTGGCAAAAACTCGTGCTTCGTATGTACCCCGACACCCGTTTTCGAAATGGGTGACGTGCGACAACGAAATTGTGCGAAACCACCCCAAACATGAGTTTTGGACCTAAAGTTGTGGATTGGGCATGTTCGTTGCGAAAAACAAAGAAATGGTTCCGGTGGCAAAAACTCGTGCTTTGTATGCACCCGACACCCGTTTTCGGAATGGGTGACGTGCGACAACGAAATTGTGCGAAACCACCCCAAACATGAGTTTTGGACCTAAAGTAGTGGATTGGGCATGTTCGTTACGAAAAACGAAGAAATGGTTCCGGTGGCAAAAACTCGTGCTTTGTATGCACCCGACACCCGTTTTCGGAATGGGTGACGTGCGACAACGAAATTACGAGAAACCACCCCAAACATGAGTTTTGGACCTAAAGTAGTGGATTGGGCATGTTCGTTACGAAAAACAAAGAAATGGTTCCGGTGGCAAAAACTCGTGCTTTGTATGCACCCGACACCCGTTTTCGGAATGGGTGACGTACGACAACGAAATTGCGAGAAACCAGCCCAAACATGAGTTTTGGACCTAAAGTAGTGGATTGGGCATGTTCGTTGCGAAAAACGAAGAAATGGTTCCAGTGGCAAAAACTCGTGCTTTGTATGCACCCCGACACCTGTTTTCGGAATGGGTGACGTGTGACAACGAAATTGCGCAAAACCACCCCAAACATGAGTTTTGTACCTAAAGTAGTGGATTGGGCATGTTCGTTGCGAAAAACGAAGAAATGGTTCCGGTGGCAAAAACTCGTGCTTTGTATGCACCCCGACAACCGTTTTCGGAATGGGCGACGTGCGGCAACGAAATTGCGCGAAACCACCCCAAACATGAGTTTTGGACCTAAAGTAGTGGATTGGGCATGTTCGTTGCGAAAAACGAAGAAATGGTTCCGGTGGCAAAAACTCGTGCTTTGTATGCACCCGACACTCGTTTTCGGAATGGGTGACGTGCGACAACGAAATTGTGCGAAACCACCCCAAACATGAGATTTGGACCTAATGTAGTGGATTGGGCATGTTCGTTACGAAAAACGAAGAAATGGTTCCGGTGGCAAAAACTCGTGCTTTTATGCACCCGACACTCGTTTTCGGAATGAGTGACGTGCGGCAACGAAATTGCGCGAAACCACCCCAAACATGAGTTTTGTACCTAAAGTAGTGGATTGGGCATGTTCGTTGCGAAAAACGAAGAAATGGTTCCGGTGGCAAAAATCGTGCTTTGTATGCACCCCGACAACCGTTTTCAGAATGGGTGACGTGCGGCAACGCAATTGCGCGAAACCACCCCAAACATGAGTTTTGGACCTAAAGTAGTGGGTTGGGCATGTTCGTTGCGAAAAACAAAGAAATGGTTCCGGTGGCAAAAACTCATGCTTTGTATGCACCCCCGACAACCGTTTTTAGACTGGGTGACGTGCGGCAACGAAATTGCGCGAAACCACCCCAAACATGAGTTTTGGACCTAAAGTAGTGGATTGGGCATGTTCGTTGCGAAAAACGAAGAAATGGTTCCGGTGGCAAAAAACTCGTGCTTTGTATGCACCCGACACCCGTTTTCGGAATGGGTGACTTGCGACAAGGAAATTGTGAGAAATCACCCCAAACATGAGTTTTGGACCTAAAGTAGTGGATTGGGCATGTTCATTGCGAAAAACGAAGAAACGGTCCCGGTGGCAAAAACTCGTGCTTTGTATGCATCCCCACACCCGTTTTTAGAATGGGTGACGTGCGGCAACGAAATTGCGCGAAACATGAGTTTTGGACCTAAAGTAGTGGATTGGGCATGTTCGTTGTGAAAAACAAAGAAATGTTTTCGGTGGCAAAAACTCGTGCTTTGTATGCACCCGACACCCGTTTTCGGAATGGGTGACGTGCGACAACGAAATTGCGAGAAACCACCCCAAACATGAGTTTTGGACCTAAAGTAGTGGATTGGGCATGTTCGTTGCAAAAAACGAAGAAATGGTTCCGGTGGCAAAAACTCGTGCTTTGTATGCACCCGACACCTGTTTTCGGAATGGGTGACGTGTGACAACGAAATTGCACAAAACCACCCCAAACATGAGTTTTGGACCTAAAGTAGTGGATTGGGCAATGTTCGTTACGAAAAACGAAGAAATGGTTCCGGTGGCAAAAACTCATGCTTTTATGCACCCGACACTCGTTTTCGGAATGAGTGACGTGCGGCAACGAAATTGCGCGAAACCACCCCAAACATGAGTTTTGTACCTAAAGTAGTGGATTGGGTATGTTCGTTGCGAAAAACGAAGAAATGGTTCCGGTGGCAAAAACTCGTGCTTTGTATGCACCCCGACAACCGTTTTGAGAATGGGTGACGTGCGGCAACGAAATTTCGCGAAACCACCCCAAACATGAGTTTTGGACCTAAAGTAGTGGATTGGGCATGTTCGTTGCGAAAAACGAAGAAATGGTTCCGGTGGCAAAAACTCGTGCTTCGTATGTACCCCGACACCCGTTTTCGAAATGGGTGACGTGCGACAACGAAATTGTGCGAAACCACCCCAAACATGAGTTTTGGACCTAAAGTTGTGGATTGGGCATGTTCGTTGCGAAAAACAAAGAAATGGTTCCGGTGGCAAAAACTCGTGCTTTGTATGCACCCGACACCCGTTTTCGGAATGGGTGACGTGCGACAACGAAATTGTGCGAAACCACCCCAAACATGAGTTTTGGACCTAAAGTAGTGGATTGGGCATGTTCGTTACGAAAAACGAAGAAATGGTTCCGGTGGCAAAAACTCGTGCTTTGTATGCACCCGACACCCGTTTTCGGAATGGGTGACGTGCGACAACGAAATTACGAGAAACCACCCCAAACATGAGTTTTGGACCTAAAGTAGTGGATTGGGCATGTTCGTTACGAAAAACAAAGAAATGGTTCCGGTGGCAAAAACTCGTGCTTTGTATGCACCCGACACCCGTTTTCGGAATGGGTGACGTACGACAACGAAATTGCGAGAAACCAGCCCAAACATGAGTTTTGGACCTAAAGTAGTGGATTGGGCATGTTCGTTGCGAAAAACGAAGAAATGGTTCCAGTGGCAAAAACTCGTGCTTTGTATGCACCCCGACACCTGTTTTCGGAATGGGTGACGTGTGACAACGAAATTGCGCAAAACCACCCCAAACATGAGTTTTGTACCTAAAGTAGTGGATTGGGCATGTTCGTTGCGAAAAACGAAGAAATGGTTCCGGTGGCAAAAACTCGTGCTTTGTATGCACCCCGACAACCGTTTTCGGAATGGGCGACGTGCGGCAACGAAATTGCGCGAAACCACCCCAAACATGAGTTTTGGACCTAAAGTAGTGGATTGGGCATGTTCGTTGCGAAAAACGAAGAAATGGTTCCGGTGGCAAAAACTCGTGCTTTGTATGCACCCGACACTCGTTTTCGGAATGGGTGACGTGCGACAACGAAATTGTGCGAAACCACCCCAAACATGAGTTTTGGACCTAATGTAGTGGATTGGGCATGTTCGTTACGAAAAACGAAGAAATGGTTCCGGTGGCAAAAACTCGTGCTTTTATGCACCCGACACTCGTTTTCGGAATGATTGACGTGCGGCAACGAAATTGCGCGAAACCACCCCAAACATGAGTTTTGTACCTAAAGTAGTGGATTGGGCATGTTCGTTGCGAAAAACGAAGAAATGGTTCCGGTGGCAAAAATCGTGCTTTGTATGCACCCCGACAACCGTTTTCAGAATGGGTGACGTGCGGCAACGCAATTGCGCGAAACCACCCCAAACATGAGTTTTGGACCTAAAGTAGTGGGTTGGGCATGTTCGTTGCGCAACAAAGAAATGGTTCCGGTGGCAAAAACTCATGCTTTGTATGCACCCCCGACAACCGTTTTTAGACTGGGTGACGTGCGGCAACGAAATTGCGCGAAACCACCCCAAACATGAGTTTTGGACCTAAAGTAGTGGATTGGGCATGTTCGTTGCAAAAAACGAAGAAATGGTTCCGGTGGCAAAAAACTCGTGCTTTGTATGCACCCGACACCCGTTTTCGGAATGGGTGACTTGCGACAAGGAAATTGTGAGAAATCACCCCAAACATGAGTTTTGGACCTAAAGTAGTGGATTGGGCATGTTCGTTGCGAAAAACGAAGAAACGGTCCCGGTGGCAAAAACTCGTGCTTTGTATGCATCCCCACACCCGTTTTTAGAATGGGTGACGTGCGGCAACGAAATTGCGTGAAACCACCCGAAACATGAGTTTTGGACCTAAAGTAGTGGATTGGGCATGTTCGTTGTGAAAAACAAAGAAATGTTTCCGGTGGCAAAAACTCGTGCTTTGTATGCACCCCGACACCCGTTTTCGGAATGGGTAACGTGCGACAACGAAATTGTGCGAAACCACCCCAAACATGAGTTTTGGACCTAAAGTAGTGGCTTGGGCATGTTCGTTGTGAAAAACGAAGAAATGGTTCCAGTGGCAAAAACTCGTGCTTTGTATGCACCCCCAACAACCGTTTTCGGAATGGGTGACGTGCGGCAACGAATTTGCGCGAAACCACCCCAAACATAAGTTTTGGACCTAAAGTAGTGGATTGGGAATGTTCGTTGCGAAAAACGAAGAAATGGTTCCGGTGGCAAAAACTCGTGCTTTGTATGCACTCGACACCCGTTTTCGGAATGGGTGACGTGCGACAATGAAATTGCGCGAAACCACCCCAAACCTGAGTTTTGGACCAAAGTAGTGGATTGGGCATGTTCGTTGCGAAAAACGAAGAAATGGTTCCGGTGGCAAAAACTCGTGCTCTGTATGCACCCGACACCCGTTTTCGGAATGGGTGACGTGCAACAACGAAATTGTGCGAAACCACCCCAAACATGAGTTTTGGACCTAAAGTAGTGGATTGGGCATGTTCGTTACGAAAAACGAAGAAATGGTTCCGGTGGCAAAAACTCGTGCTTTTATGCACCCGATACTCGTTTTCGGAATGAGTGACGTGCGGCAGCGAAATTGCGCGAAACCACCCCAAACATCAGTTTTGTACCTAAAGTAGTCGATTGGGCATGTTCGTTGCGAAAAACGAAGAAATGGTTACGGTGGCAAAAACTCGTGCTTTGTGTGCACCCTCGACAACCGTTTTCGGAATGGGTGACGTGCGGCAACGAATTTGCGCGAAACCACCCCAAACATGAGTTTTAGACCTAAAGTAGTGGATTGGGCATGTTCGTTGCGAAAAACGAAGAAATGGTTCCGGTGGCAAAAATCGTGCTTTGTATGCACCCCGACAACCGTTTTCAGAATGGGTGACGTGCGGCAACGCAATTGCGCGAAACCACCCCAAACATGAGTTTTGGACCTAAAGTAGTGGGTTGGGCATGTTCGTTGCGAAAAACAAAGAAATGGTTCCGGTGGCAAAAACTCATGCTTTGTATGCACCCCCGACAACCGTTTTTAGACTGGGTGACGTGCGGCAACGAAATTGCGCGAAACCACCCCAAACATGAGTTTTGGACCTAAAGTAGTGGATTGGGCATGTTCGTTGCGAAAAACGAAGAAATGGTTCCGGTGGCAAAAAACTCGTGCTTTGTATGCACCCGACACCCGTTTTCGGAATGGGTGACTTGCGACAAGGAAATTGTGAGAAATCACCCCAAACATGAGTTTTGGACCTAAAGTAGTGGATTGGGCATGTTCGTTGCGAAAAACGAAGAAACGGTCCCGGTGGCAAAAACTCGTGCTTTGTATGCATCCCCACACCCGTTTTTAGAATGGGTGACGTGCGGCAACGAAATTGCGCGAAACCACCCGAAACATGAGTTTTGGACCTAAAGTAGTGGATTGGGCATGTTCGTTGTGAAAAACAAAGAAATGTTTCCGGTGGCAAAAACTCGTGCTTTGTATGCACCCCGACACCCGTTTTCGGAATGGGTAACGTGCGACAACGAAATTGTGCGAAACCACCCCAAACATGAGTTTTGGACCTAAAGTAGTGGCTTGGGCATGTTCGTTGTGAAAAACGAAGAAATGGTTCCAGTGGCAAAAACTCGTGCTTTGTATGCACCCCCAACAACCGTTTTCGGAATGGGTGACGTGCGGCAACGAATTTGCGCGAAACCACCCCAAACATAAGTTTTGGACCTAAAGTAGTGGATTGGGAATGTTCGTTGCGAAAAACGAAGAAATGGTTCCGGTGGCAAAAACTCGTGCTTTGTATGCACTCGACACCCGTTTTCGGAATGGGTGACGTGCGACAACGAAATTGCGCGAAACCACCCCAAACCTGAGTTTTGGACCAAAGTAGTGGATTGGGCATGTTCGTTTCGAAAAACGAAGAAATGGTTCCGGTGGCAAAAACTCGTGCTCTGTATGCACCCGACACCCGTTTTCGGAATGGGTGACGTGCAACAACGAAATTGTGCGAAACCACCCCAAACATGAGTTTTGGACCTAAAGTAGTGGATTGGGCATGTTCGTTACGAAAAACGAAGAAATGGTTCCGGTGGCAAAAACTCGTGCTTTTATGCACCCGACACTCGTTTTCGGAATGAGTGACGTGCGGCAGCGAAATTGCGCGAAACCACCCCAAACATCAGTTTTGTACCTAAAGTAGTCGATTGGGCATGTTCGTTGCGAAAAACGAAGAAATGGTTACGGTGGCAAAAACTCGTGCTTTGTGTGCACCCTCGACAACCGTTTTCGGAATGGGTGACGTGCGGCAACGAATTTGCGCGAAACCACCCCAAACATGAGTTTTAGACCTAAAGTAGTGGATTGGGCATGTTCGTTGCGAAAAACAAAGAAATGGTTCCGGTGGCAAAAACTCGTGCTTTGTATGCACCCGACACCCGTTTTCGGAATGGGTGACGTGCGACAACGAAATTGCGAGAAACCACCCCAAACATTAGTTTTGGACCTAAAGTAGTGTGGCATGTTCGTTGCAAAAAACGAAGAAATGGTTCCGGTGGCAAAAACTCGTGCTTTTTATGCACCCGACACCCGTTTTCGGAATGGGTGACGTGCGGCAACGAAATTGCGCGAATCCACCCCAAACATGAGTTTTGGATGTAAAGTAGTGGATTGGGCATGTTCGTTGCGAAAAACGAAGAAATGGTTCCGGTGGCAAAAACTCGTGCTTTGTATGCACCCGACACCCGTTTTCGGAATGGGTGACGTGCGACAACGAAATTGTGCGAAACCACCCCAAACATGAGTTTTGGACCTAAAGTAGTGGATTGGGCATGTTCGTTACGAAAAACGAAGAAATGGTTCCGGTGGAAAAAACTCGTGCTTTGTATGCACCCCACACCCGTTTTTAGAATGGGTGACGTGCGGCAACGAAATTGCGCGAAACCACCCGAAACATGAGTTTTGGACCTAAAGTAGTGGATTGGGCATGTTCGTTGTGAAAAACAAAGAAATATTTCCGGTGGCAAAAACTCGTGCTTTGTATGCACCTCCGACACCCGTTTTCGGAATGGGTGACGTGCGACAACGAAATTGTGCGAAACCACCCCAAACATGAGTTTTGGACCTAAAGTAGTGGATTGGGCATGTTCGTTGCGAAAAACGAAGAAATGGTTCCGGTGGCAAAAACTCGTGCTTTGTATGCACCCCCAACAACCGTTTTCGGAATGGGTGACGTGCGGCAACGAAATTGCGCGAAACCACCCCAAACATAAGTTTTGGACCTAAAGTAGTGGATTGGGCATGTT
This sequence comes from Zea mays, assembly GCF_902167145.1. NCBI lineage: Eukaryota > Viridiplantae > Streptophyta > Magnoliopsida > Poales > Poaceae > Zea > Zea mays. Next base: position 57,329,870 of record NC_050102.1, on the reverse strand, counting down.
CGTTGCGAAAAACGAAGAAATGGTTCCGGTGGCAAAAACTCGTGCTTTGTATGCACCCGACACCCGTTTTCGGAATGGGTGACGTGCGACAACGAAATTGCGCGAAACCACTCCAAACATGAGTTTTGGACCTAAAGTAGTGGATTGGGCATGTTCGTTGCGAAAAACGAAGAAATGGTTCCGGTGGCAAAAACTCGTGCTCTGTATGCACCCGACACCCGTTTTCGGAATGGGTGACGTGCAACAACGAAATTGTGCGAAACCACCCCAAACATGAGTTTTGGACCTAAAGTAGTGGATTGGGCATGTTCGTTACGAAAAACGAAGAAATGGTTCCGGTGGCAAAAACTCGTGCTTTTATGCACCCGACACTCGTTTTCGGAATGAGTGACGTGCGGCAGCGAAATTGCGCGAAACCACCCCAAACATCAGTTTTGTACCTAAAGTAGTGGATTGGGCATGTTCGTTGCGAAAAACGAAGAAATGGTTCCGGTGGCAAAAACTCGTGCTTTGTGTGCACCCTCGACAACCGTTTTCGGAATGGGTGACGTGCGACAACGAATTTGCGCGAAACCACCCCAAACATGAGTTTTGGACCTAAAGTAGTGAATTGGGCATGTTCGTTGCGAAAAACGAAGAAATGGTTCCGGTGGCAAAAAACTCGTGCTTTGTATGCACCCGACACCCGTTTTCGGAATGGGTGACTTGCGACAAGGAAATTGTGAGAAATCACCCCAAACATGAGTTTTGGACCTAAAGTAGTGGATTGGGCATGTTCGTTGCGAAAAACGAAGAAACGGTCCCGGTGGCAAAAACTCGTGCTTTGTATGCACCCCACACCCGTTTTTAGAATGGGTGACGTGCGGCAACGAAATTGCGCGAAACCACCCGAAACATGAGTTTTGGACCTAAAGTAGTGGATTGGGCATGTTCGTTGTGAAAAACAAAGAAATGTTTCCGGTGGCAAAAACTCGTGCTTTGTATGCACCCCGACACCCGTTTTCGGAATGGGTAACGTGCGACAACGAAATTGTGCGAAACCACCCCAAACATGAGTTTTGGACCTAAAGTAGTGGATTGGGCATGTTCGTTGCGAAAAACGAAGAAATGGTTCCAGTGGCAAAAACTCGTGCTTTGTATGCACCCCAACAACCGTTTTCGGAATGGGTGACGTGCGGCAACGAATTTGCGCGAAACCACCCCAAACATAAGTTTTGGACCTAAAGTAGTGGATTGGGCATGTTCGTTGCGAAAAACGAAGAAATGGTTCCGGTGGCAAAAACTCGTGCTTTGTATGCACTCGACACCCGTTTTCGGAATGGGTGACGTGCGGCAACGAAATTGCGCGAAACCACCCCAAACATGAGTTTTGGACCTAAAGTAGTGGATTGGGCATGTTCGTTGCGAAAAACGAAGAAATGGTTCCGGTGGCAAAAACTCGTGCTCTGTATGCACCCGACACCCGTTTTCGGAATGGGTGACGTGCAACAACGAAATTGTGCGAAACCACCCCAAACATGAGTTTTGGACCTAAAGTAGTGGATTGGGCATGTTCGTTACGAAAAACGAAGAAATGGTTCCGGTGGCAAAAACTCGTGCTTTTATGCACCCGACACTCGTTTTCGGAATGAGTGACGTGCGGGAGCGAAATTGCGCGAAACCACCCCAAACATCAGTTTTGTACCTAAAGTAGTCGATTGGGCATGTTCGTTGCGAAAAACGAAGAAATGGTTCCGGTGGCAAAAACTCGTGCTTTGTGTGCACCCTCGACAACCGATTTCGGAATGGGTGACGTGCGGCAACGAATTTGCGCGAAACCACCCCAAACATGAGTTTTAGACCTAAAGTAGTGGATTGGGCATGTTCGTTGCGAAAAACGAAGAAATGGTTCCGGTGGCAAAAACTCGTGCTTTGTATGCACCCGACACCCGTTTTCGGAATGGGTGACGTGCGACAACGAAATTGCGAGAAACCACCTCAAACATGAGTTTTGGACCTAAAGTAGTGTGGCATGTTCGTTGCAAAAAACGAAGAAATGGTTCCGGTGGCAAAAACTCGTGCTTTTTATGCACCCGACACCTGTTTTCGGAATGGGTGACGTGCGGCAACGAAATTGCACGAATCCACCCCAAACATGAGTTTTGGATGTAAAGTAGTGGATGGGGCATGTTCGTTGCGAAAAACGAAGAAATGGTTCCGGTGGCAAAAACTCGTGCTTTGTATACACCCGACACCCGTTTTCGGAATGGGTGACGTGCGACAACGAAATTGTGCGAAACCACCCCAAACATGAGTTTTGGACCTAAAGTAGTGGATTGGGCATGTTCGTTACGAAAAACGAAGAAATGGTTCCGGTGGAAAAAACTCGTGCTTTGTATGCACCCCCACACCCGTTTTTAGAATGGGTGACGTGCGGCAACGAAATTGCGCGAAACCACCCGAAACATGAGTTTTGGACCTAAAGTAGTGGATTGGGCATGTTCGTTGTGAAAAACAAAGAAATGTTTCCAGTGGCAAAAACTCGTGCTTTGTATGCACCTCCGACACCCGTTTTCGGAATGGGTGACGTGCGACAACGAAATTGTGCGAAACCACCCCAAACATGAGTTTTGGACCTAAAGTAGTGGATTGGGCATGTTCGTTGCGAAAAACGAAGAAATGGTACCGGTGGCAAAAACTCGTGCTTTGTATGCACCCCCAACAACCGTTTTCGGAATGGGTGACGTGCGGCAACGAAATTGCGCGAAACCACCCCAAACATAAGTTTTGGACCTAAAGTAGTGGATTGGGCATGTTCGTTGCGAAAAACGAAGAAATGGTTCCGGTGGCAAAAACTCGTGCTTTGTATGCACCCGACACCCGTTTTCGGAATGGGTGACGTGCGACAACGAAATTGCGCGAAACCACTCGAAACATGAGTTTTGGACCTAAAGTAGTGGATTGGGCATGTTCGTTGCGAAAAACGAAGAAATGGTTCCGGTGGCAAAAACTCGTGCTCTGTATGCACCCGACACCCGTTTTCGGAATGGGTGACGTGCAACAACGAAATTGTGCGAAACCACCCCAAACATGAGTTTTGGACCTAAAGTAGTGGATTGGGCATGTTCGTTACGAAAAACGAAGAAATGGTTCCGGTGGCAAAAACTCGTGCTTTTATGCACCCGACACTCGTTTTCGGAATGAGTGACGTGCGGCAGCGAAATTGCGCGAAACCACCCCAAACATCAGTTTTGTACCTAAAGTAGTGGATTGGGCATGTTCGTTGCGAAAAACGAAGAAATGGTTCCGGTGGCAAAAACTCGTGCTTTGTGTGCACCCTCGACAACCGTTTTCGGAATGGGTGACGTGCGGCAACGAATTTGCGCGAAACCACCCCAAACATGAGTTTTGGACCTAAAGTAGTGGATTGGGCATGTTCGTTGCGAAAAACAAAGAAATGGTTCCGATGGCAAAAACTCGTGCTTTGTATGCACCCGACACCCGTTTTCGGAATGTGATGAACCCAACGGGTAGAAGGGTGCCCAATCTTTCGATGAGAGATGATGGAGGTGGAAAACTTGTTGGAGAACGACGTTGGCTGCCCGACTACCACAACCAAGATGGTGTGGCGCCTTGAGCGACAGGTACACCGTCTCCTGATAACTACGATTTGGGGTGGAGGTCGACGTTGTGCTATCCGACTACAACAACCACAAGGGTGCTGCGCCTTAGCGATAGTTACACCGGCTCCTGTTGTTGCTGCTCTTGCCGTGCCAAGAACAGCCTTGAACCTGCAAGCAATCGAGAACAAGCAAGAACAAGATAAAAAGCAGACGCTCACGGATCTGATAGAGTTGGGGTTCTGTTTCAAGTATCCGGGTGGTCTAGCCGACACACGCGTTTACAAGGAAGTAGCAAAGGCTAAACTTACATCAAACAAAAACCCAAGTTATTTGGTGGCTGCTAGTTGCTTAAATAGAGGAATAGAAAGGAGTTCTAATGGAGAACGAAACTCTCTCGGCAGTTTCTGGACGCCTCGTTTGGTTTCTGTCATTGATTCTTGAGGCACCTGAAAGTAGGCGAAGAGAGCTTTCTAACAAGTAGTTATTTGCCCTAAACAACCTTGGGAGTGGAAAGTTATGCTCCATTTAATTTGGTGCATGCTGCAGTTACGAAATTGACTTGGGTAGAGCAAGAGTTCACTTGGCAGTTTCTGGACGCTTGTTATCTGATCTCTTGTTAACTCTTGATCCACTAGAAAGTAGACGAAGAGACCTTTCCAACAAGTGCTGATTTGCTTTAAACAACATTGGGAGTTGAAAGATATGCCCTCTTTAACATGCACTTGCTGCAGTTACGAAATTATCTCGGGTGCAACAGCTTTTATTGCTTTGTTGTTTTCTCCACTCCAAGATGGTTCACCTCCCAAACACCTGAGCATAATAAAGTCGTAGCAAGGCTTTAGTACCACATTTAAAGAAGAATTAGCTTCAACAGCCAGAAACGAGTTCACCTTATAATTAAGTTTCCGTGCACAAGCTCGTGTCATTAGTCCCTGATTAGCTACGAATGGTGAAGTGATAATTGGTGTGGTTGTATCAATGGCAGCGATGTCCTTATCATCCTCCCTTTCTTACAATAGAGTCGTCCTCGACTCTAGCGTGTACTCCTCACCCAAGTATCTGGTCAATCTTATGATGTGATTGCATGATTAGGGGATGTTGGAAATATCATTACTTGGTCCCCAATCAACTTCTTTGTTCCTCAAAGCCTTCCTTGAACCCTTAACACATCGCTTGATCCATGTAAGAAGTTCTACAAATAAAAGTATACACACTTTACGGCGCAATATCAATTCTTCAAATATATCGATGGTAGTTATAATGTGGAAGAGTTTCACCTTCGCAGCAGGAGCCATTGACATGGTCATATCTGAGCAGGTTATGTTCTCATCATTTTCCTCTTCTTGACAGCAAACTATCCTCTGTGTTGCATCATGATTGATGTTCATGACTAAGGTTTTATCATGATCTTCTAAAAATAAACCTGAAACTTTTACTAAAGTACATGGAAACAATAATTTCTCCACTTCTTGAGAACATGTGCAATGTGAAGAAACACTATATATTGATGAAATATAAACTCTATGTACTAAAAATTGTCCTGTATTGTTGTACTTACCAGCAAAGTAAAATATAGCATGAGAAGGACAAGGCATAGTTGAGCTATCAAATAAAATATTGTCCAAATTACCGAGCTCACAAAGATCATCAAACTCAATATAGCCCCAAGTATTTAAAGAAGAGAGCAAATTTATTTCTTCAGTTTCGTTTGCAATACAAATGACATGTTCCTTTTTAGCCAAAATGTTTGGTTCAATATCAGATGTAACATGTTCATTCACTAGTTGTTTCCTGAATAAAAGTGAATTATCCACCAACTCTTCTCTATCACAAGGGTCAGCAAACAATGCTTCTTGTGATGACGGAAAAACAACATCAATTTTCTCTATTTTGTGCTCTTGTTCAGTATGTAGAGGAGACAAAAAAGAGGAACTATGTGTCGCATGTTCGGTGCATGTATAATTGTATAACACGATCTCTTTTTCAGCTTTACATGCAAGCAAAAACAAGTGAGAAAGGTGTCCATAAGTTTCATGCATGACCATAGTATGAATTTCAGAATTGAGTCCGTTTGTAAACCTTGTCATTACATCTTCCATGCATTCATCTAAACCAGCAAACGTGGTACAAATTTTAAAATCATGATAATATTCTTTTACAGTCCTAGCACCCTGCTTTAAGGTGTCTAATTTAGAAAGCAAATAATCAGCATAGTATGCAGGAATGAATGCATCTCTAAAATGAAGTTTGAAGTCTTTCCAAGACTGTGGAACTTTGTTGTGCCTACAAATGTATTTCCATTCCATCAATGCATGCTCAGTTAACACATTAGAGGCAATATAAATCTTTTGTTTTTGAGATAGATCATACTCATCAAATTCCTTATCTACCTTGAGCTCCCAATCAATGTATGCATGAGGATCGAATTTACCGGCATATGAAGGCAAGTGTTGAATGATGCCTTGAATATAATGTTCGGTTGGCTCAAAAATCTCCATATCACCTGCCATATTTAGTAAAGACAAGAAACAATAAAAAATATCTTTGATCCTATAAACTACTAGGAATCATTGTTGTAATCTCTCAAACTGGTTAAACAAGTTCTTACAAATTCTCACCACGCAATACAGGAGGTGCCGGCAAACAGCAAGAACAACAACAACGGTGGCAGCTAACACAACCTGGTGGTGTTGTAGAAAAATTTGTGGATTTATAGGTGGCTGCTAAAATAATAGTTCCAAGGAATAGCTAGTACCACGTTAGCCACAACAAGTTGAATAAACGTTCCACAATGGTGTTGTGCTGGTCCTAGTCCAAACCGTAATAGAGACGCGAGCCGTTACACAAATGATATCACCAAATACTCAAAACAGCAAGCTGACTTATAAAATTGTGAAACGGTGGCACACAAACTGTCTTTTTTTGTTGCACATGGAATTTTAGCTACCAATATTATTACTGCGTTTTCTTTTTCTCTTTTTTGTACGTGTTTTTTTTATGATCAGCGCGGCTTTTTTTGTGCACTTGCCTTTTCCTTTCCCTTATTTTTTTGAACTACAGCTAGAGAACAGCTAGAGAACTAAAAATGGTGATCTAAACAAGGTGGCGCGAACTCGAAACTCTAGCAGCAAGAAACTTTAGACCAGCAACTCGACACAAATGCAGCAACCGTGAATTCAACAAGTCAAAAACTAAGTAGTAAAGCAAAGGCTCAAAATGTTTTTAGGTGATTTTCTGCTCTAAATATATCTTTGGCAAAAGTGGACTGTAGGTAAATAAAATGAGGAAGATGGAGATCTCTCACCGAGCAACCTGAAATTTGATACCACTTGATGAACCCAACAGGTAGAAGGGTGCCCGATTTTCGATGAGAGATGATGGAGGTGGAAAACTTGTTGGAGAACGACGTTGGCTGCCCGACTACCACAACCAAGATGGTGTGGCGCCTTGAGCGACAGGTACACCGTCTCCTGATAACTACGATTTGGGGTGGAGGTCGACGTTGTGCTATCCGACTACAACAACCACAAGGGTGCTGCGCCTTAGCGATAGTTACACCGGTCCTGTTGTTGCTGCTCTTGCCGTGCCAAGAACAGCCTTGAACCTGCAAGCAATCGAGAACAAGCAAGAACAAGATAAAAAGCAGACGCTCACGGATCTGATAGAGTTGGGGTTCTGTTTCAAGTATCCGGGTGGTCTAGCCGACACACGCGTTTACAAGGAAGTAGCAAAGGCTAAACTTACATCAAACAAAAACCCAAGTTCTTTGGTGGCTGCTAGTTGCTTAAATAGAGGAATAGAAAGGAGTTCTAATGGAGAACGAAACTCTCTCGGCAGTTTCTGGACGCCTCGTTTGGTTTCTGTCATTGATTCTTGAGGCACCTGAAAGTAGGCGAAGAGAGCTTTCCAACAAATAGTTATTTGCACTAAACAACCTTGGGAGTGGAAAGTTATGCTCCATTTAATTTGGTGCATGCTGCAGTTACGAAATTGACTTGGGTAGAGCAGGAGTTCACTTGGCAGTTTCTGGACGCTTGTTATCTGATCTCTCGTTAACTCTTGATCCACTAGAAAGTAGACGAAGAGACCTTTCCAACAAGTGCTGATTTGCTTTAAACAACCTTGGGAGTTGAAAGATATGCCCTCTTTAACATGCACTTGCTGCAGTTACGAAATTATCTCGGGTGCAACAGCTTTTATTGCTTTGTTGTTTTCTCCACTCCAAGATGGTTCACCTCCCAAACACCTGAGCATAATAAAGTCGTAGCAAGGCTTTACACATTTAAAGAAGAATTATCTTCAACAGCCAGAAACGAGTTCACCTTATAATTAAGTTTCCGTGCACAAGCTCGTGTCATTAGTCCCTGATTATGATGTGCACCCGTTGGGTGATTGCCCGATCTTTCGATGAGAGGGTGTGGAATAACTCGATTGGGGGAGGAGACGACGTTCACGGCCCGACTACAGCCTTCCAAAGACGCTGCGCCTTAGCAACCGATACACCACCTCCTATGGCTGTCACGATCTTGTGGAGCGTGACACCCTGGCCACTAGGGCACTCGTCCTGCAAGCAATCGAAGAACTAGCAAGAACAAGTAGAACAAGTACTGAATTACCAGATCTAAATGTAGGTTTAAAGATCAAACTACAATATGGTGGGGTTCCGAAGACAAGAAGACGGGCGGCTGAACTAGCACGCGCGCTTGCAAGCAAGTAGCGAGAGCTAAACTTGATCTAAACAAAACCCGCTGTTCTTGGTGGCGGCTAGGGGGTTTATAAACATGGGAGGACGACCACAAGGGTATTGGGGTCGTGCTGCAACCCTAGGATGCGTCCCTAATGGACCTAACTTGATACACGACCCATTGGGCCAAAATAGGGTGACGCAGCACCATGGGCAGAAAAGGCAGGAAATGTCTCGGTAAGAAAACAATGATTACGGCGGCCTCAGAACAGATATGACTATAATTCCGGATCCATATGAAAGTAGACTTGATAAGCTTTCCATGTTGTGCTTGAACATTCCAATCCGAGCCCGCATCTGACCGTGGTGACCGTCACAAGTTGGTGTTCTTCTGCAGTCCGAATCCAGCATGTTCAAATCCTTTTCCCTTTCGGTCTTCTCCCTGATTCCTAAGCAAAACAAGAGTGCACGGGTCTCCATGGTCTAAATATGATGGACATGAACTCAAGAGTGTAATCACCTGATGGTTGAGTTGACGAGCACGAGCGCGAGTAATGGGACCAGAAATTGGTACTTGTATTGGTATAGATGCATCAGTAGTGTGGATGTCTTCATCATTCTCCCCTTCTTGCATTTGAGTTGTCCTCGACTCAAGCTCAACTTCCTCTCCCAAGTAGGGCTTTAAATCTGCAATGTTAAATGTGGGGCTAACCCCAAAGTCTGCAGGCAGATCTAGCCTATATGCATTGTCGTTAATTTTCTCTAGCACTTTAAACGGTCCATCGGCTCGAGGCAACAATTTAGATTTTCGTAATTCAGGAAACCTTTCCTTTCTCAAATGCAACCAAACTAAATCTCCAGGTTCAAAATTTATTTCCTTTCTACCTTTATCACTAGCAAACTTATATCTAGCATTCATACGCTCTATGTTTTCTTTAGTAGTTTCGTGCAGTTTTAACATCAATTCAGCACGCCTAGTAGCATCAAAATTTAGTTTTTCAGAAGATGGCAAAGGCATTAAATCAATAGGAGCACGAGGTAACAAACCATATACAATCTGAAATGGGCACATCTTTGTAGTAGAATGCAATGATCGATTATAAGCAAATTCAATATGAGGCAAACAGTCCTCCCACATCTTAATATTCTTCTTTAGAACTGCCCTTAACATAGTAGACAAAGTTCTATTCACAACTTCAGTTTGACCATCAGTTTGAGGATGACATGTAGTAGAAAATAAAAGCTTAGTCCCCAATTTTGCCCACAAAGTCCTCCAAAAATGACTAAGAAATTTAGCATCACGATCAGAAACGATTGTGTTGGGCACACCATGCAAGCGAACAATTTCACGAAAGAACAAATCAGCAATATGAGTAGCATCGTCAGTTTTATGACATGGTATGAAATGTGCCATCTTAGAAAATCTATCAACAACCACAAACACACTATCACGTCCCTTCCTAGTCCTAGGCAATCCCAGCACAAAATCCATAGAAATATCTTCCCAAGGAGCACTAGGAACGGGTAGAGGCAAATACAAACCGTGTGGATTTAACCGTGACTTCGCCTTTTGGCATGTCGTGCAACGAGCAACCAATCTCACCACATCTCTTCTCATCTTGGGCCAAAAGAAATGACCAGCAAGTATGTCCTCCGTTTTCTTTGCTCCAAAATGTCCCATTAAGCCACCTCCATGTGCTTCCTGTAACAACAACAAACGAACGGAGCTAGCTGGAATGCATAGCTTGTTAGCTCTAAACACAAACCCATCACTAACGATATATTTGTTCCATCCTTTCCCATCTTTACAATGCAGCAACACATCTTTAAAATCAGCATCATGAACATATTGGTCTTTAATCGTCTCTAATCCAAAGATTTTGTAGTCAAGTTGATTCAGCAAAGTATATCTCCTAGACAAAGCGTCAGCAATGATATTCTCTTTTCCTTTCTTGTGCTTAATAACATAAGGAAACGATTCGATAAATTCAACCCACTTAGCATGTCTACGGTTCAGTTTTCCTTGACTACGAATATGTTTCAAAGATTCATGATCAGAATGAATAACAAACTCTTTGGGCCACAAATAATGCTGCCATGTTTCTAATGTTCGCACAAGAGCATATAATTCCTTATCATAAGTAGAATAATTTAGAACAGACCCACTCAATTTTTCACTAAAATATGCAACAGGTTTGCCTTCTTGTAACAAAACACCACCCAATCCAATTCCACTAGCATCACATTCAAGCTCAAAAGTCTTATTAAAATCAGGAAGTTGGAGGAGAGGTGCATGTGTCAACTTATCTTTCAGCACGTTGAAAGCGTGCTCTTGTACTTTGCCCCAACTAAAATGCACTCCCTTCTTCGTAAGCTCATTCAAAGGTGCAGCAATGGTGCTAAACTCCTTCACAAAACGGCGATAGAAGCCAGCAAGTCCTAGGAAACTCCGCACCTGTGTGATAGTCTTTGGCATAGGCCATCCATGTATCGCTTCTACCTTGGCTTGATCAACCTCAATTCCCTGTGGAGTCACAACATAACCAAGAAACGAAACTCGATCGGTGCAAAATGTGCACTTCTCAAGGTTACCAAATAAACGTGCATCTCGTAAAGCATTAAAAACAGCACGCATGTGATCAACATGTTCATCCATAGATTTGCTGTAGATTAATATGTCATCAAAGTATACTACCACAAATTTTCCAATGAAGGCACGCAAAACCTCGTTCATTAATCTCATGAAAGTGCTAGGTGCATTAGTTAACCCAAAAGGCATGACTAACCACTCATACAATCCGAACTTAGTTTTGAAAGCAGTTTTCCATTCATCTCCCAATTTCATACGAATCTGGTGGTACCCACTACGCAAATCAACTTTAGAAAAGACAATGGCACCACTCAATTCATCAAGCATATCATCTAAACGTGGAATAGGGTGTCGATAACGTATCGTGATATTATTAATAGCCCTACAATCAACACACATACGCCATGTTCCATCTTTTTTAGGCACTAAAATAACCGGAACAGCACACGGACTAAGAGACTCACGCACGTAACCTTTGTCGAGTAGTTCTTGCACTTGTCGCTGAATTTCTTTTGTTTCCTCTGGATTTGTCCTATATGGCGCACGATTCGGCAAAGATGCACCAGGAATAAGATCAATTTGGTGCTCAATCCCTCGTATAGGTGGCAGCCCCTCTGGTATCTCACTTGGAAATACATCAGAATACTCCTGCAAAATGTTAGTAATAACAGGAGGCAAAGAATGCTGCATATCTTGAATTGAAATCAAAGCATCCTTGCATACCAAGGCGTAGGCAACAGTAGTGGAAGCAAATAATTCATTAACATCAGTTTTTGTTGCAAGCAAGCAATGTCCTTTCAATTTTATCCCATCTTTGTTATTACCAACAACTTTAATATTCTTGTTGTTCTCAGTTTTTAGCTTTGGTAGCTTTAGCAACATCATCACGCACAATAGCCTCAGGGGACATGGGAAGCAAAATAATTTTCTTATCATGGTATATGAGAGAATATTGATTTGATCTACCATGATGCATACAATCTGAATCAAATTGCCATGGTCTACCTAGCAGAATATTACAAGCATCCATAGGCACAACATCACAGTCAACAACATCACGATATGAACCAATAGCAAAATTAATTCGTACCAGCTTGGTTACCTTGACCTTACCACTATTGTTGAGCCATTGAATGTGATATGGATGCGGGTGCGGTTTGGTCGTAAGTGCAAGCTTCTCCACCATGTCGCTGCTAGCCAAGTTGTTGCAGCTACCTCCATCAATGATCAAACGACATGAACGCTCCTTAATGACACACTTTGTTTGAAACAACGTATGTCGCTGATTCTGCTCTGCCTTCTCCATTTGTGCACTAAGCACACGCTGTACAATGAGGCTCTCATAATGCTCTGCATCATCTGCACCAATCTGTTCTTCGGGTGGTTCCTTAGTGCCTACATCATCAGCCGCAAGCAAAGCAAGTGTAGCTTCATCCAAATCACTAGCAGAGGAATACCCACCATCGTCTTTTACCACCAAAACACGCTGATTAGGACAATAACGCTGCACGTGTCCATAGCCCTTGCATCGATAACACAGAACATCTCTTGTTCTACCTGTGGAAGCTACTGAAGAGGCACTACCTGCGGGTTTCTGGGCAGATTTGGTTGCTGAATTTGTGGAAGATGCACGTGGTTTGTCGCTGGAGGAAGGCGGGGGTGCTGGTCGACTTGGCGAGGGAGTTGGTGCTAGTGTACGGCCGGTCATGGATGTAGTCGTGCGCTGTTGCCATGGTGTAGATTTTCCTGCAGAAACATTAGACCTTGCACTAGCACGTCGTCCCTGCACTTCCCTTTCAGCTTTGCAAGCAAGATGAAACAATCGGGTTACATTAGCATAATCTTTATAAGCAAGGATGTGCACCCGTTGGGTGATTGCCCGATCTTTCGATGAGAGGGTGTGGAATAACTCGATTGGGGGAGGAGACGACGTTCACGGCCCGACTACAGCCTTCCAAAGACGCTGCGCCTTAGCAACCGATACACCACCTCCTATGGCTGTCACGATCTTGTGGAGCGTGACACCCTGGCCACTAGGGCACTCGTCCTGCAAGCAATCGAAGAACTAGCAAGAACAAGTAGAACAAGTACTGAATTACCAGATCTAAATGTAGGTTTAAAGATCAAACTACAATATGGTGGGGTTCCGAAGAAAAGAAGACGGGCGGCTGAACTAGCACGCGCGCTTGCAAGCAAGTAGCGAGAGCTAAACTTGATCTAAACAAAACCCGCTGTTCTTGGTGGCGGCTAGGGGGTTTATAAACATGGGAGGACGACCACAAGGGTATTGGGGTCGTGCTGCAACCCTAGGATGCGTCCCTAATGGACCTAACTTGATACACGACCCATTGGGCCAAAATAGGGTGACGCAGCACCATGGGCAGAAAAGGCAGGAAATGTCTCGGTAAGAAAACAATGATTACGGCGGCCTCAGAACAGATATGACTATAATTCCGGATCCATATGAAAGTAGACTTGATAAGCTTTCCATGTTGTGCTTGAACATTCCAATCCGAGCCCGCATCTGACCGTGGTGACCGTCACAAGTTGGTGTTCTTCTGCAGTCCGAATCCAGCATGTTCAAATCCTTTTCCCTTTCGGTCTTCTCCCTGATTCCTAAGCAAAACAAGAGTGCACGGGTCTCCATGGTCTAAATATGATGGACATGAACTCAAGAGTGTAATCACCTGATGGTTGAGTTGACGAGCACGAGCGCGAGTAATGGGACCAGAAATTGGTACTTGTATTGGTATAGATGCATCAGTAGTGTGGATGTCTTCATCAGATTAGCTACGAATGGTGAAGTGATAATTGGTGTGGTTGTATCAATGGCAGCGATGTCCTTATCAGAATGGGTGACGTGCGACAACGAAATTGCGAGAAACCACCCCAAACATGAGTTTTGGACCTAAAGTAGTGGATTGGGCATGTTCGTTGCAAAAAACGAAGAAATGGTTCCGGTGGCAAAAACTCGTGCTTTTTATGCACCCGACACCCGTTTTCGGAATGGGTGACGTGCGGCAACGAAATTGCGCGAATCCACCCCAAACATGAGTTTTGGATGTAAAGTAGTGGATTGGGCATGTTCGTTGCGAAAAACGAAGAAATGGTTCCGGTGGCAAAAACTCGTGCTTTGTATGCACCCAACACCCGTTTTCGGAATGGGTGACGTGCGACAACGAAATTGTGCGAAACCACCCCAAACATGAGTTTTGGACCTAAAGTAGTGGATTGGGCATGTTCGTTACGAAAAACGAAGAAATGGTTCCGGTGGAAAAAACTCGTGCTTTGTATGCACCCCCACACCCGTTTTTAGAATGGGTGACGTGCGGCAACGAAATTGCGCGAAACCACCCGAAACATGAGTTTTGGACCTAAAGTAGTGGATTGGGCATGTTCGTTGTGAAAAACAAAGAAATGTTTCCGGTGGCAAAAGCTCGTGCTTTGTATGCACCCCGACAACCGTTTTCGGAATGGGTGACGTGCGATAACGAAATTGTGCGAAACCACCCCAAACATGAGTTTTGGACCTAAAGTAGTGGATTGGGCATGTTCGTTGCGAAAAACGAAGAAATGGTTCCGGTGGCAAAAACTCGTGCTTTGTATGCACCCCAACAACTGTTTTCGGAATGGGTGACGTGCGGCAACGAAATTGCGCGAAACCACCCCAAACATAAGTTTTGGACCTAAAGTAGTGGATTGGGCATGTTCGTTGCGAAAAACGAAGAAATGGTTCCGGTGGCAAAAACTCGTGCTTTGTATGCACCCGACACCCGTTTTCGGAATGGGTGACGTGCGACAACGAAATTGCGCGAAACCACTCCAAACATGAGTTTTGGACCTAAAGTAGTGGATTGGGCATGTTCGTTGCGAAAAACGAAGAAATGGTTCCGGTGGCAAAAACTCGTGCTCTGTATGCACCCGACACCCGTTTTCGGAATGGGTGACGTGCAACAACGAAATTGTGCGAAACCACCCCAAACATGAGTTTTGGACCTAAAGTAGTGGATTGGGCATGTTCGTTACGAGAAACGAAGAAATGGTTCCGGTGGCAAAAACTCGTGCTTTTATGCACCCGACACTCGTTTTCGGAATGAGTGACGTGCGGCAGCGAAATTGCGCGAAACCACCCCAAACATCAGTTTTGTACCTAAAGTAGTGGATTGGGCATGTTCGTTGCGAAAAACGAAGAAATGGTTCCGGTGGCAAAAACTCGTGCTTTGTGTGCACCCTCGACAACCGTTTTCGGAATGGGTGACGTGCGGCAACGAATTTGCGCGAAACCACCCCAAACATGAGTTTTGGACCTAAAGTAGTGGATTGGGCATGTTCGTTGCGAAAAACGAAGAAATGGTTCCGGTGGCAAAAACTCGTGCTTTGTATGCACCCGACACCCGTTTTCGGAATGGGTGACGTGCGACAACGAAATTGCGAGAAACCACCCCAAACATGAGTTTTGGACCTAAAGTAGTGGATTGGGCATGTTCGTTGCAAAAAACGAAGAAATGGTTCCGGTGGCAAAAACTCGTGCTTTTTATGCACCCGACACCCGTTTTCGGAATGGGTGACGTGCGGCAACGAAATTGCGCGAATCCACCCCAAACATGAGTTTTGGATGTAAAGTAGTGGATTGGGCATGTTCGTTGCGAAAAACGAAGAAATGGTTCCGGTGGCAAAAACTCGTGCTTTGTATGCACCCGACACCCGTTTTCGGAATGGGTGACGTGCGACAACGAAATTGCGCGAAACCACTCCAAACATGAGTTTTGGACCTAAAGTAGTGGATTGGGCATGTTCGTTGCGAAAAACGAAGAAATGGTTCCGGTGGCAAAAACTCGTGCTCTGTATGCACCCGACACCCGTTTTCGGAATGGGTGACGTGCAACAACGAAATTGTGCGAAACCACCCCAAACATGAGTTTTGGACCTAAAGTAGTGGATTGGGCATGTTCGTTACGAGAAACGAAGAAATGGTTCCGGTGGCAAAAACTCGTGCTTTTATGCACCCGACACTCGTTTTCGGAATGAGTGACGTGCGGCAGCGAAATTGCGCGAAACCACCCCAAACATCAGTTTTGTACCTAAAGTAGTGGATTGGGCATGTTCGTTGCGAAAAACGAAGAAATGGTTCCGGTGGCAAAAACTCGTGCTTTGTGTGCACCCTCGACAACCGTTTTCGGAATGGGTGACGTGCGGCAACGAATTTGCGCGAAACCACCCCAAACATGAGTTTTGGACCTAAAGTAGTGGATTGGGCATGTTCGTTGCGAAAAACGAAGAAATGGTTCCGGTGGCAAAAACTCGTGCTTTGTATGCACCCGACACCCGTTTTCGGAATGGGTGACGTGCGACAACGAAATTGCGAGAAACCACCCCAAACATGAGTTTTGGACCTAAAGTAGTGGATTGGGCATGTTCGTTGCAAAAAACGAAGAAATGGTTCCGGTGGCAAAAACTCGTGCTTTTTATGCACCCGACACCCGTTTTCGGAATGGGTGACGTGCGGCAACGAAATTGCGCGAATCCACCCCAAACATGAGTTTTGGATGTAAAGTAGTGGATTGGGCATGTTCGTTGCGAAAAACGAAGAAATGGTTCCGGTGGCAAAAACTCGTGCTTTGTATGCACCCGACACCCGTTTTCGGAATGGGTGACGTGCGACAACGAAATTGTGCGAAACCACCCCAAACATGAGTTTTGGATCTAAAGTAGTGGATTGGGCATGTTCGTTACGAAAAACGAAGAAATTGATGTAGCTGAGGTGCCCGATCTTTCGGCGAGTAGAGATAATTCCGATTTGGCGGAAGTTGACCCTTGCGATCCGACTACGACGAGCAAGCCCGAGGCGCCAATGCAATCGCTGAACCAACTCCCTGTGGTTACCGACCTTGCTGATGCGAGATCGGCCTGATCACGAAGATCGTTTCCTGTGCGCAATCGAAGAACGGACAAGAAAAAGATGCGAGCAATCTAATCTATTACTCGAGGGTGGAGTTCTGAATACACGAAGACAGCGCAGATTTGCGCGTGTTCGAGAGTAGCTAAAGCTAATGTAAAACAAAACTCGGAAAATAAAGGAGGCGCAGCTCCTGTATAAATAGAGAGGGGGCGCAGCCCCTAGGGGCGGCCAACCCTAGGTCATCCATTATGGGCCGCAATTGGGCTGGTCGTCTATTCTTCCGGGCCTTCGTTCTTTAACAACATGATGTAGTTCAATTCTCTTGCACGGGCCCGAGTCACTGGCCCAGGTGGAAGGGGTGGCGCCTGGACTGGGGAAGATGGTGCCTGGGCTGGAGAAGGTGTTGCTGGTGTAGATGTGCTCGTGTTGGTGTTGATGTCCTCATCATCCTCCCCTTCTTGAACTGAAGTCGTCCTCGACGGCAACTCCTCATCTTCTCCCGCATACGGTTTCAAATCTGCAACATTAAAACTAGTGGAAACACCAAACTCCGCAGGCAGGTCAAGGATATAAGCATTATCATTAATCTTGGTTAGTACCTTAAAAGGACCAGCAGCACGAGGCATCAATTTAGAACGGCGCAAAGTAGGAAAACGATCCTTTCTCAAATGCAACCAAACCATATCACCAGGTTCAAAAGTAACTAGTTTCCGGCCTTTACTACCAGTAATCTGATATTTAGCATTAGCAGCAGCAATGTTTTGTTGAGTTTGTTCATGGAGATTAATCATTTGTTCAACATGTGCAAGAGCATCTATGTGTGGGGCGTCCGTAGCATCAAGCGAAAACAAAGCAATAGGCGCCCTAGGAATGTAACCATAAACAATTTGAAAGGGCACATCTTTGTAGAAGAATGTGTTGCATGATTATAAGCAAACTCAACATGAGGTAAGCAATCCTCCCAACGTTTCAAATTTTTGTCTAAAACAGCCCTAAGCATGGTAGACAAAGTTCGATTAACTACCTCAGTTTGACCATCAGTCTGAGGGTGACAAGTGGTGCTAAACAGCAATTTAGTTCCTAATTTATTCCACAGAGATCTCCAAAAATGACTCAGAAACTTGGCATCACGATCCGAGACTATTGTATTGGGAATACTGTGCAAACAAATAATCTCTCTAAAAAACAATTCAGCAACATTGCTAGCATCATCAGTCTTATGACAAGGTATGAAATGAGCCATTTTGGAGAACCGATCAACAACCACAAAAATGCTATCCCTCCCCTTCTTAGTTCTAGGCAATCCCAAAACAAAATCCATCGAAATATCAATAAAGGGGAAGTAGGAACAGGCAAAGGCATATACAAACCATGGTTGTTCAACCGTGACTTAGCTTTCTGACAAGTAGTGCAGCGTGCAACAAGGCGCTCAACATCAGCGCGCATCCGAGGCCAAAAGAAGTGGGCAGCCAACACCTCATGTGTCTTGTAGACGCCAAAGTGCCCCATGAGACCGCCTCCATGTGCTTCCTGTAACAACAAAAGATGAACCGAGCTAGCTGGAACACACAGCTTGTTAGCGCGAAACAGGAACCCATCCTGTATGTGAAATTTGCCCCATGGTTTCCCATTAATACAATGGCCGAAAGCATCTTTAAAATCAGCATCGTCAACATATTGATCTTTTACAGTGTGCAAACCAAAGATTTTAAAATCTAACTGTGACAGCATGGTATAGCGACGAGACAAAGCATCAGCAATAACATTGTCCTTCCTGTTCTTGTGTTTAATAATGTAAGGAAAAGACTCAATGAATTCTACCCATTTAGCATGACGACGATTCAGATTTGTTTGGGTACGAATATGTTTTAAAGCCTCATGATCAGAATGAATTATGAACTCACGATGCCAAAGATAGTGCTGCCATGTATGTAAAGTGCGCACTAACGCGTAAAGCTCCTTATCATAAGTAGAATATTTGAGACTAGCACCGCTTAATTTTTCACTAAAATAAGCAACTGGTTTTCCTTCTTGTAATAAAACAGCACCTAGCCCAATACCGCTAGCATCGCATTCAAGCTCAAATACTTTATTAAAATCAGGCAATTGCAATAGAGGAGCTTGGGTTAACTTATCTTTCAAAGTGCTGAACGCTTCCTCCTGCGAATCACTCCAAGCAAACGGCACATCTTTCTTTGTAAGCTCATGTAGAGGCGCTGCAATGGAGCTAAAATCACGAACAAATCTGCGGTAGAAACCGGCAAGTCCAAGAAAGCTCCGGATTTGTGTGACCGTCGTCGGTGTAGGCCACTCCCGAATGGCAGCAATCTTGCTGCTATCCACCTCAATGCCCTGTGGAGTAACAACATAACCAAGAAACGAGACACGTCGTGTGCAAAAGATGCATTTTTCCATGTTAGCGAATAACTGGGCGGCACGCAATGCATCAAAAACAGCACTTAAATGTTCCAAATGCTCTTTCTTAGATTTGCTGTAAATAAGGATATCATCGAAATAAACAACCACAAACAATCCTATGAAGGGCCTCAGAACTTCATTCATCACTCGCATAAAAGTGCTGGGAGCATTAGTCAATCCAAACGGCATAACCAACCATTCATATAAACCAAATTTCGTTTTGAAGGCTGTTTTCCATTCATCACCCAGTTTCATTCTAATCTGGTGGTAACCACTACGCAAATCAATCTTAGTGAAAATAATGGCACCAATAAGCTCATCTAGCATATCATCAAGGCGTGGTATAGGATAGCAATAACGAATAGTGATGTTATTAATAGCACGACAGTCTACACACATATGCCATGACCCATCCTTCTTGGGAACAAGTAACACAGTAACAGAGCAAGGGCTAAGAGACTCACGAATGTATCCTTTGTCAAGCAACGCCTGTACCTGGCGCTGAATCTCCTTCGTCTCATCCGGATTTGTACGGTATGGTGCGCGGTTCGGAAGCTGTGCACCGGGAATGAGGTCGATCTGGTGCTCAATGCCACGAAGCGGTGGGAGACCCGGTGGTAAGTCTTTGGGAAAGACATCAGCGTACTCCTGCAAAAGGTTAGCAACCATAGGGGGAATAGCCAAAGATGGTGCATCATCAAGTGAAATGAGGACACTAGAGCATACAAGTGCATAGCATGGCAAATGAGCACCGTGTAGATCATCAAAATCAGCACGTGTAGCAAGTAAAACAGGAGCCTTCAACTTAATTTCAGAAGGAACAGAGGGCGATGGATCAAGTTGTTTAGCAGTTATAGCAGCTCGGGCAAGATCATCTTTAACAATTTGTTCAGGTGTCATTGGATGTATAATTATTTTCTGACCCTTAAAAATGAAAGAATAATGATTCGAACGACCATGATGCAAGCTATCAGTATCATATTGCCAAGGTCGACCAAGTAACAAAGAGCATGCTTCCATGGGAATAACATCACAATCAACAAAATCAGAATAAGCACCCATGGAGAAAGGAACTCGCACGGAACGCGTGATTTTAATTTTACCACCATCATTAAGCCATTGAATGTGATATGGGTTTGGATGCTTACGAGTGGGTAACGACAACTTTTCGACCAGCATGGTACTCGCCAAATTGTTGCAACTGCCGCTGTCGATAATGATGCGAATTGACCGCTCCTGCACAACACCCTTTGTATGGAACAGAGTGTGTCGCTGATTCTTCTCGGGCAAAGCGACCTGTGTACTAAGAACACGCTGCACAACAAGACTTTCATACCTATCAGTGTCACTCGGGTTGACATGTACCTCCGCCTTAGCTGCATGGTCAGTGGCAAGTAGTGCATGTTCAATTTCTTCAGAATCACTAGCGGAAGAGTACTCACCATCGTCACGAATGAGTAAAGTGCGCTTGTTTGGGCAGTCCCGAATCACATGGCCAAATCCTCTACAGCGATGACACTGAATATCCCGTGTACGACCTGTGGGTGGGGCAGTGCTGGCTGGTTTGGTCGTCTTCTCGCGTGGAGTAGTGGTGGACGTGGATGGCGCAGGGGGAACTGGTGCTGAGGTGGATGTCGAGCTTCGTCCTGCAAAAGGGTTAGAATATGGCTTCGAGCGGCGTCCCTGCACTTCACGTTCAGCTTTGCAAGCATATTCAAATAAAGTAGTCATATCATAATATTCCTTATAATCAAGTATATCTTGGATTTCGCGGTTTAAACCACCACGAAAACGTGCCATAGCAGCGTCGTTGTCCTCCAATATCCCACAACGAATCATACCTTTTTGTAACTCCTGGAAATAGTCCTCAACAGATTGAGAACCTTGCTGAAAACGCTGCATTTTATTAAGCAAATCACGAGCATAATACGAAGGCACAAATCGATGTTGCATCGCAGCTTTCAACTGATCCCAAGTGGTTGGAATGGTAGTGGGATGTTTTATTTTAAACTCACGCCACCAAATTAAAGCAAAATCAGTAAATTCACTAATAGCAGCTTTAACCTGAGAATGTGCAGCAATATCATGGCATGAAAATTTTTGTTCAACCTCTAACTCCCAATCAAGATATGCAGCAGGATCATATTTGCCATTAAAAGGTGGAATTTTAAATTTAATCTTAGAAAATAAGTCATTAGGGGGATGACGAACCACACGGCGTGCACGACCACGGCGATCTCCATCGTCCCACTCAGTGTCACCGCCGTAGTCCTGCTCCATCTTTGTGGTCAACGCATCAAGGCGTGCCAGGATGGAGTCGAGTGTGGTGCGAGTCGCCGTTTGAGCAAGGTCAAGCTGGTTGAAACGCTCGGTCGTTGAAGTGACCGTTGAATCAAGTCGTTCATGCATCGTCCTAATGTCATCAGCAAGTCCATCAACTTGTCCCTTTACTTCCAGCAACTGGGCATCCACCGTGTCATGTGCTCCTGCCATAGTTAGCGCAAACACCAAAACACCAAAAAAAACGACAAAAACAGGGGTGTACTGCTCACAAGGCGCTCACACTAGTGCTGTTATCAAATTCTTATCCGTTCTTACCAAGCCACAGTGGTGAACTGCAACCAACAGGTGGAACCGGTGAAAGATTGGATGAGCGATTGCCTGGAGAAACAGAAACCTACTCGTCGTAGAAATATGTGGAGTTCTGGGTAGGCTGCACTCAAGTCAAGGATTAGCACGACCAAACAATAATGCAAAGTTGAATTATAGTGCAAAACACGAAACTATATTGCTGGCCACAAGTGCAAAGGACGGATGGAACTAGCAGAATGGCAGTACCGTAAATATTGTACTAGCGAGGCCACTAGTAGGAATCACAAGTGATTTTGTTTTTCTTTTTTGTATGATTTTTTTGATATTTTTCTCAGCACAAGAAGCAACAAAATAGGAGCTACACGAAGTTTCACCTAAAACAGAGTTCAAATGTGGTCTACAGAAAATCAGGAAGTTCTCTGAAAAGCGTGCGAGAACTTTGACGGATTTTTTTCTTTATTTTCCTGAATTTTTTTGACAATTTTGTCGATCCCAAACAGACCGTCGGTCTGGCCGGCCTCAGAATGGTGTCAACTAGCTCCTATAAAAATTTCAGATTTTTCGGACACCCGAGCGAAAAGTTATGCCCGGTTTAAGGAAGGTACCTCAAGTTATGTTTTCAAACGACCGGGATGAAACAACCGTATCCTTTCTCCTTCGTTGTTTTTTTTGTTTTTGTTTTTTTTGACGTAACCGAAGGAGAAAAACAAGGAAACGATGTTGCCTCGGTTTTTTTTTCTGTTTTTTTTTCGTAACCGAAGGAGAAAAACAAGGAAACGGCCGTTGACTCGGTTTGTTTTTTCTGTTTTTTTTTGACGTAACCGAAGGAGAAAAACAAGGAAACAATGTTGACTCGGTTTGTGGCGTGATCAAAGGGGAGATGGTGGCGGCGCTAGGATTTGAATGGTGGAAGAACACAATGCAACCAGCAACAAATGACGCGAAAGCACACAAATTCAACAATGCAGATTATTGAAAGAAAGTGCGAGGCTCAAAAGGGTGCTGGGATAAGGTCTAACCTGAATTTTTATGTGGTTTTGTGGACTGTAGGAAAAAAAACACTCGATAAACTCACCGATCAACCTGAAAATCTGATACCAATTGATGTAGCTGAGGTGCCCGATCTTTCGGCGAGTAGAGATAATTCCGATTTGGCGGAAGTTGACCCTTGCGATCCGACTACGACGAGCAAGTTCGAGGCGCCAATGCAATCGCTGAACCAACTCCCTGTGGTTACCGACCTTGCTGATGCGAGATCGGCCTGATCACGAAGATCGTTTCCTGTGCGCAATCGAAGAACGGACAAGAAAAAGATGCAAGCAATCTAATCTATTACTCGAGGGTGGAGTTCTGAATACACGAAGACAGCGCAGATTTGCGCGTGTTCGAGAGTAGCTAAAGCTAATGTAAAACAAAACTCGGAAAATAAAGGAGGCGCAGCTCCTGTATAAATAGAGAGGGGGCGCAGCCCCTAGGGGCGGCCAACCCTAGGTCGTCCATTATGGGCCGCAATTGGGCTGGTCGTCTATTCTTCCGGGCCTTCGTTCTTTAACAACATGATGTAGTTCAATTCTCTTGTACGGGCCCGAGTCACTGGCCCAGGTGGAAGGGGTGGCGCCTGGACTGGGGAAGATGGTGCCTGGGCTGGAGAAGGTGCTGCTGGTGTAGATGTGCTCGTGTTGGTGTTGATGTCCTCATCAGAAATGGTTCCGGTGGAAAAAACTTGTGCTTTGTATGCACCCGTCACCAGTTTTCGGAATGGGTGACGTGCGACAACGAAATTGCGAGAAATCACCCCAAACATGAGTTTTGAACCTAAAGTAGTGGATTGGGCATGCTCGTTACGAAAAACGAAGAAATGGTTCCGGTGGCAAAAACTCGTGCTTTGTATGCACCCCGACACCTGTTTTCGGAATGGGTGACGTGTGACAACGAAATTGCGCAAAACCACCCCAAACATGAGTTTTGTACCTAAAGTAGTGGATTGGGCATGTTCGTTGCGAAAAACGAAGAAATGGTTCCGGTGGCAAAAACTCGTGCTTTGTATGCACCCCGACAACCGTGTTCGGAATGGGCGACGTGCGGCAACGAAATTGCGTGAAACCACCTGATGAGGACATCACTATGAGTACGACTACACCAGCAGCACCTCAACATCAAGCGCCACTTCCTTCATTAGCTGGGCCAATCACTCGGGCCCGTGCCAGAGATCTTAACTTCGTCATTGTACTAAGGAATGAGGGCCCAGAAGAATAGACGACCAGCCCAACTGCGGCCCATAGTGGACGACCTAGGGTTGGCCGCCCCTAGGGGCTGCGCCCCCTCTCTATTTAAACAGGAGGTGCGCCTCCTTTGTTCTTCGAGTTTTGTTTTACGTTAGCCTTAGCTACTCTCGAACACGCGCAAATCTGCGCTGTCTTCGTGTATTCAGAACTCCACCCTCGAGTAATAGATTAGATTGCTCGCATCTTTTTCTTGTTCGTTCTTCGATTGCGCACAGGAAACGATCTTCGTGATCAGGCCGATCTCGCATCAGCAAGGTCGGTAACCACAGAGAGTTGGTTCAGCGATTGCATTGGCGCCTCGGGCTTGCTCGTCGTAGTCGGATCGCAAGGGTCATCTTCCGCCAAATCGGAATTATCTCTACTCGCCGAAAGATCGGGCACCTCAGCTACATCAATTGGTATCAGATTTCCAGGTTGATCGGTGAGTTTATCGAGCGTTTTTTTTCCTACAGTCCACAAAACCACATAAAAATTCAGGTTAGATCTTATCCCAGCACCCTTTTGAGCCTCGCACTTTCTTTCAATAATCTGCATTGTTGAATTTGTGTGCTTTCGCGTTTCCTTGTTGCTGGTTGCATTGTGTTCTTCCACCGTTCAAACCCTAGCGCCACCACCATCTCCCGTTTGATCACGCCACAAACCGAGTCAACATCGTCTCCTTGTTTTTCTCCTTCGGTTACGTCAAAAAGAAAACAGAAAAAACAAACCGAGTCAACAGCCGTTTCCTTGTTTTTCTCCTTCGGTTACGAAAAAAAACAGAAAAAAAAACAAACCGAGTCAACAACCGCTTCCTTGTTTTTCTCCTTCGGTTACTCAAAAAAAACAGAAACAAAAAAAAAGAAAACGAAGGAGAAAGGATACGGTTGTTTCATCCCGGTCGTTTTTAACACATAACTTGAGGTACCTTCCGTAAAACGGGCATAACTTTTCGCTCGGGTGTCCAAAAAATCTGAAATTTTTACAGGAGCTAGTTGACATAATTTTTTACGGTCTGTTTGGGTTTCGACAAATTTGTCAAAAAAATTCAGGAAAATAAAGAAAAAAATTCATCAAAGTTCTCGCACGCTTTTTAGAGAACTTCCTGATTTTCTGTAGACCACATCTGAACTCTGTTTTAGGTGAAACTTCGTGTAGCTCCTATTTTGTTGCTTCTTGTGCTGAGAAAAATATCAAAAAAATCATACAAAAAAACAAAATCACTTGTGATTCCTACTAGTAGCCTCGCTAGTACAATATTTACGGTACTGCCATTCTGCTAGTTCCATCCGTCCTTTGCACTTGTGGCCAGCAATAAAGTTTCGTGTGTTGCACTATAATTCAACTTTGCATTATTGTTTGGTCGTGCTAATCCTTGACTTGAGTGCAGCCTACCCAAAACTCCACATATTTCTACGACGAGAAGGTTTCTGTTTCTCCAGGCAATCGCTCATCCAATCTTTCACCGGTTCCACCTGTTGGTTGCAGTTCACCACTGTGGCTTGGTAAGAACGGATAAGAACTTGATAACAGCACTAGTGTGAGCGCCTTGTGAGCAGTACACCCCTGTTTTTGTCGTTGTTTTTTTTCTTTTCTTTTGGTGTTTTGGTGTTTGCGCTAACTATGGCAGGAGCACACGACACGGTGGATGCCCAGTTGCTGGAAGTAAGGGGACAAGTTGATGGACTTGCTGCTGACATTAGGACGATGCATGAACGGCTTGATTCAACGGTCACTTCGACGACCGAGCGTTTCAACCAGCTTGACCTTGCTCAAACGGCGACTCGCACCACACTCGACACCATCCTGGCACGCCTTGATGCGTTGACCACAAAGATGGAGCAGGAATACGGCGGTGACACTGAGCTGGACGATGGAGATCGCCGTGGTCGTGCACGCCGTGTGGTTCGTCATTCCCCTAATGACTTATTTTCTAAGATTAAATTTAAAATTCCATCTTTTAATGGTAAATATGATCCTGCTGCATATCTTGATTGGGAATTAGAGGTAGAACAGAAATTTTCATGCCATGATATTCCTGCTAATAGCCAAGTGAAGGCTGCCATTAGTGAATTTACTGATTTTGCTTTAATTTGGTGGCGTGAGTATAAACAAAAACTTCCCATTAACAGTGTCACTACTTGGACCCAATTAAAAACTGCCATGCGCCACAGATTTGTTCCTTCCTATTATGCTCGTGATTTGCTTAACAAAATGCAGCGTTTTCAACAAGGTTCACAATCTGTTGAGGAATATTACCAGGAGTTACAAAAGGGTATGCTTCGTTGTGGTTTGGTTGAGTCGGATGACGCTGCTATGGCGCGTTTTCGTGGTGGTTTGAACAGGGAAATTCAGGATATACTTGATTATAAGGATTATTTTGATATAACCACATTGTTTGAATATGCTTGCAAAGCTGAACGTGAAGTGCAGGGACGACGATCAAAGACATATACTAACTCTTTTGCAGGCCGGGGTCCGACACACAGCTCAACTCCTTCCAGCCCTGCACCTTCTACGCCTAGCACTACACCGCGCAAAGGGACGACCAAGCCAGCGGCACCCCCTGCCAAAGGCGCCGCTTCTTCCACAGGACGTACACGGGATATTCAGTGCCATCGTTGCAGAGGGTTTGGGCACATGATTCGGGACTGCCCAAACAAGCGTACCTTGCTTATACGTGACAATGGTGAGTACTCTTCAGCCAGTGATTCTGAGGAAACTAGTCATGCTATGATTGCCACTAACCATGCAGAAAATGAGGAAGTCCACGTTGATCCCATCGACGCCGATAGGTATGAGAGTCTTGTTGTGCAGCGTGTTCTCAGCACACAGGTTGCCCAGGCCGAAAAAAATCAGCGACACACTCTATTCCATACCAAGGGCGTTGTGCACGAATGGTCGATTCGCATCATCATCGATAGTGGCAGCTGCAACAATTTGGCAAGTACAGCGTTGGTAGAGAAATTATCCTTGCCCACTCGCTCACACCCACATCCGAATCACATCCAATGGCTCAATGATGGTGGTAAAATAAAGGTAACACGTTCGGTACGTGTCCCCTTTTCGCTGGGTTCTTATTCTGATTATGCTGATTGCGATGTTATTCCTATGGAAGCATGCTCTTTGTTATTGGGTCGACCTTGGCAATATGATACTGATAGTTTACATCATGGTCGTTCAAATCATTATTCTTTCATGTTTAAAGGCCAGAAAATAATTATACATCCAATGACCCCTGACCAAATTTTGAAAGATGACCTTACTAGGGCTGCTAAAACTGCACAACAAGTCAAATCGACATCAGCCGCACCTATTAAATCTGAAATCAAGTTGCACTCTCCTGTTTTACTTGCTACTCGTGCTGATTTTGATGATCTCCATGAAGCTCATATGCCCTGTTATGCACTTGTATGCTCGCGCATGCTTGTTCCGCTTGATGATGCACCGTCTTTGGATATACCCCCTGCTGTTGTTAACCTTTTGCAGGAGTATGTTGATGTTTTTCCTACGGACTTACCACCGGGTCTTCCTCCCCTCCGTGGCATTGAGCATCAGATCGATCTCATCCCCGGCGCTTCTCTTCCGAACCGCGCCCCGTACCGTACAAATCCAGATGAGACGAAGGAGATCCAGCGCCAGGTGCAGACGCTGCTTGATAAAGGTTACATTCGTGAGTCTCTTAGCCCTTGCTCGGTTCCTGTTTTACTCGTTCCAAAGAAAGATGGGTCATGGCGTATGTGCGTAGATTGTCGTGCTATTAATAACATCACAGTTCGTTATCGATATCCTATTCCACGCCTTGATGATATGTTAGATGAGCTTAGTGGTGCCGTTATTTTCTCTAAGGTTGATTTGCGTAGCGGTTACCATCAGATTAGAATGAAACTCGGTGATGAATGGAAAACGGCTTTTAAAACGAAATTTGGTTTATATGAATGGTTGGTTATGCCATTTGGATTGACTAATGCTCCCAGCACCTTTATGCGTTTAATGAATGAAGTTCTACGGGCCTTCATAGGTTTGTTTGTTGTTGTTTATTTCGATGATATCCTTATTTATAGCAAGTCTATAGAGGAGCATTTAGAACATTTGCGTGCTGTTTTTGATGCTTTGCGTGCTGCTCGCTTGTTTGGTAACATGGAAAAGTGCACATTTTGCACGCAACGTGTCTCGTTTCTTGGTTATGTGGTTACTCCGCAGGGCATTGAGGTGGATAGCAGCAAGATTGCTGCCATTCGGGAGTGGCCTACACCGACGACGGTCACACAAATTCGGAGCTTTCTTGGACTTGCCGGTTTCTACCGCAGATTTGTTCGTGATTTTAGCTCCATTGCAGCGCCTCTACATGAGCTTACAAAGAAAGATGTATCGTTTGCTTGGAGTGATTCGCAGGAGGTAGCGTTCAGCACTTTGAAAGATAAGTTAACCCAAGCTCCCCTCTTGCAATTGCCTGATTTTAATAAAGTTTTTGAGCTTGAATGCGATGCTAGCGGTATTGGGCTAGGTGCTGTTTTGTTACAAGAAGGAAAACCAGTTGCTTATTTTAGTGAAAAATTAAGCGGTGCTAGTCTGAAATATTCTACTTATGATAAGGAGCTTTACGCTTTAGTGCGCACTTTGCATACCTGGCAGCACTATCTTTGGCATCGTGAGTTCATAATTCATTCTGATCATGAGGCTTTAAAACATATTCGTACCCAAACAAATCTGAACCGTCGTCATGCTAAATGGGTCGAATTCATTGAGTCCTTTCCTTACATTATTAAACACAAGAACGGGAAGGACAATGTTATTGCTGATGCTTTGTCTCGTCGCTATACCATGCTGTCACAATTAGATTTTAAAATATTTGGTTTGGACACTGTGAAGGATCAATATGTTGACGATGCTGATTTTAAAGATGCTTTCGGCCATTGTATTAATGGGATACCATGGGGCAAATTTCACATACAGGATGGGTTCCTGTTTCGCGCTAACAAGCTGTGTGTTCCAGCTAGCTCGGTTCGTCTTTTGTTGTTACAGGAAGCGCATGGAGGCGGTCTCATGGGGCATTTTGGCGTCTACAAGACGCATGAGGTGTTGGCTGCCCACTTCTTTTGGCCTCGGATGCGCGCTGATGTTGAGCGCCTTGTTGCACGCTGCACTACTTGTCAGAAAGCTAAGTCACGGTTGAACAACCATGGTTTGTATATGCCTTTGCCTGTCCCTTCTTCTCCTTGGCTTGATATTTCTATGGACTTTGTTTTGGGCTTGCCTAGAACTAAGAATGGGAGGGATAGTATTTTCGTGGTTGTTGATAGATTCTCTAAAATGGCTCACTTTATACCTTGTCATAAAACTGATGATGCTAGCATTGTTGCTGAATTGTTCTTTAGAGAAATTATTCGTTTACATGGTATTCCAAAAACAATAGTCTCTGATCGCGATGCTAAGTTTCTAAGCCATTTTTGGAGATCTCTTTGGAATAAATTGGGAACTAAATTGTTGTTTAGCACTACTTGTCACCCTCAGACTGATGGACAAACTGAGGTAGTAAATAGAACTTTATCTACCATGCTTAGGGCTGTTTTAGACAAGAATTTGAGACGTTGGGAGGATTGTTTGCCTCATGTTGAATTTGCTTACAATCATGCCACACATTCTTCTACAAAGATGTGCCCTTTCGAGATTGTTTATGGTTACATCCCTAGGGCACCTATTGATTTGATTTCACTTCATGCTACGAACGCCCCACATGTAGATGCTGCTGCACATGTTGAACAAATGATTACCATACACGAACAAACGAAACAGAACATTGCTACTACTAATGCAAAAAATCAGGTTGCTGGTAGTAAAGGAAGAAAACTTGTTACTTTTGAGCCAGGTGATATGGTTTGGTTGCACTTGAGAAAGGATCGGTTTCCTACTTTGCGTCGTTCTAAATTAATGCCTCGTGCTGCTGGTCCTTTTAAGGTGCTAACAAAGATTAATGATAATGCTTATATCCTTGACCTGCCTGCGGAATTTGGTGTTTCCACTAGTTTTAATGTTGCAGATTTGAAACCATATATGGCCGAGGATGAGGAGTTGCCGTCGAGGACGACTTCACTTCAAGAAGGGGAGGATGATGAGGACATCACTATGAGTACGACTACACCAGCAGCACCTCAACATCAAGCGCCACTTCCTTCATTAGCTGGGCCAATCACTCGGGCCCGTGCCAGAGATCTTAACTTCGTCATTGTACTAAGGAATGAGGGCCCAGAAGAATAGACGACCAGCCCAACTGCGGCCCATAGTGGACGACCTAGGGTTGGCCGCCCCTAGGGGCTGCGCCCCCTCTCTATTTAAACAGGAGCTGCGCCTCCTTTGTTCTTCGAGTTTTGTTTTACGTTAGCCTTAGCTACTCTCGAACACGCGCAAATCAGCGCTGTCTTCGTGTATTCAGAACTCCACCCTCGAGTAATAGATTAGATTGCTCGCATCTTTTTCTTGTTCGTTCTTCGATTGCGCACAGGAAACGATCTTCGTGATCAGGCTGATCTCGCATCAGCAAGGTCGGTAACCACAGGGAGTTGGTTCAGCGATTGCATTGGCGCCTCGGGCTTGCTCGTCGTAGTCGGATCGCAAGGGTCATCTTCCGCCAAATCGGAATTATCTCTACTCGCCGAAAGATCGGGCACCTCAGCTACATCACCACCCCAAACATGAGTTTTGGACCTAAAGTAGTGGATTGGGCATGTTCGTTGCGAAAAACGAAGAAATGGTTCCGGTGGCAAAAACTCGTGCTTTTATGCACCCGACACTCGTTTTCGGATTGAGTGACGTGCGGCAACGAAATTGCGCGAAACAACCCCAAACATGAGTTTTGTACCTAAAGTAGTGGATTGGGCATGTTCATTGCGAAAAACGAAGAAATGGTTCCGGTGGCAAAAACTCGTGCTTTGTGTGCACCCTCGACAACCGTTTTCGGAATGGGTGACGTGCGACAACGAATTTGCGCGAAACCACCCCAAACATGAGTTTTGGACCTAAAGTAGTGGATTGGGCATGTTCGTTGCGAAAAACGAAGAAATGGTTCCGGTGGCAAAAACTCGTGCTTTGCATGCACCCGACACCCGTTTTCGGAATGGGTGACGTGCGACAACGAAATTGCGAGAAACCACCCCAAACATGAGTTTTGGACCTAAAGTAGTGGATTGGGCATATTCGTTGCAAAAAACGAAGAAATGGTTCCGGTGGCAAAAACTCGTGCTTTTTATGCACCCGACACCCGTTTTCGGAATGGGTGACGTGCGGCAACGAAATTGCGCGAATCCACCCCAAACATGAGTTTTGGATGTAAAGTAGTGGATTGGGCATGTTCGTTGCGAAAAACGAAGAAATGGTTCCGGTGGCAAAAACTCGTGCTTTGTATGCACCCGACACCCGTTTTCGGAATGGGTGACGTGCGACAACGAAATTGTGCGAAACCACCCCAAACATGAGTTTTGGATCTAAAGTAGTGGATTGGGCATGTTCGTTACGAAAAACGAAGAAATGGTTCCGGTGGAAAAAACTCGTGCTTTGTATGCACCCGTCACCAGTTTTCGGAATGGGTGACGTGCGACAACGAAATTGCGAGAAATCACCCCAAACATGAGTTTTGAACCTAAAGTAGTGGATTGGGCATGCTCGTTACGAAAAACGAAGAAATGGTTCCGGTGGCAAAAACTCGTGCTTTGTATGCACCCCGACACCTGTTTTCGGAATGGGTGACGTGTGACAACGAAATTGCGCAAAACCACCCCAAACATGAGTTTTGTACCTAAAGTAGTGGATTGGGCATGTTCGTTGCGAAAAACGAAGAAATGGTTCCGGTGGCAAAAACTTGTGCTTTGTATGCACCCCGACAACCGTATTCGGAATGGGCGACGTGCGGCAACGAAATTGCGTGAAACCACCCCAAACATGAGTTTTGGACCTAAAGTAGTGGATTGGGCATGTTCGTTGCGAAAAACGAAGAAATGGTTCCGGTGGCAAAAACTCGTGCTTTTATGCACCCGACACTCGTTTTTGGAATGAGTGACGTGCGGCAACGAAATTGCGCGAAACAACCCCAAACATGAGTTTTGTACCTAAAGTAGTGGATTGGGCATGTTCATTGCGAAAAACGAAGAAATGGTTCCGGTGGCAAAAACTCGTGCTTTGTGTGCACCCTCGACAACCGTTTTCGGAATGGGTGACGTGCGACAACGAATTTGCGCGAAACCACCCCAAACATGAGTTTTGGACCTAAAGTAGTGGATTGGGCATGTTCGTTGCGAAAAACGAAGAAATGGTTCCGGTGGCAAAAACTCGTGCTTTGTATGCACCCGACACCCGTTTTCGGAATGGGTGACGTGCGACAACGAAATTGCGAGAAACCACCCCAAACATGAGTTTTGGACCTAAAGTAGTGGATTGGGCATGTTCGTTGCAAAAAACGAAGAAATGGTTCCGGTGGCAAAAACTCGTGCTTTTTATGCACCCGACACCCGTTTTCGGAATGGGTGACGTGCGGCAACGAAATTGCGCGAATCCACCCCAAATATGAGTTTTGGATGTAAAGTAGTGGATTGGGCATGTTCGTTGCGAAAAACGAAGAAATGGTTCCGGTGGCAAAAACTCGTGCTTTTATGCACCCGACACTCGTTTTCGGAATGAGTGACGTGCGGCAACGAAATTGCGCGAAACAACCCCAAACATGAGTTTTGTACCTAAAGTAGTGGATTGGGCATGTTCATTGCGAAAAACGAAGAAATGGTTCCGGTGGCAAAAACTCGTGCTTTGTGTGCACCCTCGACAACCGTTTTCGGAATGGGTGACGTGCGACAACGAATTTGCGCGAAACCACCCCAAACATGAGTTTTGGACCTAAAGTAGTGGATTGGGCATGTTCGTTACGAAAAACGAAGAAATGGTTCCGGTGGCAAAAACTCGTGCTTTGTATGCACCCAACACCCGTTTTCGGAATGGGTGACGTGCGACAACGAAATTGCGAGAAATCACCCCCAAACATGAGTTTTGGACCTAAAGTAGTGGATTGGGCATGTTCGTTGCGAAAAACGAAGAAATGGTTCCGGTGGCAAAAACTCGTGCTTTTATGCACCCGACACTCGTTTTCGGAATGAGTGACGTGCGGCAACGAAATTGCGCGAAACAACCCCAAACATGAGTTTTGTACCTAAAGTAGTGGATTGGACATGTTCATTGCGAAAAACGAAGAAATGGTTCCGGTGGCAAAAACTCGTGCTTTGTGTGCACCCTCGACAACCGTTTTCGGAATGGGTGACGTGCGACAACGAATTTGCGCGAAACCACCCCAAACATGAGTTTTGGACCTAAAGTAGTGGATTGGGCATGTTCGTTGCGAAAAACGAAGAAATGGTTCCGGTGGCAAAAACTCGTGCTTTGTATGCACCCGACACCCGTTTTCGGAATGGGTGACGTGCGACAACGAAATTGCGAGAAACCACCCCAAACATGAGTTTTGGACCTAAAGTAGTGGATTGGGCATGTTCGTTGCAAAAAACGAAGAAATGGTTCCGGTGGCAAAAACTCGTGCTTTTTATGCACCCGACACCCGTTTTCGGAATGGGTGACGTGCGGCAACGAAATTGCGCGAATCCACCCCAAATATGAGTTTTGGATGTAAAGTAGTGGATTGGGCATGTTCGTTGCGAAAAACGAAGAAATGGTTCCGGTGGCAAAAACTCGTGCTTTGTATGCACCCGACACCCGTTTTCGGAATGGGTGACGTGCGACAACGAAATTGTGCGAAACCACCCCAAACATGAGTTTTGGATCTAAAGTAGTGGATTGGGCATGTTCGTTACGAAAAACGAAGAAATGGTTCCGGTGGAAAAAACTCGTGCTTTGTATGCACCCGTCACCAGTTTTCGGAATGGGTGACGTGCGACAACGAAATTGCGAGAAATCACCCCAAACATGAGTTTTGAACCTAAAGTAGTGGATTGGGCATGCTCGTTACGAAAAACGAAGAAATGGTTCCGGTGGCAAAAACTCGTGCTTTGTATGCACCCCGACACCTGTTTTCGGAATGGGTGACGTGTGACAACGAAATTGCGCAAAACCACCCCAAACATGAGTTTTGTACCTAAAGTAGTGGATTGGGCATGTTCGTTGCGAAAAACAAAGAAATGGTTCCGGTGGCAAAAACTTGTGCTTTGTATGCACCCCGACAACCGTATTCGGAATGGGCGACGTGCGGCAACGAAATTGCGTGAAACCACCCCAAACATGAGTTTTGGACCTAAAGTAGTGGATTGGGCATGTTCATTGCGAAAAACGAAGAAATGGTTCCGGTGGCAAAAACTCGTGCTTTGTGTGCACCCTCGACAACCGTTTTCGGAATGGGTGACGTGCGACAACGAATTTGCGCGAAACCACCCCAAACATGAGTTTTGGACCTAAAGTAGTGGATTGGGCATGTTCGTTGCGAAAAACGAAGAAATGGTTCCGGTGGCAAAAACTCGTGCTTTGTATGCACCCGACACCCGTTTTCGGAATGGGTGACGTGCGACAACGAAATTGCGAGAAACCACCCCAAACATGAGTTTTGGACCTAAAGTAGTGGATTGGGCATGTTCGTTGCAAAAAACGAAGAAATGGTTCCGGTGGCAAAAACTCGTGCTTTTTATGCACCCGACACCCGTTTTCGGAATGGGTGACGTGCGGCAACGAAATTGCGCGAATCCACCCCAAATATGAGTTTTGGATGTAAAGTAGTGGATTGGGCATGTTCGTTGCGAAAAACGAAGAAATGGTTCCGGTGGCAAAAACTCGTGCTTTTATGCACCCGACACTCGTTTTCGGAATGAGTGACGTGCGGCAACGAAATTGCGCGAAACAACCCCAAACATGAGTTTTGTACCTAAAGTAGTGGATTGGGCATGTTCATTGCGAAAAACGAAGAAATGGTTCCGGTGGCAAAAACTCGTGCTTTGTGTGCACCCTCGACAACCGTTTTCGGAATGGGTGACGTGCGACAACGAATTTGCGCGAAACCACCCCAAACATGAGTTTTGGACCTAAAGTAGTGGATTGGGCATGTTCGTTGCGAAAAACGAAGAAATGGTTCCGGTGGCAAAAACTCGTGCTTTGTATGCACCCGACACCCGTTTTCGGAATGGGTGACGTGCGACAACGAAATTGCGAGAAACCACCCCAAACATGAGTTTTGGACCTAAAGTAGTGGATTGGGCATGTTCGTTGCAAAAAACGAAGAAATGGTTCCGGTGGCAAAAACTCGTGCTTTTTATGCACCCGACACCCGTTTTTGGTATGGGTGACGTGCGGCAACGAAATTGCGCGAAAAATCCACCCCAAACATGAGTTTTGGATGTAAAGTAGTGGATTGGGCATGTTCGTTGCGAAAAACGAAGAACTGGTTCCGGTGGCAAAAAGTCGTGCTTTGTATGCACCCGACACCCGTTTTCGGAATGGGTGACGTGCGACAACGAAATTGTGCGAAACCACCCCAAACATGAGTTTTGGACCTAAAGTAGTGGATTGGGCATGTTCGTTACGAAAAACGAAGAAATGGTTCCGGTGGCAAAAACTCGTGCTTTGTATGCACCCGTCACCAGTTTTCGGAATGGGTGACGTGCGACAACGAAATTGCGAGAAATCACCCCAAACATGAGTTTTGAACCTAAAGTAGTGGATTGGGCATGTTCGTTGCGAAAAACGAAGAAATGGTTCTGGTGGCAAAAACTCGTGCTTTGTATGCACCCCGACACCTGTTTTCGGAATGGGTGACGTGTGACAACGAAATTGCGCAAAACCACCCCAAACATGAGTTTTGTACCTAAAGTAGTGAATTGGGCATGTTCGTTGCGAAAAACGAAGAAAAATGGTTCCGGTGGCAAAAACTTGTGCTTTGTGTGCACCCTCGACAACCGTTTTCGGAATGGGTGACGTGCGACAACGAAATTGCGCAAAACCACCCCAAACATGAGTTTTGGACCTAAAGTAGTGGATTGGGCATGTTCGTTACGAAAAACGAAGAAATGGTTCCGGTGGCAAAAACTCGTGCTTTGTATGCACCCCGACAACCGTATTCGGAATGGGCGACGTGCGGCAACGAAATTGCGTGAAACCACCCCAAACATGAGTTTTGGACCTAAAGTAGTGGATTGGGCATGTCCGTTGCGAAAAACGAAGAAATGGTTCTGGTGGCAAAAACTCGTGCTTTGTATGCACCCGGCACCCGTTTTCAGAATGGGTGACGTGCGACAACGAAATTGTGCGAAACCACCCCAAACATGAGTTTTGGACCTAAAGTAGTGGATTGGGCATGTTCGTTACGAAAAACGAAGAAATGGTTCCGGTGGCAAAAACTCGTGCTTTTATGCACCCGACACTCGTTTTCGGAATGAGTGACGTGCGGCAACGAAATTGCGCGAAACCACCCCAAACATGAGTTTTGTACCTAAAGTAGTGGATTGGGCATGTTCGTTGCGAAAAACGAAGAAATGGTTCCGGTGGCAAAAACTCGTGCTTTGTATGCACCCGACACCCGTTTTCGGAATGGGTGACGTGCGACAACGAAATTGCGCGAAACCACTTCAAACATGAGTTTTGGACCTAAAGTAGTGGATTGGGCATGTTCGTTGCGAAAAACGAAGAAATGGTTCCGGTGGCAAAAACTCGTGCTCTGTATGCACCCGACACCCGTTTTCGGAATGGGTGACGTGCAACAACGAAATTGTGCGAAACCACCCCAAACATGAGTTTTGGACCTAAAGTAGTGGATTGGGCATGTTCGTTACGAAAAACGAAGAAATGGTTCCGGTGGCAAAAACTCGTGCTTTTATGCACCCGACACTCGTTTTCGGAATGAGTGACGTGCGGCAGCGAAATTGCGCGAAACCACCCCAAACATCAGTTTTGTACCTAAAGTAGTGGATTGGGCATGTTCGTTGCGAAAAACGAAGAAATGGTTCCGGTGGCAAAAACTCGTGCTTTGTGTGCACCCTCGACAACCGTTTTCGGAATGGGTGACGTGCGGCAACGAATTTGCGCGAAACCACCCCAAACATGAGTTTTGGACCTAAAGTAGTGGATTGGGCATGTTCGTTGCGAAAAACGAAGAAATGGTTCCGGTGGCAAAAACTCGTGCTTTGTATGCACCCGACACCCGTTTTCGGAATGGGTGACGTGCGACAACGAAATTGCGAGAAACCACCCCAAACATGAGTTTTGGACCTAAAGTAGTGGATTGGGCATGTTCGTTGCAAAAAACGAAGAAATGGTTTCGGTGGCAAAAACTCGTGCTTTTTATGCACCCGACACCCGTTTTCGGAATGGGTGACGTGCGGCAACGAAATTGCGCGAATCCACCCCAAACATGAGTTTTGGATGTAAAGTAGTGGATTGGGCATGTTCGTTGCGAAAAACGAAGAAATGATTCCGGTGGCAAAAACTCGTGCTTTGTATGCACCCGACACCCGTTTTCGGAATGGGTGACGTGCGACAACGAAATTGTGCGAAACCACCCCAAACATGAGTTTTGGACCTAAAGTAGTGGATTGGGCATGTTCATTACGAAAAACGAAGAAATGGTTCCGGTGGAAAAAACTCGTGCTTTGTATGCACCCGTCACCAGTTTTCGGAATGGGTGACGTGCGACAACGAAATTGCGAGAAATCACCCCAAACATGAGTTTTGAACCTAAAGTAGTGGATTGGGCATGCTCGTTACGAAAAACGAAGAAATGGTTCCGGTGGCAAATGATGCGGACATCAACACCAACACGAGCACATCTACACCAGCAGCACCTTCTCCAGCCCAGGCGCCACCCCTTCCACCTGGGCCAGTGACTCGGGCCCGTGCAAGAGAATTGAACTACATCATGTTGTTAAAGAACGAAGGCCCGGAAGAATAGACGACCAGCCCAATTGCGGCCCATAGTGGACGACCTAGGGTTGGCCGCCCCTACGGGCTGCGCCCCGTCTCTATTTATTCAGGAGCTGCGCCTCCTTTATTTCCGGAGTTTTGTTTTACGTTAGCCTTAGCTACTCTCGAACACGCGCAAATCTGCGCTGTCTTCGTGTATTCAGAACTCCACCCTCGAGTAATAGATTAGATTGCTCGCATCTTGTTCTTGTTCGTTCTTCGATTGCACACAAGAAACGATCTTCGTGATCAGGCCGATCTCGCATCAGCAAGGTCGGTAACCACAGGGAGTTGGTTCAGCGATTGCATTGGCGCCTCGGGCTTGCTCGTCGTAGTCGGATCGCAAGGGTCATCTTCCGACAAATCGGAATTATCTCTACTCGCCGAAAGATCGGGCACCTCAGCTTCATCAATTGGTATCAGATTTCCAGGTTGATCGGTGAGTTTATCGAGCGTTTTTTTTCCTACAGTCCACAAAACCACATAAAAATACAGGTTAGATCTTATCCCAACATCCTTTTGAGCCTCGCACTTTCTTTCAATAATCTGCATTGTTGAATTTGTGTGCTTTCGCGTCATTTGTTGCTGGTTGCATTGTGTTCTTCCACCATTCAAACCCTAGCGCCGCCACCATCTCCCGTTTGATCACGCCACAAACCGAGTCAACATCGTTTCCTTATTTTTCTCCTTCGGTTACGTCAAAAAAAACAGAAAAAACAAACCGAGTCAACGGCCGTTTCCTTGATTTTCTCCTTCGGTTACGAAAAAAAATAGAAAAAAAAACAAACCGAGTCAACGGCCGCTTCCTTGTTTTTCTCCTTCGGTTACATAAAAAAAAACAGAAAAAAGATAACGAAGGAGAAAGGATACGGTTGTTTCATCCCGGTCGTTTTTAGAACATAACTTGAGGTACCTTCCTTAAACCGGGCATAACTTTTCGCTCGGGTGTCCAAAAAATCTGAAATTTTTACAGGAGCTAGTTGACACCATTCTGAGGCCGGCCAAACTCACCTACGGTCTGTTTGGGGTTCGACAAAATTGTCAAAAAAATTCAGGAAAATAAAGAAAAAAATCCGTCAAAGTTCTCACACGCTTTTCAGAGAACTTCCTGATTTTCTATAGACCACATCTGATCTCTGTTTTAGGTGAAACTTCGTGTAGCTCCTATCTTGTTGCTTCTTGTGCTAAGAAAAATATCAAAAAAATCATACAAAAAAAGAAAAACAAAATCACCTGTGATTTCTACTAGTGCCTTTTTGGCATCACTAGTACAATATTTACGGTACTGTCATTCTGCTAGTTCCATCCATCTTTTGCACCTGTGGCCAGCAATATAGTTTCGTGTTTTGCACTATAATTCAACTTTGCATTATTGTTTGATCGTGCTAATCCTTGACTTGAGTGCAGCCTACCCACAACTCCACATATTTCTACGACGAGCAGGTTTCTGTTTCTCCACGCAATCGCTCATCCAATCTTTCACCGGTTCCACCTGTTGGTTGCAGTTCACCACTGTGGCTTGGTAAGAACGGATAAGAACTTGATAACAGCACTAGTGTGAGCGCCTTGTGAGCAGTACACCCCTGTTTTTGTCGTTGGTTTTTCTCCTTTTTGGTGTTTGCGCTAACTATGGCAGGAGCACACGACATGGTGGATGCCCAGTTGCAGGAAGTAAGGGGACAAGTTGATGGACTTGCTGCTGACATTAGGACGATGCATGAACGGCTTGATTCAACGATCACTTCGACGACCGAGCGTTTCAACCAACTTGACCTTGCTCAAACGGCGACTCGCACCACACTCGACACCATCCTGGCACGCCTTGATGCACTGACCACAAAGATGGAGCAGGAATACGGCGGTGACACTGAGCAGGACGATGGAGATCGCCGTGGTCGTGCACGTCGTGTGGTTCGTCATCCCCCTAATGACTTATTTTCTAAGATTAAATTTAAAATTCCATCTTTTAATGGTAAATATGATCCTGCTGCATATCTTGATTGGGAATTAGAGGTAGAACAAAAATTTTCATGCCATGATATTCCTGCTAATAGCCAAGTGAAGGCTGCCATTAGTGAATTTACTGATTTTGCTTTAATTTGGTGGCGTGAGTATAAACAAAAACTTCCCATTAACAGTGTCATTACTTGGACCCAATTAAAAACTGCCATGCGCCACAGATTTGTTCCTTCCTATTATGCTCGTGATTTGCTTAACAAAATGCAGCGTTTTCAACAAGGTTCACAGTCTGTTGAGGATTATTACCAGGAGTTACAAAAGGGTATGCTTCGTTGTGGTTTAGTTGAGTCGGATGACGCTGCTATGGCGCGTTTTCGTGGTGGTTTGAACAGGGAAATTCAGGATATACTTGATTATAAGGATTATTTTGATATAACCACATTGTTTGAATATGCTTGCAAAGCTGAACGTGAAGTGCAGGGACGACGATCAAAGACATATACTAACTCTTTTGCAGGCCGGGGTCCAACACACAGCTCAACTCCTTCCAGCCCTGCACCTTCTACGCCTAGCACTACATCGCGCACAGGGACGACCAAGCCAGTGGCGCCCCCTGCCAAAGGCGCCGCTTCTTCCACAGGACGTACACGGGATATTCAGTGCCATCGTTGCAGAGGGTTTGGGCACATGATTCGGGACTGCCCAAACAAGCGTACCTTGCTTATACGTGACAATGGTGAGTACTCTTCAGCCAGTGATTCTGAGGAAACTAGTCATGCTATGATTGCCACTAACCATGCAGAAAATGAGGAAGTCCACGTTGATCCCATCGACGCCGATAGGTATGAGAGTCTTGTTGTGCAGCGTGTTCTCAGCACACAGGTTGCCCAGGCCGAAAAAAATCAGCGACACACTCTATTCCATACCAAGGGCGTCGTGCACGAACGGTCGATTCGCATCATCATCGATAGTGGCAGCTGCAACAATTTGGCAAGTACAGCGTTGGTAGAGAAATTATCCTTGCCCACTCGCACACATCCACATCCGTATCACATTCAATGGCTTAATGATGGTGGTAAAATAAAGGTAACACGTTCGGTACGTGTCCCCTTTTCGCTGGGTTCTTATTCTGATTATGCTGATTGCGATGTTATTCCTATGGAAGCATGCTCTTTGTTATTAGGTCGACCTTGGCAATATGATACTGATAGTTTACATCATGGTCGTTCAAATCATTATTCTTTAATGTTTAAAGGCCAGAAAATAATTATACATCCAATGACCCCTGACCAAATTTTGAAAGATGATCTTACTAGGGCTGCTAAAACTACACAACAAGTCAAATCGACATCAGCCGCACCTATTAAATCTGAAATCAAGTTGCACTCTCCTGTTTTACTTGCTACACGTGCTGATTTTGATGATCTCCATGAAGCTCATATGCCCTGTTATGCACTTGTATGCTCGCGAATGCTTGTTCCGCTTGATGATGCACCGTCTTTGGATATACCCCCTGCTGTTGTTAACCTTTTGCAGGAGTATGCTGATGTTTATCCTACGGACTTACCACCGGGTCTTCCTCCCCTCCGTGGCATTGAGCATCAGATCGATCTCATCCCCGGCGCTTCTCTTCCGAACCGCGCCCCGTACCGTACAAATCCAGATGAGACGAAGGAGATCCAGCGCCAGGTGCAGACGCTGCTTGATAAGGGTTACATTCGTGAGTCTCTTAGCCCTTGCTCGGTTCCTGTTTTACTCGTTCCAAAGAAAGATGGGTCATGGCGTATGTGCGTAGATTGTCGTGCTATTAATAACATCACAGTTCGTTATCGATATCCTATTCCACGCCTTGATGATATGCTAGATGAGCTTAGTGGTGCCGTTATTTTCTCTAAGGTTGATTTGCGTAGCGGTTACCATCAGATTAGAATGAAACTCGGTGATGAATGGAAAACGGCTTTTAAAACGAAATTTGGTTTATATGAATGGTTGGTTATGCCATTTGGATTGACTAATGCTCCCAGCACCTTTATGCGTTTAATGAACGAAGTTCTACGGGCCTTCATAGGTTTGTTTGTTGTTGTTTATTTCGATGATATCCTTATTTACAGCAAGTCTATAGAGGAGCATTTAGAACATTTGCGTGCTGTTTTTGACGCTTTGCGTGCTGCTCGCTTGTTTGGTAACATGGAAAAGTGC
This sequence comes from Zea mays, assembly GCF_902167145.1. Taxonomy (NCBI): domain Eukaryota; kingdom Viridiplantae; phylum Streptophyta; class Magnoliopsida; order Poales; family Poaceae; genus Zea; species Zea mays. Next base: position 57,287,740 of record NC_050102.1, on the reverse strand, counting down.
ACATTTTGCACGCAACGTGTCTCGTTTCTTGGTTATGTGGTTACTCCGCAGGGCATTGAGGTGGATAGCAGCAAGATTGCTGCCATTCGGGAGTGGCCTACACCGACGACGGTCACACAAATTCGGAGCTTTCTTGGACTTGCCGGTTTCTACCGCAGATTTGTTCGTGATTTTAGCTCCATTGCAGCGCCTCTACATGAGCTTACAAAGAAAGATGTGCCGTTTGCTTGGAGTGATTCGCAGGAGGTAGCGTTCAGCACTTTGAAAGATAAGTTAACCCAAGCTCCCCTCTTGCAATTGCCTGATTTTAATAAAGTTTTTGAGCTTGAATGCGATGCTAGCGGTATTGGGCTAGGTGCTGTTTTGTTACAAGAAGGAAAACCAGTTGCTTATTTTAGTGAAAAATTAAGCGGTGCTAGTCTGAAATATTCTACTTATGATAAGGAACTTTACGCTTTAGTGCGCACTTTGCATACTTGGCAGCACTATCTTTGGCATCGTGAGTTCATAATTCATTCTGATCATGAGGCTTTAAAACATATTCGTACCCAAACAAATCTGAACCGTCGTCATGCTAAATGGGTCGAATTCATTGAGTCCTTTCCTTACATTATTAAACACAAGAATGGGAAGGACACAATTATTGCTGATGCTTTGTCTCGTCGCTATACCATGCTGTCACAATTAGATTTTAAAATCTTTGGTTTGGACACTGTGAAGGATCAATATGTTGACGATGCTGATTTTAAAGATGCTTTCGGCCATTGTATTAATGGGAAACCATGGGGCAAATTTCACATACAGGATGGGTTCCTGTTTCGCGCTAACAAGCTGTGTGTTCCAGCTAGCTCGGTTCGTCTTTTGTTGTTACAGGAAGCGCATGGAGGCGGTCTCATGGGGCATTTTGGCGTCTACAAGACACATGAGGTGTTGGCTGCCCACTTCTTTTGGCCTCGGATGCGCGCTGATGTGGAGCGCCTTGTTGCACGCTGCACTACTTGTCAGAAAGCTAAGTCACGGTTGAACAACCATGGTTTGTATATGCCTTTGCCTGTTCCTTCTTCTCCTTGGCTTGATATCTCTATGGACTTTGTTTTGGGCTTGCCTAGAACTAAGAAGGGGAGGGATAGTATTTTTGTGGTTGTTGATAGATTCTCTAAAATGGCTCACTTTATACCTTGTCATAAAACTGATGATGCTAGCATTGTTGCTGAATTGTTCTTTAGAGAAATTATTCGTTTACATGGTATTCCAAAAACAATAGTCTCTGATCGCGATGCTAAGTTTCTAAGCCATTTTTGGAGATCTCTTTGGAATAAATTGGGAACTAAATTGTTGTTTAGCACTACTTGTCACCCTCAGACTGATGGACAAACTGAGGTAGTAAATAGAACTTTATCTACCATGCTTAGGGCTGTTTTAGACAAGAATTTGAGACGTTGGGAGGATTGCTTGCCTCATGTTGAATTTGCTTACAATCATGCCACGCATTCTTCTACAAAGATGTGCCCTTTCCAGATTGTTTATGGTTACATTCCTAGGGCACCTATTGATTTGATTTCACTTAATGCTGCGAACGCCCCACATGTAGATGCTTCTGCACATGTTGAACAAATGATTACCATACATGAACAAACGAAACAGAACATTGCTGCTACTAATACAAAAAATCAGGTTGCTGGTAGTAAAGGAAGAAAACATGTTACTTTTGAACCTGGTGATATGGTTTGGTTGCATTTGAGAAAGGATCGTTTTCCTACTTTGCGCCGTTCTAAACTGATGCCTCGTGCTGCTGGTCCTTTTAAGATACTAACCAAGATTAATGATAATGCTTATACTCTCGACCTACCTGCGGAGTTTGGTGTTTCCACTAGTTTTAATGTTGCAGATTTGAAACCGTATGCGGGAGAAGATGAGGAGTTGCCGTCGAGGACGACTTCAGTTCAAGAAGGGGAGGATGATGCGGACATCAACACCAACACGAGCACATCTACACCAGCAGCACCTTCTCCAGCCCAGGCGCCACCCCTTCCACCTGGGCCAGTGACTCGGGCCCGTGCAAGAGAATTGAACTACATCATGTTGTTAAAGAACGAAGGCCCGGAAGAATAGACGACCAGCCCAATTGCGGCCCATAGTGGACGACCTAGGGTTGGCCGCCCCTAGGGGCTGCGCCCCCTCTCTATTTATTCAGGAGCTGCGCCTCCTTTATTTCCGGAGTTTTGTTTTACGTTAGCCTTAGCTACTCTCGAACACGCGCAAATCTGCGCTGTCTTCGTGTATTCAGAACTCCACCCTCGAGTAATAGATTAGATTGCTCGCATCTTGTTCTTGTTCGTTCTTCGATTGCGCACAAGAAACGATCTTCGTGATCAGGCCGATCTCGCATCAGCAAGGTCGGTAACCACAGGGAGTTGGTTCAGCGATTGCATTGGCGCCTCGGGCTTGCTCGTCGTAGTCGGATCGCAAGGGTCATCTTCCGACAAATCGGAATTATCTCTACTCGCCGAAAGATCGGGCACCTCAGCTTCATCAGCAAAAACTCGTGCTTTGTATGCACCCCGACACCTGTTTTCGGAATGGGTGACGTGTGACAACGAAATTGCGCAAAACCACCCCAAACATGAGTTTTGTACCTAAAGTAGTGGATTGGGCATGTTCGTTGCGAAAAACGAAGAAGTGGTTCCGGTGGCAAAAACTCGTGCTTTGTATGCACCCCGACAACCGTATTCGGAATGGGCGACGTGCGGCAACGAAATTGCGTGAAACCACCCCAAACATGAGTTTTGGACCTAAAGTAGTGGATTGGGCATGTTCGTTGCGAAAAACGAAGAAATGGTTCCGGTGGCAAAAACTCGTGCTTTTATGCACCCGACACTCGTTTTCGGAATGAGTGACGTGCGGCAACGAAATTGCGCGAAACAACCCCAAACATGAGTTTTGTACCTAAAGTAGTGGATTGGGCATGTTCATTGCGAAAAACGAAGAAATGGTTCCGGTGGCAAAAACTCGTGCTTTGTGTGCACCCTCGACAACCGTTTTCGGAATGGGTGACGTGCGGCAACGAATTTGCGCGAAACCACCCCAAACATGAGTTTTGGACCTAAAGTAGTGGATTGGGCATGTTTGATGTGCACCCGTTGGGTGATTGCCCGATCTTTCGATGAGAGGGTGTGGAATAACTCGATTGGGGGAGGAGACGACGTTCACGGCCCGACTACAGCCTTCCAAAGACGCTGCGCCTTAGCAACCGATACACCACCTCCTATGGCTGTCACGATCTTGTGGAGCGTGACACCCTGGCCACTAGGGCACTCGTCCTGCAAGCAATCGAAGAACTAGCAAGAACAAGTAGAACAAGTACTGAATTACCAGATCTAAATGTAGGTTTAAAGATCAAACTACAATATGGTGGGGTTCCGAAGACAAGAAGACGGGCGGCTGAACTAGCACGCGCGCTTGCAAGCAAGTAGCGAGAGCTAAACTTGATCTAAACAAAACCCGCTGTTCTTGGTGGCGGCTAGGGGGTTTATAAACATGGGAGGACGACCACAAGGGTATTGGGGTCGTGCTGCAACCCTAGGATGCGTCCCTAATGGACCTAACTTGATACACGACCCATTGGGCCAAAATAGGGTGACGCAGCACCATGGGCAGAAAAGGCAGGAAATGTCTCGGTAAGAAAACAATGATTACGGCGGCCTCAGAACAGATATGACTATAATTCCGGATCCATATGAAAGTAGACTTGATAAGCTTTCCATGTTGTGCTTGAACATTCCAATCCGAGCCCGCATCTGACCGTGGTGACCGTCACAAGTTGGTGTTCTTCTGCAGTCCGAATCCAGCATGTTCAAATCCTTTTCCCTTTCGGTCTTCTCCCTGATTCCTAAGCAAAACAAGAGTGCACGGGTCTCCATGGTCTAAATATGATGGACATGAACTCAAGAGTGTAATCACCTGATGGTTGAGTTGACGAGCACGAGCGCGAGTAATAGGACCAGAAATTGGTACTTGTATTGGTATAGATGCATCAGTAGTGTGGATGTCTTCATCAATGTTCGTTGCGAAAAACGAAGAAATGGTTCCGGTGGCAAAAACTCGTGCTTTGTATGCACCCGACACCCGTTTTCGGAATGTGTGACGTGCGACAACGAAATTGCGAGAAACCACCCCAAACATGAGTTTTGGACCTAAAGTAGTGGATTGGGCACGTTCGTTGCAAAAAACGAAGAAATGGTTCCGGTGGCAAAAACTCGTGCTTTTTATGCACCCGACACCCGTTTTTGGAATGGGTGACGTGCGGCAACGAAATTGCGCGAATCCACCCCAAACATGAGTTTTGGATGTAAAGTAGTGGATTGGGCATGTTCGTTGCGAAAAACGAAGAACTGGTTCCGGTGGCAAAAAGTCGTGCTTTGTATGCACCCGACACCCGTTTTCGGAATGGGTGACGTGCGACAACGAAATTGTGCGAAACCACCCCAAACATGAGTTTTGGACCTAAAGTAGTGGATTGGGCATGTTCGTTACGAAAAACGAAGAAATGGTTCCGGTGGCAAAAACTCGTGCTTTGTATGCACCCGTCACCAGTTTTCGGAATGGGTGACGTGCGACAACGAAATTGCGAGAAATCACCCCAAACATGAGTTTTGAACCTAAAGTAGTGGATTGGACATGTTCGTTGCGAAAAACGAAGAAATGGTTCCGGTGGCAAAAACTCGTGCTCTGTATGCACCCCGACACCTGTTTTCGGAATGGGTGACGTGTGACAACGAAATTGCGCAAAACCACCCCAAACATGAGTTTTGTACCTAAAGTAGTGGATTGGGCATGTTCGTTGCGAAAAACGAAGAAATGGTTCCGGTGGCAAAAACTCGTGCTTTGTATGCACCCCGACAACCGTATTCGGAATGGGCGACGTGCGGCAACGAAATTGCGTGAAACCACCCCAAAACATGAGTTTTGGACCTAAAGTAGTGGATTGGGCATGTCCGTTGCGAAAAACGAAGAAATGGTTCTGGTGGCAAAAACTCGTGCTTTGTATGCACCCGGCACCCGTTTTCAGAATGGGTGACGTGCGACAACGAAATTGTGCGAAACCACCCCAAACATGAGTTTTGGACCTAAAGTCGGCATGTTCGTTACGAAAAACGAAGAAATGGTTCCGGTGGCAAAAACTCGTGCTTTTATGCACCCGACACTCGTTTTCGGAATGAGTGACGTGCGGCAACGAAATTGCGCGAAACCACCCCAAACATGAGTTTTGTACCTAAAGTAGTGGATTGGGCATGTTCGTTGCGAAAAACGAAGAAATGGTTCCGGTGGCAAAAACTCGTGCTTTGTATGCACCCGACACCCGTTTTCGGAATGGGTGACGTGCGACAACGAAATTGCGAGAAACCACCCCAAACATGAGTTTTGGACCTAAAGTAGTGGATTGGGCATGTTCGTTGCAAAAAACGAAGAAATGGTTCCGGTGGCAAAAACTCGTGCTTTTTATGCACCCGACACCCGTTTTCGGAATGGGTGACGTGCGGCAACGAAATTGCGCGAATCCACCCCAAACATGAGTTTTGGATGTAAAGTAGTGGATTGGGCATGTTCGTTGCGAAAAACGAAGAAATGGTTCCGGTGGCAAAAACTCGTGCTTTGTATGCACCCGACACCCGTTTTCGGAATGGGTGACGTGCGACAACGAAATTGTGCGAAACCACCCCAAACATGAGTTTTGGACCTAAAGTAGTGGATTGGGCATGTTCGTTACGAAAAACGAAGAAATGGTTCCGGTGGCAAAAACTCGTGCTTTGTATGCACCCGTCACCAGTTTTCGGAATGGGTGACGTGCGACAACGAAATTGCGAGAAATCACCCCAAACATGAGTTTTGAACCTAAGGTAGTGGATTGGACATGTTCGTTGCGAAAAACGAAGAAATGGTTCCGGTGGCAAAAACTCGTGCTTTGTATGCACCCCGACACCTGTTTTCGGAATGGGTGACGTGTGACAACGAAATTGCGCAAAACCACCCCAAACATGAGTTTTGTACCTAAAGTAGTGGATTGGGCATGTTCGTTGCGAAAAACGAAGAAATGGTTCCGGTGGCAAAAACTCGTGCTTTGTATGCACCCCGACAACCGTATTCGGAATGGGCGACGTGCGGCAACGAAATTGCGTGAAACCACCCCAAACATGAGTTTTGGACCTAAAGTAGTGGATTGGGCATGTCCGTTGCGAAAAACGAAGAAATGGTTCTGGTGGCAAAAACTCGTGCTTTGTATGCACCCGGCACCCGTTTTCAGAATGGGTGACGTGCGACAACGAAATTGTGCGAAACCACCCCAAACATGAGTTTTGGACCTAAAGTAGTGGATTGGGCATATTCGTTACGAAAAACGAAGAAATGGTTCCGGTGGCAAAAACTCGTGCTTTTATGCACCCGACACTCGTTTTCGGAATGAGTGACGTGCGGCAACGAAATTGCGCGAAACCACCCCAAACATGAGTTTTGTACCTAAAGTAGTGGATTGGGCATGTTCGTTGCGAAAAACGAAGAAATGGTTCCGGTGGCAAAAACTCGTGCTTTGTATGCACCCGACACCCGTTTTTGGAATGGGTGACGTGCGACAACGAAATTGCGAGAAACCACCCCAAACATGAGTTTTGGACCTAAAGTAGTGGATTGGGCATGTTCGTTGCAAAAAACGAAGAAATGGTTCCGGTGGCAAAAACTCGTGCTTTTTATGCACCCGACACCCGTTTTCGGAATGGGTGACGTGCGGCAACGAAATTGCGCGAATCCACCCCAAACATGAGTTTTGGATGTAAAGTAGTGGATTGGGCATGTTCGTTGCGAAAAACGAAGAAATGGTTCCGGTGGCAAAAACTCGTGCTTTGTATGCACCCGACACCCGTTTTCGGAATGGGTGACGTGCGACAACGAAATTGTGCGAAACCACCCCAAACATGAGTTTTGGACCTAAAGTAGTGGATTGGGCATGTTCGTTACGAAAAACGAAGAACTGGTTCCTGTGGCAAAAAGTCGTGCTTTGTATGCACCCCGACAACCGTATTCGGAATGGGCGACGTGCGGCAACGAAATTGCGTGAAACCACCCCAAACATGAGTTTTGGACCTAAAGTAGTGGATTGGGCATGTTCGTTACGAAAAACGAAGAAATGGTTCCGGTGGCAAAAACTCGTGCTTTGTATGCACCCGTCACCAGTTTTCGGAATGGGTGACGTGCGACAACGAAATTGCGAGAAATCACCCCAAACATGAGTTTTGAACCTAAAGTAGTGGATTGGCCATGTTCGTTGCGAAAAACGAAGAAATGGTTCTGGTGGCAAAAACTCGTGCTTTGTATGCACCCCGACACCTGTTTTCGGAATGGGTGACGTGTGACAACGAAATTGCGCAAAACCACCCCAAACATGAGTTTTGTACCTAAAGTAGTGGATTGGGCATGTTCGTTGCGAAAAACGAAGAAATGGTTCCGGTGGCAAAAACTCGTGCTTTGTATGCACCCCGACAACCGTATTCGGAATGGGCGACGTGCGGCAACGAAATTGCGTGAAACCACCCCAAACATGAGTTTTGGACCTAAAGTAGTGGATTGGGCATGTCCGTTGCGAAAAACGAAGAAATGGTTCTGGTGGCAAAATGATGTGCACCCGTTGGGTGATTGCCCGATCTTTCGATGAGAGGGTGTGGAATAACTCGATTGGGGGAGGAGACGACGTTCACGGCCCGACTACAGCCTTCCAAAGACGCTGCGCCTTAGCAACCGATACACCACCTCCTATGGCTGTCACGATCTTGTGGAGCGTGACACCCTGGCCACTAGGGCACTCGTCCTGCAAGCAATCGAAGAACTAGCAAGAACAAGTAGAACAAGTACTAAATTACCAGATCTAAATGTAGGTTTAAAGATCAAACTCCAATATGGTGGGGTTCCGAAGACAAGAAGACGGGCGGCTGAACTAGCACGCGCGCTTGCAAGCAAGTAGCGAGAGCTAAACTTGATCTAAACAAAACCCGCTGTTCTTGGTGGCGGCTAGGGGGTTTATAAACATGGGAGGACGACCACAAGGGTATTGGGGTCGTGCTGCAACCCTAGGATGCGTCCCTAATGGACCTAACTTGATACACGACCCATTGGGCCAAAATAGGGTGACGCAGCACCATGGGCAGAAAAGGCAGGAAATGTCTCGGTAAGAAAACAATGATTACGGCGGCCTCAGAACAGATATGACTATAATTCCGGATCCATATGAAAGTAGACTTGATAAGCTTTCCATGTTGTGCTTGAACATTCCAATCCGAGCCCGCATCTGACCGTGGTGACCGTCACAAGTTGGTGTTCTTCTGCAGTCCGAATCCAGCATGTTCAAATCCTTTTCCCTTTCGGTCTTCTCCCTGATTCCTAAGCAAAACAAGAGTGCACGGGTCTCCATGGTCTAAATATGATGGACATGAACTCAAGAGTGTAATCACCTGATGGTTGAGTTGACGAGCACGAGCGCGAGTAATGGGACCAGAAATTGGTACTTGTATTGGTATAGATGCATCAGTAGTGTGGATGTCTTCATCATTCTCCCCTTCTTGCATTTGAGTCGTCCTCGACTCAAGCTTAACTTCCTCTCCCAAGTAGGGCTTTAAATCTGCAATGTTAAATGTGGGGCTAACCCCAAAGTCTGCAGGCAGATCTAGCCTATATGCATTGTCGTTAATTTTCTCTAGCACTTTAAACGGTCCATCGGCTCGAGGCAACAACTTAGATTTTCGCAATTCAGGAAACCTTTCCTTTCTCAAATGCAACCAAACTAAATCTCCAGGTTCAAAATTTATTTCCTTTCTACCTTTATCACTAGCAAACTTATATCTAGCATTCATACGCTCTATGTTTTCTTTAGTAGTTTCATGCAGTTTTAACATCAATTCAGCACGCCTAGTAGCATCAAAATTTAGTTTTTCAGAAGATGGCAAAGGCATTAAATCAATAGGAGCACGAGGTAACAAACCATATACAATCTGAAATGGGCACATCTTTGTAGTAGAATGCAATGATCGATTATAAGCAAATTCAATATGAGGCAAACAGTCCTCCCACATCTTAATATTCTTCTTTAGAACTGCCCTTAACATAGTAGACAAAGTTCTATTCACAACTTCAGTTTGACCATCAGTTTGAGGATGACATGTAGTAGAAAATAAAAGCTTAGTCCCCAATTTTGCCCACAAAGTCCTCCAAAAATGACTAAGAAATTTAGCATCACGATCAGAAACGATTGTGTTGGGCACACCATGCAAGCGAACAATTTCACGAAAGAACAAATCAGCAATATGAGTAGCATCGTCAGTTTTATGACATGGTATGAAATGTGCCATCTTAGAAAATCTATCAACAACCACAAACACACTATCACGTCCCTTCCTAGTCCTAGGCAATCCCAGCACAAAATCTATAGAAATATCTTCCCAAGGAGCACTAGGAACGGGTAGAGGCAAATACAAACCGTGTGGATTTAACCGTGACTTCGCCTTTTGACATGTCGTGCAACGAGCAACCAATCTCACCACATCCCTTCTCATCTTGGGCCAAAAGAAATGACCAGCAAGTATGTCCTCCGTTTTCTTTGCTCCAAAATGTCCCATTAAGCCACCTCCATGTGCTTCCTGTAACAACAACAAACGAACGGAGCTAGCTGGAATGCATAGCTTGTTAGCTCTAAACACAAACCCATCACTAACGATATATTTGTTCCATCCTTTCCCATCTTTACAATGCAGCAACACATCTTTAAAATCAGCATCATGAACATATTGGTCTTTAATCGTCTCTAATCCAAAGATTTTGTAGTAAAGTTGATTCAGCAAAGTATATCTCCTAGACAAAGCGTCAGCAATGATATTCTCTTTTCCTTTCTTGTGCTTAATAACATAAGGAAACGATTCGATAAATTCAACCCACTTAGCATGTCTACGGTTCAGTTTTCCTTGACTACGAATATGTTTCAAAGATTCATGATCAGAATGAATAACAAACTCTTTGGGCCACAAATAATGCTGCCATGTTTCTAATGTTCGCACAAGAGCATATAATTCCTTATCATAAGTAGAATAATTTAGAACAAACCCACTCAATTTTTCACTAAAATATGCAACAGGTTTGCCTTCTTGTAACAAAACACCACCCAATCCAATTCCACTAGCATCACATTCAAGCTCAAAAGTCTTATTAAAATCAGGAAGTTGGAGGAGAGGTGCATGTGTCAACTTATCTTTCAGCACGTTGAAAGCGTGCTCTTGTACTTTGCCCCAACTAAAATGCACTCCCTTCTTCGTAAGCTCATTCAAAGGTGCAGCAATGGTGCTAAAGTCCTTCACAAAACGGCGATAGAAGCCAGCAAGTCCTAGGAAACTCCGCACCTGTGTGATAGTCTTTGGCATAGGCCATCCATGTATCGCTTCTACCTTGGCTTGATCAACCTCAATTCCCTGTGGAGTCACAACATAACCAAGAAACGAAACTCGATCGGTGCAAAATGTGCACTTCTCAAGGTTACCAAATAAACGTGCATCTCGTAAAGCATTAAAAACAGCACGCATGTGATCAACATGTTCATCCATAGATTTGCTGTAGATCAATATATCATCAAAGTATACTACCACAAATTTTCCAATGAAGGCACGCAAAACCTCGTTCATTAATCTCATGAAAGTGCTAGGTGCATTAGTTAACCCAAAAGGCATGACTAACCACTCATACAATCCGAACTTAGTTTTGAAAGCAGTTTTCCATTCATCTCCCAATTTCATACGAATCTGGTGGTACCCACTACGCAAATCAACTTTAGAAAAGACAATGGCACCACTCAATTCATCAAGCATATCATCTAAACGTGGAATAGGGTGTCGATAACGTATGGTGATATTATTAATAGCCCTACAATCAACACACATACGCCATGTTCCATCTTTCTTAGGCACTAAAATAACCGGAACAGCACACGGACTAAGAGACTCACGCACGTAACCTTTGTCGAGTAGTTCTTGCACTTGTCGCTGAATTTCTTTTGTTTCCTCTGGATTTGTCCTATATGGCGCACGATTCGGCAAAGATGCACCAGGAATAAGATCAATTTGGTGCTCAATCCCTCGTATAGGTGGCAGCCCCTCTGGTATCTCACTTGGAAATACATCAGAATACTCCTGCAAAATGTTAGTAATAACAGGAGGCAAAGAATGCTGCATATCTTGAATTGAAATCAAAACATCCTTGCATACCAAGGCGTAGGCAACAGTAGTGGAAGCAAATAATTCATTAACATCAGTTTTTGTTGCAAGCAAGCAATGTCCTTTCAATTTTATCCCATCTTTGTTATTACCAACAGCTTTAATATTCTTGTTGTTCTCAGTTTTAGCTTTGGTAGCTTTAGCAACATCATCACACACAATAGCCTCAGGGGACATGGGAAGCAAAATAATTTTCTTATCATGGTGTATGAGAGAATATTGATTTGATCTACCATGATGCATACAATCTGAATCAAATTGCCATGGTCTACCTAGCAGAATATTACAAGCATCCATAGGCACAACATCACAGTCAACAACATCACGATATGAACCAATAGCAAAATTAATTCGTACCAGCTTGGTTACCTTGACCTTACCACTATTGTTGAGCCATTGAATGTGATATGGATGCGGGTGCGGTTTGGTCGTAAGTGCAAGCTTCTCCACCATATCGCTGCTAGCCAAGTTGTTGCAGCTACCTCCATCAATGATCAAACGACATGAACGCTCCTTAATGACACACTTTGTTTGAAACAACGTATGTCGCTGATTCTGCTCTGCCTTCTCCATTTGTGCACTAAGCACACGCTGTACAATGAGGCTCTCATAATGCTCTGCATCATCTGCACCAATCTGTTCTTCGGGTGGTTCCTTAGTGCCTGCATCATCAGCCGCAAGCAAAGCAAGTGTAGCTTCATCCAAATCACTAGCAGAGGAATACCCACCATCGTCTTTTACCACCAAAACACGCTGATTAGGACAATCACGCTGCACGTGTCCATAGCCCTTGCATCGATAACACAGAACATCTCTTGTTCTACCTGTGGAAGCTACTGAAGAGGCACTACCTGCGGGTTTCTGGGCAGATTTGGTTGCTGAATTTGTGGAAGATGCACGTGGTTTGTCGCTGGAGGAAGGCGGGGGTGCTGGTCGACTTGGCGAAGGAGTTGGTGCTGGTGTACGGCCGGTCATGGACGTAGTCGTGCGCTGGTGCCATGGTGTAGATTTTCCTGCAGAAACATTAGACCTTGCACTAGCACGTCGTCCCTGCACTTCCCTTTCAGCTTTGCAAGCAAGATGAAACAATCGGGTTACATTAGCATAATCTTTATAAGCAAGGATGTCCTGAATTTCCCTATTTAACCCGCCCAAAAATCTAGCCATAGCAGATTCCTCACCCTCCTCTATGTTACAACGCAGCATACCCATTTGTAATTCCTGATAATATTCTTCTACACTTTTAGTACCCTGTCTCAATTGTTGCAACTTGTTTAACATATCACGTGCATAATAAGAAGGAACAAATCTAGCCCGCATGACCCGTTTCAACGCATCCCAAGTTTGTGGCATGTTATTAGGATTCTTCTTACCATGTTCTATCCACCAAACAGAAGCAAATTCAGTAAACTCACTAGTAGCAGCTCTAACCCGCGCATTCTCAGGAAATTCATGGCATGCAAACTTTTGATCAACCGCAATCTCCCAAGTAATGTAAGCATCGGGGTCATATTTACCATCAAAAGGAGGTATTTTAAATTTAACCTTACTAAAAGCATCATCATTACCATGTACCTCACGTCGGCGAAAACCACCCATACCTCTACGGTTAGTACGTAGTCGCCGGCGATTAGGTGCTTCTTGGTCATCTTGTTCGGTATCAGCAACATAGTCATCCCAGTTACCTTCGGCGCCCTCATCACGCCCACCATTGATATTAGCATGCATCTCATCAAACCGCCTCAAGAGTGCGACAAGGCTCTTGTCAATATGAGCAACTGTCATTTCCACATTTGCAAGTTTGGTGTTTGTGTCGATCTGTGTGGCCTCCAATTGCCCCATCTTTTCATTCGTCACCTGCATGTCATTATCAAGACCTTCCGTGTGCGTCTTCACCAGCCTTACAAAGTGTTGTATGATACCCTTGGTGCGAGGAGAGTGTGGCATATTACGAGAAGCATCATCAACCTCCAATCCTGCCATGGTTAGACGAACAGAGGCAACAAGAAAAAAAAAACGTGAAGGAATGAAAACTCTACAACTATTAGGATGTAGCTACTGCAAGGCGCTCACTCTCAACCTGCCACACAAGCTCTTACCAATTCTTACCTTGCACAACAGGAGGGGTCAGCAACCAACAAGTCTGCAACCGTGGAATAAGTGTATCGGTGCCGCAGCAACACGACCTGTCAAACTGTAGTCGAAATATGTAGAGTTGTAGGTGGGCTGAAGCAAGGAATACACTAGTACCACGTTAGTTACAAAAGCAAGCTGAATAATCGTTCAACGGTGGTACTGTGCTGGTCCTAGGCTAAACCAGGCTAGAGACGTGAGCCTAGGCACAAAGGTAGTCACTGAAAAAGAACAACTAGCACAGCACAAAGAGAAACAACAGATTTAGAGATTCAGCCCCCTTCTTCTTCTTTTCCTTTTTTTTTCTTTTCTATTCTTTTTTTTTTCTTCTTCTTCTGTTTTTTTTTGCAGGGGCCTAAACCTTTTTTTTCACTATGACAACCCAAACAATAAAGATATTGCTAACAGCCCCTTTAAATCAGATTTAACAAATCTTGTTAATATAGAAAGTCCAGAAATCTCTACGATGATTGCGGAGCGCTCAGAACGAATTTTGAGATAAGGTCAGATCCGTTGGAAAGAAGATAAGATAAGCTTTCCAGATTGTATTTAAACTTCCAAATCGGATATGATATGTATCCGTGGTGGCAAAAACGAACCAGAGATGTTTTTGGTGATGGTGGATCTCGTGGTGACCAAAACGTGGTAGAACTCAAAACTCTAAAGGAATAAACTAAGACCAGCAACTCGACACAACCGATGCAACCAAAAACTCAACAAGCCCTAACTAAGTAGTACTAGTAAATGCTCAATGGTTTATAGGATTGTGGTAAAACTAATCTACTATTTTTTGGCTTTTTCTGGACTATAGGAGATAAGAAAACAGCGAAGAAAAGTAAATCTCTCACCGATAAACCTTGCTCTGATTACCAACTGATGTGCACCCGTTGGGTGATTGCCCGATCTTTCGATGAGAGGGTGTGGAATAACTCGATTGGGGGAGGAGACGACGTTCACGGCCCGACTACAGCCTTCCAAAGACGCTGCGCCTTAGCAACCGATACACCACCTCCTATGGCTGTCACGATCTTGTGGAGCGTGACACCCTGGCCACTAGGGCACTCGTCCTGCAAGCAATCGAAGAACTAGCAAGAACAAGTAGAACAAGTACTAAATTACCAGATCTAAATGTAGGTTTAAAGATCAAACTCCAATATGGTGGGGTTCCGAAGACAAGAAGACGGGCGGCTGAACTAGCACGCGCGCTTGCAAGCAAGTAGCGAGAGCTAAACTTGATCTAAACAAAACCCGCTGTTCTTGGTGGCGGCTAGGGGGTTTATAAACATGGGAGGACGACCACAAGGGTATTGGGGTCGTGCTGCAACCCTAGGATGCGTCCCTAATGGACCTAACTTGATACACGACCCATTGGGCCAAAATAGGGTGACGCAGCACCATGGGCAGAAAAGGCAGGAAATGTCTCGGTAAGAAAACAATGATTACGGCGGCCTCAGAACAGATATGACTATAATTCCGGATCCATATGAAAGTAGACTTGATAAGCTTTCCATGTTGTGCTTGAACATTCCAATCCGAGCCCGCATCTGACCGTGGTGACCGTCACAAGTTGGTGTTCTTCTGCAGTCCGAATCCAGCATGTTCAAATCCTTTTCCCTTTCGGTCTTCTCCCTGATTCCTAAGCAAAACAAGAGTGCACGGGTCTCCATGGTCTAAATATGATGGACATGAACTCAAGAGTGTAATCACCTGATGGTTGAGTTGACGAGCACGAGCGCGAGTAATGGGACCAGAAATTGGTACTTGTATTGGTATAGATGCATCAGTAGTGTGGATGTCTTCATCACAAAAACTCGTGCTTTGTATGCACCCGGCACCCGTTTTCAGAATGGGTGACGTGCGACAACGAAATTGTGCGAAACCACCCCAAACATGAGTTTTGGACCTAAAGTAGTGGATTGGGCATGTTCGTTACGAAAAACGAAGAAATGGTTCCGGTGGCAAAAACTCGTGCTTTGTGTGCACCCTCGACAACCGTTTTCGGAATGGGTGACGTGCGGCAACGAATTTGTGCGAAACCACTCCAAACATGAGTTTTGGACCGAAAGTAGTGGATTGGGCATGTTCGTTGCGAAAAACGAAGAAATGGTTCCGGTGGCAAAAACTCGTGCTTTGTATGCACCCGACACCCGTTTTCGGAATGGGTGACGTGCGACAACGAAATTGCGAGAAACCACCCCAAACATGAGTTTTGGACCTAAAGTAGTGGATTGGGCATGTTCGTTGCAAAAAACGAAGAAATGGTTCCGGTGGCAAAAACTCGTGCTTTTTATGCACCCGACACCCGTTTTCGGAATGGGTGACGTGCGGCAACGAAATTGCGCGAATCCACCCCAAACATGAGTTTTGGATGTAAAGTAGTGGATTGGGCATGTTCGTTGCGAAAAACGAAGAAATGGTTCCGGTGGCAAAAACTCGTGCTTTGTATGCACCCGACACCCGTTTTCGGAATGGGTGACGTGCGACAACGAAATTGTGCGAAACCACCCCAAACATGAGTTTTGGACCTAAAGTAGTGGATTGGGCATGTTCGTTACGAAAAACGAAGAACTGGTTCCGGTGGCAAAAAGTCGTGCTTTGTATGCACCCCGACAACCGTATTCGGAATGGGCGACGTGCGGCAACGAAATTGCGTGAAACCACCCCAAACATGAGTTTTGGACCTAAAGTAGTGGATTGGGCATGTTCGTTACGAAAAACGAAGAAATGGTTCCGGTGGCAAAAACCCGTGCTTTGTATGCACCCGTCACCAGTTTTCGGAATGGGTGACGTGCGACAACGAAATTGCGAGAAATCACCCCAAACATGAGTTTTGAACCTAAAGTAGTGGATTGGGCATGTTCGTTGCGAAAAACGAAGAAATGGTTCCGGTGGCAAAAACTCGTGCTTTGTATGCACCCCGACACCTGTTTTCGGAATGGGTGACGTGTGACAACGAAATTGCGCAAAACCACCCCAAACATGAGTTTTGTACCTAAAGTAGTGGATTGGGCATGTTCGTTGCGAAAAACGAAGAAATGGTTCCGGTGGCAAAAACTCGTGCTTTGTATGCACCCCGACAACCGTATTCGGAATGGGCGACGTGCGGCAACGAAATTGCGTGAAACCACCCCAAACATGAGTTTTGGACCTAAAGTAGTGGATTGGGCATGTCCGTTGCGAAAAACGAAGAAATGGTTCCGGTGGCAAAAACTCGTGCTTTTATGCACCCGACACTCGTTTTCGGAATGAGTGACGTGCGGAAACGAAATTGCGCGAAACCACCCCAAACATGAGTTTTGTACCTAAAGTAGTGGATTGGGCATGTTCGTTGCGAAAAACGAAGAAATGGTTCCGGTGGCAAAAACTCGTGCTTTGTATGCACCCGACACCCGTTTTCGGAATGGGTGACGTGCTACAACGAAATTGCGCGAAACCACTCCAAACATGAGTTTTGGACCTAAAGTAGTGGATTGGGCATGTTCATTGTGAAAAACGAAGAAATGGTTCCGGTGGCAAAAACTCGTGCTCTGTATGCACCCGACACCCGTTTTCGGAATGGGTGACGTGCAACAACGAAATTGTGTGAAACCACCCCAAACATGAGTTTTGGACCTAAAGTAGTGGATTGGTCATGTTCGTTACGAAAAACGAAGAAATGGTTCCGGTGGCAAAAACTCGTGCTTTTATGCACCCGACACTCGTTTTCGGAATGAGTGACGTGCGGTAGCGAAATTGCTCGAAACCACCCCAAACATCAGTTTTGTACCTAAAGTAGTGGATTGGGCATGTTCGTTGCGAAAAGCGAAGAAATGGTTCCGGTGGCAAAAACTCGTGCTTTGTGTGCACCCTCGACAACCGTTTTCGGAATGGGTGACGTGCGGCAACGAATTTGCGCGAAACCACCCCAAACATGAGTTTTGGACCTAAAGTAGTGGATTGGGCATGTTCGTTGCGAAAAACGAAGAAATGGTTCCGGTGGCAAAAACTCGTGCTTTGTATGCACCCGACACCCGTTTTCGGAATGGGTGACGTGCGACAACGAAATTGCGAGAAACCACCCCAAACATGAGTTTTGGACCTAAAGTAGTGGATTGGGCATGTTCGTTGCAAAAAACGAAGAAATGGTTCCGGTGGCAAAAACTCGTGCTTTTTATGCACCCGACACCCGTTTTCGGAATGGGTGACGTGCGGCAACGAAATTGCGCGAATCCACCCCAAACATGAGTTTTGGATGTAAAGTAGTGGATTGGGCATGTTCGTTGCGAAAAACGAAGAAATGGTTCCGGTGGCAAAAACTCGTGCTTTGTATGCACCCGACACCCGTTTTCGGAATGGGTGACGTGCGACAACGAAATTGTGCGAAACCACCCCAAACATGAGTTTTGGACCTAAAGTAGTGGATTGGGCATGTTCGTTACGAAAAACGAAGAAACGGTTCCGGTGGAAAAAAACTCGTGCTTTGTATGCACCCGTCACCAGTTTTCGGAATGGGTGACGTGCGACAACGAAATTGCGAGAAATCACCCCAAACATGAGTTTTGAACCTAAAGTAGTGGATTGGGCATGCTCGTTACGAAAAACGAAGAAATGGTTCCGGTGGCAAAAACTCGTGCTTTGTATGCACCCCGACACCTGTTTTCGGAATGGGTGACGTGTGACAACGAAATT
Source organism: Zea mays (assembly GCF_902167145.1). Classification (NCBI taxonomy): domain Eukaryota; kingdom Viridiplantae; phylum Streptophyta; class Magnoliopsida; order Poales; family Poaceae; genus Zea; species Zea mays. The sequence continues at coordinate 57,269,642 of NC_050102.1, read as the reverse complement.
GCGCAAAACCACCCCAAACATGAGTTTTGTACCTAAAGTAGTGGATTGGGCATGTTCGTTGCGAAAAACGAAGAAATGGTTCCGGTGGCAAAAACTCGTGCTTTGTATGCACCCCGACAACCGTATTCGGAATGGGCGACGTGCGGCAACGAAATTGCGTGAAACCACCCCAAACATGAGTTTTGGACCTAAAGTAGTGGATTGGGCATGTTCGTTGCGAAAAACGAAGAAATGGTTCCGGTGGCAAAAACTCGTGCTTTTATGCACCCGACACTCGTTTTCGGAATGAGTGACGTGCGGCAACGAAATTGCGCGAAACAACCCCAAACATGAGTTTTGTACCTAAAGTAGTGGATTGGGCATGTTCATTGCGAAAAACGAAGAAATGGTTCCGGTGGCAAAAACTCGTGCTTTGTGTGCACCCTCGACAACCGTTTTCGGAATGGGTGACGTGCGGCAACGAATTTGCGCGAAACCACCCCAAACATGAGTTTTGGACCTAAAGTAGTGGATTGGGCATGTTCGTTGCAAAAAACGAAGAAATGGTTCCGGTGGCAAAAACTCGTGCTTTGTATGCACCCGACACCCGTTTTCGGAATGGGTGACGTGCGACAACGAAATTGCGAGAAACCACCCCAAACATGAGTTTTGGACCTAAAGTAGTGGATTGGGCATGTTCGTTGCGAAAAACGAAGAAATGGTTCCGGTGGCAAAAACTCGTGCTCTGTATGCACCCGACACCCGTTTTCGGAATGGGTGACGTGCAACAACGAAATTGTGTGAAACCACCCCAAACATGAGTTTTGGACCTAAAGTAGTGGATTGGTCATGTTCGTTACGAAAAACGAAGAAATGGTTCCGGTGGCAAAAACTCGTGCTTTTATGCACCCGACACTCGTTTTCGGAATGAGTGACGTGCGGCAGCGAAATTGCTCGAAACCACCCCAAACATCAGTTTTGTACCTAAAGTAGTGGATTGGGCATGTTCGTTGCGAAAAGCGAAGAAATGGTTCCGGTGGCAAAAACTCGTGCTTTGTGTGCACCCTCGACAACCGTTTTCGGAATGGGTGACGTGCGGCAACGAATTTGCGCGAAACCACCCCAAACATGAGTTTTGGACCTAAAGTAGTGGATTGGGCATGTTCGTTGCGAAAAACGAAGAAATGGTTCCGGTGGCAAAAACTCGTGCTTTGTATGCACCCGACACCCGTTTTCGGAATGGGTGACGTGCGACAACGAAATTGCGAGAAACCACCCCAAACTTGAGTTTTGGACCTAAAGTAGTGGATTGGGCATGTTCGTTGCAAAAAACGAAGAAATGGTTCCGGTGGCAAAAACTCGTGCTTTTTATGCACCCGACACCCGTTTTCGGAATGGGTGACGTGCGGCAACGAAATTGCGCGAATCCACCCCAAACACGAGTTTTGGATGTAAAGTAGTGGATTGGGCATGTTCGTTGCGAAAAACGAAGAAATGGTTCCGGTGGCAAAAACTCGTGCTTTGTATGCACCCGACACCCGTTTTCGGAATGGGTGACGTGCGACAACGAAATTGTGCGAAACCACCCCAAACATGAGTTTTGGACCTAAAGTAGTGGATTGGGCATGTTCGTTACGAAAAACGAAGAAACGGTTCCGGTGGAAAAAAACTCGTGCTTTGTATGCACCCGTCACCAGTTTTCGGAATGGGTGACGTGCGACAACGAAATTGCGAGAAACCACCCCAAACATGAGTTTTGGACCTAAAGTAGTGGATTGGGCATGCTCGTTACGAAAAACGAAGAAATGGTTCCGGTGGCAAAAACTCGTGCTTTGTATGCACCCCGACAACCGTATTCGGAATGGGCGACGTGCGGCAACGAAATTGCGTGAAACCACCCCAAACATGAGTTTTGGACCTAAAGTAGTGGATTGGGCATGTTCGTTGCGAAAAACGAAGAAATGGTTCCGGTGGCAAAAACTCGTGCTTTTATGCACCCGACACTCGTTTTCGGAATGAGTGACGTGCGGCAACGAAATTGCGCGAAACAACCCCAAACATGAGTTTTGTACCTAAAGTAGTGGATTGGGCATGTTCATTGCGAAAAACGAAGAAATGGTTCCGGTGGCAAAAACTCGTGCTTTGTGTGCACCCTCGACAACCGTTTTCGGAATGGGTGACGTGCGGCAACGAATTTGCGCGAAACCACCCCAAACATGAGTTTTGGACCTAAAGTAGTGGATTGGGCATGTTCGTTGCGAAAAACGAAGAAATGGTTCCGGTGGCAAAAACTCATGCTTTGTATGCACCCGACACCCGTTTTCGGAATGGGTGACGTGCGACAACGAAATTGCGAGAAACCACCCCAAACATGAGTTTTGGACCTAAAGTAGTGGATTGGGCATGTTCGTTGCAAAAAACGAAGAAATGGTTCCGGTGGCAAAAACTCGTGCTTTTATGCACCCGACACCCGTTTTTGGAATGGGTGACGTGCGGCAACGAAATTGCGCGAATCCACCCCAAACATGAGTTTTCGATGTAAAGTAGTGGATTGGGCATGCTCGTTGCGAAAAACGAAGAACTGGTTCCGGTGGCAAAAAGTCGTGCTTTGTATGCACCCGACACCCGTTTTCGGAATGGGTGACGTGCGACAACGAAATTGTGCGAAACCACCCCAAACATGAGTTTTGGACCTAAAGTAGTGGATTGGGCATGTTCGTTACGAAAAACGAAAAATGGTTCCGGTGGCAAAAACTCGTGCTTTGTATGCACCCGTCACCAGTTTTCGGAATGGGTGACGTGCGACAACGAAATTGCGAGAAATCACCCCAAACATGAGTTTTGAACCTAAAGTAGTGGATTGGGCATGTTCGTTGCGAAAAACGAAGAAATGGTTCCGGTGGCAAAAACTCGTGCTTTGTTTGCACCCCGACACCTGTTTTCGGAATGGGTGACGTGTGACAACGAAATTGCGCAAAACCACCCCAAACATGAGTTTTGTACCTAAAGTAGTGGATTGGGCATGTTCGTTGCGAAAAACGAAGAAATGGTTCCGGTGGCAAAAACTCGTGCTTTGTATGCACCCCGACAACCGTATTCGGAATGGGCGACGTGCGGCAACGAAATTGCGTGAAACCACCCCAAACATGAGTTTTGGACCTAAAGTAGTGGATTGGGCATGTCCGTTGCGAAAAACGAAGAAATGGTTCTGGTGGCAAAAACTCGTGCTTTGTATGCACCCGGCACCCGTTTTCAGAATGGGTGACGTGCGACAACGAAATTGTGCGAAACCACCCCAAACATGAGTTTTGGACCTAAAGTAGTGGATTGGGCATGTTCGTTAAGAAAAACGAAGAAATGGTTCCGGTGGCAAAAACTCGTGCTTTTATGCACCCGACACTCGTTTTCGGAATGAGTGACGTGCGGCAACGAAATTGCGCGAAACCACCCCAAACATGAGTTTTGTACCTAAAGTAGTGGATTGGGCATGTTCGTTGCGAAAAACGAAGAAATGGTTCCGGTGGCAAAAACTCGTGCTTTGTATGCACCCGACACCCGTTTTCGGAATGGGTGACGTGCGACAACGAAATTGCGAGAAACCACCCCAAACATGAGTTTTGGACCTAAAGTAGTGGATTGGGCATGTTCGTTGCAAAAAACGAAAAAATGGTTCCGGTGGCAAAAACTCGTGCTTTTTATGCACCCGACACCCGTTTTCGGAATGGGTGACGTGCGGCAACGAAATTGCACGAATCCACCCCAAACATGAGTTTTGGATGTAAAGTAGTGGATTGGGCATGTTCGTTGCGAAAAACGAAGAAATGGTTCCGGTGGCAAAAACTCGTGCTTTGTATGCACCCGACACCCGTTTTCGGAATGGGTGACGTGCGACAACGAAATTGTGCGAAACCACCCCAAACATGAGTTTTGGACCTAAAGTAGTGGATTGGGCATGTTCGTTACGAAAAACGAAGAAATGGTTCCGGTGGAAAAAAACTCGTGCTTTGTATGCACCCGTCACCAGTTTTCGGAATGGGTGACGTGCGACAACGAAATTGCGAGAAATCACCCTAAACATGAGTTTTGAACCTAAAGTAGTGGATTGGGCATGCTCGTTACGAAAAACAAAGAAATGGTTCCGGTGGCAAAAACTCGTGCTTTGTATGCACCCCGACACCTGTTTTCGGAATAGGTGACGTGTGACAACGAAATTGCGCAAAACCACCCAAACATGAGTTTTGTACCTAAAGTAGTGGATTGGGCATGTTCGTTGCGAAAAACCAAGAAATGGTTCCGGTGGCAAAAACTCGTGCTTTGTATGCACCCCGACAACCGTATTTGGAATGGGCGACGTGCGGCAACGAAATTGCGCGAAACCACCCCAAACATGAGTTTTGGACCTAAAGTAGTGGATTGGGCATGTTCGTTGCGAAAAACGAAGAAATGGTTCCGGTGGCAAAAACTCGTGCTTTTATGCACCCGACACTCGTTTTCGGAATGAGTGACGTGCGGCAACGAAATTGCGCGAAACAACCCCAAACATTAGTTTTGTACCTAAAGTAGTGGATTGGGCATGTTCATTGCGAAAAATGAAGAAATGGTTCCGGTGGCAAAAACTCGTGCTTTGTGTGCACCCTCGACAACCATTTTCGGAATGGGTGACGTGCGGCAACGAATTTGTGCGAAACCACCCCAAACATGAGTTTTGGACCTAAAGTAGTGGATTGGGCATGTTCGTTGCGAAAAACGAAGAAATGGTTCTGGTGGCAAAAACTCGTGCTTTGTATGCACCCGACACCCGTTTTCGGAATGGGTGACGTGCGACAACGAAATTGCGAGAAACCACCCCAAACATGAGTTTTGGACCTAAAGTAGTGGATTGGGCATGTTCGTTGCAAAAAACGAAGAAATGGTTCCGGTGGCAAAAACTCGTGCTTTTTATGCAACCGACACCCGTTTTCGGAATGGGTGACGTGCGGCAACGAAATTGCGCGAATCCACCCCAAACATGAGTTTTGGATGTAAAGTAGTGGATTGGACATGTTCGTTGCGAAAAACGAAGAACTGGTTCCGGTGGCAAAAACTCGTGCTTTGTATGCACCCGACACCCGTTTTTGGAATGGGTGACGTGCGACAACGAAATTGTGCGAAACCACCCCAAACATGAGTTTTGGACCTAAAGTAGTGGATTGGGCATGTTCGTTACGAAAAACGAAGAAATGGTTCCGGTGGCAAAAACTCGTGCTTTGTATGCACCCGTCACCAGTTTTCGGAATGGGTGACGTGCGACAACGAAATTGCGAGAAATCACCCCAAACATGAGTTTTGAACCTAAAGTAGTGGATTGGGCATGTTCGTTGCGAAAAACGAAGAAATGGTTCCGGTGGCAAAAACTCGTGCTTTGTATGCACCCCGACACCTGTTTTCGGAATGGGTGACGTGTGACAACGAAATTGCGCAAAACCACCCCAAACATGAGTTTTGTACCTAAAGTAGTGGATTGGGCATGTTCGTTGCGAAAAACGAAGAAATGGTTCCGGTGGCAAAAACTCGTGCTTTGTATGCACCCCGACAACCGTATTCGGAATGGGCGACGTGCGGCAACGAAATTGCGCGAAACCACCCCAAACATGAGTTTTGGACCTAAAGTAGTGGATTGGGCATGTCCGTTGCGAAAAACGAAGAAATGGTTCTGGTGGCAAAAACTCGTGCTTTGTATGCACCCGACACCCGTTTTCGGAATGGGTGACGTGATGCGGACATCAACACCAACACGAGCACATCTACACCAGCAGCACCTTCTCCAGCCCAGGCGCCACCCCTTCCACCTGGGCCAGTGACTCGGGCCCGTGCAAGAGAATTGAACTACATCATGTTGTTAAAGAACGAAGGCCCGGAAGAATAGACGACCAGCCCAATTGCGGCCCATAATGGACGACCTAGGGTTGGCCGCCCCTAGGGGCTGCGCCCCCTGATGAAGACATCCACACTACTGATGCATCTATACCAATACAAGTACCAATTTCTGGTCCTATTACTCGCGCTCGTGCTCGTCAACTCAACCATCAGGTGATTACACTCTTGAGTTCATGTCCATCATATTTAGACCATGGAGACCCGTGCACTCTTGTTTTGCTTAGGAATCAGGGAGAAGACCGAAAGGGAAAAGGATTTGAACATGCTGGATTCGGACTGCAGAAGAACACCAACTTGTGACGGTCACCACGGTCAGATGCGGGCTCGGATTGGAATGTTCAAGCACAACATGGAAAGCTTATCAAGTCTACTTTCATATGGATCCGGAATTATAGTCATATCTGTTCTGAGGCCGCCGTAATCATTGTTTTCTTACCGAGACATTTCCTGCCTTTTCTGCCCATGGTGCTGCGTCACCCTATTTTGGCCCAATGGGTCGTGTATCAAGTTAGGTCCATTAGGGACGCATCCTAGGGTTGCAGCACGACCCCAATACCCTTGTGGTCGTCCTCCCATGTTTATAAACCCCCTAGCCGCCACCAAGAACAGCGGGTTTTGTTTAGATCAAGTTTAGCTCTCGCTACTTGCTTGCAAGCGCGCGTGCTAGTTCAGCCGCCCGTCTTCTTGTCTTCGGAACCCCACCATATTGTAGTTTGATCTTTAAACCTACATTTAGATCTGGTAATTCAGTACTTGTTCTACTTGTTCTTGCTAGTTCTTCGATTGCTTGCAGGACGAGTGCCCTAGTGGCCAGGGTGTCACGCTCCACAAGATCGTGACAGCCATAGGAGGTGGTGTATCGGTTGCTAAGGCGCAGCGTCTTTGGAAGGCTGTAGTCGGGCCGTGAACGTCGTCTCCTCCCCCAATCGAGTTATTCCACACCCTCTCATCGAAAGATCGGGCAATCACCCAACGGGTGCACATCAGTTGGTAATCAGAGCAAGGTTTATCGGTGAGAGATTTACTTTTCTTCGCTGTTTTCTTATCTCCTATAGTCCAGAAAAAGCCAAAAAATAGTAGATTAGTTTTACCACAATCCTATAAACCATTGAGCATTTACTAGTACTACTTAGTTAGGGCTTGTTGAGTTTTTGGTTGCATCGGTTGTGTCGAGTTGCTGGTCTTAGTTTATTCCTTTAGAGTTTTGAGTTCTACCACGTTTTGGTCACCACGAGATCCACCATCACCAAAAACATCTCTGGTTCGTTTTTGCCACCACGGATACATATCATATCCGATTTGGAAGTTTAAATACAATCTGGAAAGCTTATCTTATCTTCTTTCCAACGGATCTGACCTTATCTCAAAATTCGTTCTGAGCGCTCCGCAATCATCGTAGAGATTTCTGGACTTTCTATATTAACAAGATTTGTTAAGTCTGATTTAAAGGGGCTGTTAGCAATATCTTTGTTGTTTGGGTTGTCATAGTGAAAAAAAAGGGTTTAGGCCCCTGCAAAAAAAACAGAAGAAGAAGAAAAAAAAAAGAATAGAAAAGAAAAAAAAAGGAAAAGAAGAAGAAGGGGGCTGAATCTCTAAATCTGTTGTTTCTCTTTGTGCTGTGCTAGTTGTTCTTTTTCAGTGACTACCTTTGTGCCTAGGCTCACGTCTCTAGCCTGGTTTAGCCTAGGACCAGCACAGTACCACCGTTGAACGATTATTCAGCTTGCTTTTGTAACTAACGTGGTACTAGTGTATTCCTTGCTTCAGCCCACCTACAACTCTACATATTTCGACTACAGTTTGACAGGTCGTGTTGCTGCGGCACCGATACACTTATTCCACGGTTGCAGACTTGTTGGTTGCTGACCCCTCCTGTTGTGCAAGGTAAGAATTGGTAAGAGCTTGTGTGGCAGGTTGAGAGTGAGCGCCTTGCAGTAGCTACATCCTAATAGTTGTAGAGTTTTCATTCCTTCACGTTTTTTTTTCTTGTTGCCTCTGTTCGTCTAACCATGGCAGGATTGGAGGTTGATGATGCTTCTCGTAATATGCCACACTCTCCTCGCACCAAGGGTATCATACAACACTTTGTAAGGCTGGTGAAGACGCACACGGAAGGCCTTGATAATGACATGCAGGTGACGAATGAAAAGATGGGGCAATTGGAGGCCACACAGATCGACACAAACACCAAACTTGCAAATGTGGAAATGACAGTTGCTCATATTGACAAGAGCCTTGTCGCACTCTTGAGACGATTTGATGAGATGCATGCTAATACCAATGGTGGGCGTGATGAGGGCGCCGAAGGTAACTGGGATGACTATGTTGCTGATACTGAACAAGATGACCAAGAAGCACCTAATCGCCGGCGACTACGTACTAACCGTAGAGGTATGGGTGGTTTTCGCCGACGTGAGGTACATGGTAATGATGATGCTTTTAGTAAGGTTAAATTTAAAATACCTCCTTTTGATGGTAAATATGACCCTGATGCTTACATTACTTGGGAGATTGCGGTTGATCAAAAGTTTGCATGCCATGAATTTCCTGAGAATGTGCGGGTTAGAGCTGCTACTAGTGAGTTTACTGATTTTGCTTCTGTTTGGTGGATAGAACATGGTAAGAAGAATCCTAATAACATGCCACAAACTTGGGATGCGTTGAAACGGGTCATGCGGGCTAGATTTGTTCCTTCTTATTATGCACGTGATATGTTAAACAAGTTGCAACAATTGAGACAGGGTACTAAAAGTGTAGAAGAATATTATCAGGAATTACAAATGGGTATGCTGCGTTGTAACATAGAGGAGGGTGAGGAATCTGCTATGGCTAGATTTTTGGGCGGGTTAAATAGGGAAATTCAGGACATCCTTGCTTATAAAGATTATGCTAATGTAACCCGATTGTTTCATCTTGCTTGCAAAGCTGAAAGGGAAGTGCAGGGACGACGTGCTAGTGCAAGGTCTAATGTTTCTGCAGGAAAATCTACACCATGGCAACAGCGCACGACTACGTCCATGACCGGTCGTACACTAGCACCAACTCCCTCGCCAAGTCGACCAGCACCCCCGCCTTCCTCCGGCGACAAACCACGTGCATCTTCCACAAATTCAGCAACCAAATCTGCCCAGAAACCAGCAGGTAGTGCCTCTTCAGTAGCCTCCACGGGTAGAACAAGAGATGTTCTGTGTTATCGATGCAAGGGCTATGGACACGTGCAGCGTGATTGTCCTAATCAGCGTGTTTTGGTGGTAAAAGACGATGGTGGGTATTCTTCTGCTAGTGATTTGGATGAAGCTACACTTGCTTTGCTTGCGGCTGATGATGCAGGCACTAAGGAACCACCCGAAGAACAGATTGGTGCAGATGATGCAGAGCATTATGAGAGCCTCATTGTACAGCGTGTGCTTAGTGCACAAATGGAGAAGGCAGAGCAGAATCAGCGACATACATTGTTTCAAACAAAGTGTGTCATTAAGGAGCGTTCATGTCGTTTGATCATTGATGGAGGTAGCTGCAACAACTTGGCTAGCAGCGACATGGTGGAGAAGCTTGCACTTACGACCAAACCGCACCCACATCCATATCACATTCAATGGCTCAACAATAGTGGTAAGGTCAAGGTAACCAAGTTGGTACGAATTAATTTTGCTATTGGTTCATATCGTGATGTTGTTGACTGTGATGTTGTGCCTATGGATGCTTGTAATATTCTGCTAGGTAGACCATGGCAATTTGATTCAGATTGTATGCATCATGGTAGATCAAATCAATATTCTCTCATACACCATGATAAGAAAATTATTTTGCTTCCCATGTCCCCTGAGGCTATTGTGCGTGATGATGTTGCTAAAGCTACCAAAGCTAAAACTGAGAACAACAAGAATATTAAAGCTGTTGGTAATAACAAAGATGGGATAAAATTGAAAGGACATTGCTTGCTTGCAACAAAAACTGATGTTAATGAATTATTTGCTTCCACTACTGTTGCCTACGCCTTGGTATGCAAGGATGCTTTGATTTCAATTCAAGATATGCAGCATTCTTTGCCTCCTGTTATTACTAACATTTTGCAGGAGTATTCTGATGTATTTCCAAGTGAGATACCAGAGGGGCTGCCACCTATACGAGGGATTGAGCACCAAATTGATCTTATTCCTGGTGCATCTTTGCCGAATCGTGCGCCATATAGGACAAATCCAGAGGAAACAAAAGAAATTCAGCGACAAGTGCAAGAACTACTCGACAAAGGTTACGGAATTGAGGTTGATCAAGCCAAGGTAGAAGCGATACATGGATGGCCTATGCCAAAGACTATCACACAGGTGCGGAGTTTCCTAGGACTTGCTGGCTTCTATCGCCGTTTTGTGAAGGACTTTAGCACCATTGCTGCACCTTTGAATGAGCTTACGAAGAAGGGAGTGCATTTTAGTTGGGGCAAAGTACAAGAGCACGCTTTCAACGTGCTGAAAGATAAGTTGACACATGCACCTCTCCTCCAACTTCCTGATTTTAATAAGACTTTTGAGCTTGAATGTGATGCTAGTGGAATTGGATTGGGTGGTGTTTTGTTACAAGAAGGCAAACCTGTTGCATATTTTAGTGAAAAATTGAGTGGGTTTGTTCTAAATTATTCTACTTATGATAAGGAATTATATGCTCTTGTGCGAACATTAGAAACATGGCAGCATTATTTGTGGCCCAAAGAGTTTGTTATTCATTCTGATCATGAATCTTTGAAACATATTCGTAGTCAAGGAAAACTGAACCGTAGACATGCTAAGTGGGTTGAATTTATCGAATCGTTTCCTTATGTTATTAAGCACAAGAAAGGAAAAGAGAATATCATTGCTGACGCTTTGTCTAGGAGATATACTTTGCTGAATCAACTTGACTACAAAATCTTTGGATTAGAGACGATTAAAGACCAATATGTTCATGATGCTGATTTTAAAGATGTGTTGCTGCATTGTAAAGATGGGAAAGGATGGAACAAATATATCGTTAGTGATGGGTTTGTGTTTAGAGCTAACAAACTATGCATTCCAGCTAGCTCCGTTCGTTTGTTGTTGTTACAGGAAGCACATGGAGGTGGCTTAATGGGACATTTTGGAGCAAAGAAAACGGAGGACATACTTGCTGGTCATTTCTTTTGGCCCAAGATGAGAAGAGATGTGGTGAGATTGGTTGCTCGTTGCACGACATGCCAAAAGGCGAAGTCACGGTTAAATCCACACGGTTTGTATTTGCCTCTACCCGTTCCTAGTGCTCCTTGGGAAGATATTTCTATGGATTTTGTGCTGGGATTGCCTAGGACTAGGAAGGGACGTGATAGTGTGTTTGTGGTTGTTGATAGATTTTCTAAGATGGCACATTTCATACCATGTCATAAAACTGATGATGCTACTCATATTGCTGATTTGTTCTTTCGTGAAATTGTTCGCTTGCATGGTGTGCCCAACACAATCGTTTCTGATCGTGATGCTAAATTTCTTAGTCATTTTTGGAGGACTTTGTGGGCAAAATTGGGGACTAAGCTTTTATTTTCTACTACATGTCATCCTCAAACTGATGGTCAAACTGAAGTTGTGAATAGAACTTTGTCTACTATGTTAAGGGCAGTTCTAAAGAAGAATATTAAGATGTGGGAGGACTGTTTGCCTCATGTTGAATTTGCTTATAATCGATCATTGCATTCTACTACAAAGATGTGCCCATTTCAGATTGTATATGGTTTGTTGTCTCGTGCTCCTATTGATTTAATGCCTTTGCCATCTTCTGAAAAACTAAATTTTGATGCTACTAGGCGTGCTGAATTGATGTTAAAACTGCATGAAACTACTAAAGAAAACATAGAGCGTATGAATGCTAGATATAAGTTTGCTAGTGATAAAGGTAGAAAGGAAATAAATTTTGAACCTGGAGATTTAGTTTGGTTGCATTTGAGAAAGGAAAGGTTTCCTGAATTACGAAAATCTAAATTGTTGCCTCGAGCCGATGGACCGTTTAAAGTGCTAGAGAAAATTAACGACAATGCATATAGGCTAGATCTGCCTGCAGACTTTGGGGTTAGCCCCACATTTAACATTGCAGATTTAAAGCCCTACTTGGGAGAGGAAGTTGAGCTTGAGTCGAGGACGACTCAAATGCAAGAAGGGGAGAATGATGAAGACATCCACACTACTGATGCATCTATACCAATACAAGTACCAATTTCTGGTCCTATTACTCGCGCTCGTGCTCGTCAACTCAACCATCAGGTGATTACACTCTTGAGTTCATGTCCATCATATTTAGACCATGGAGACCCGTGCACTCTTGTTTTGCTTAGGAATCAGGGAGAAGACCGAAAGGGAAAAGGATTTGAACATGCTGGATTCGGACTGCAGAAGAACACCAACTTGTGACGGTCACCACGGTCAGATGCGGGCTCGGATTGGAATGTTCAAGCACAACATGGAAAGCTTATCAAGTCTACTTTCATATGGATCCGGAATTATAGTCATATCTGTTCTGAGGCCGCCGTAATCATTGTTTTCTTACCGAGACATTTCCTGCCTTTTCTGCCCATGGTGCTGCGTCACCCTATTTTGGCCCAATGGGTCGTGTATCAAGTTAGGTCCATTAGGGACGCATCCTAGGGTTGCAGCACGACCCCAATACCCTTGTGGTCGTCCTCCCATGTTTATAAACCCCCTAGCCGCCACCAAGAACAGCGGGTTTTGTTTAGATCAAGTTTAGCTCTCGCTACTTGCTTGCAAGCGCGCGTGCTAGTTCAGCCGCCCGTCTTCTTGTCTTCGGAACCCCACCATATTGTAGTTTGATCTTTAAACCTACATTTAGATCTGGTAATTCAGTACTTGTTCTACTTGTTCTTGCTAGTTCTTCGATTGCTTGCAGGACGAGTGCCCTAGTGGCCAGGGTGTCACGCTCCACAAGATCGTGACAGCCATAGGAGGTGGTGTATCGGTTGCTAAGGCGCAGCGTCTTTGGAAGGCTGTAGTCGGGCCGTGAACGTCGTCTCCTCCCCCAATCGAGTTATTCCACACCCTCTCATCGAAAGATCGGGCAATCACCCAACGGGTGCACATCACCCCCTCTCTATTTATTCAGGAGCTGCGCCTCCTTTATTTCCCGAGTTTTGTTTTACTTTAGCCTTAGCTACTCTCGAACACGCGCAAATCTGCGCTGTCTTCGTGTATTCAGAACTCCACCCTCGAGTAATAGATTAGATTGCTCGCATCTTTTTCTTGTTCGTTCTTCGATTGCGCACAGGAAACGATCTTCGTGATCAGGCCGATCTCGCATCAGCAAGGTCGGTAACCACAGGGAGTTGGTTCAGCGATTGCATTGGCGCCTCGGGCTTGCTCGTCGTAGTCGGATCGCAAGGGTCATCTTCCGCCAAATCGGAATTATCTCTACTCGCCGAAAGATCGGGCACCTCAACTACATCATGACGTGCGACAACGAAATTGTGCGAAACCACCCCAAACATGAGTTTTGGACCTAAAGTAGTGGATTGGGCATGTTCGTTACGAAAAACGAAGAAATGGTTCCGGTGGCAAAAACTCGTGCTTTTATGCACCCGACACTCGTTTTCGGAATGAGTGACGTGCGGTAGCGAAATTGCGCGAAACCACCCCAAACATGAGTTTTGGACCTAAAGTAGTGGATTGGGCATGTCGTTACGAAAAACGAAGAAATGGTTCCGGTGGAAAAAACTCGTGCTTTGTATGCACCTGTCACCAGTTTTTGGAATGGGTGACGTGCAACAACGAAATTGCGAGAAATCACCCCAAACATGAGTTTTGAACCTAAAGTAGTGGATTGGGCATGCTCGTTACGAAAAACGAAGAAATGGTTCCGGTGGCAAAAACTCGTGCTTTGTATGCACCCCGACACCTGTTTTCGGAATAGGTGACGTGTGACAACGAAATTGCGCAAAACCACCCCAAACATGAGTTTTGTACCTAAAGTAGTGGATTGGGCATGTTCGTTGCGAAAAACGAAGAAATGGTTCCGGTGGCAAAAACTCGTGCTTTGTATGCACCCCGACAACCGTATTCGGAATGGGCGACGTGCGGCAACGAAATTGCGCGAAACCACCCCAAACATGAGTTTTGGACCTAAAGTAGTGGATTGGGCATGTTCGTTGCGAAAAACGAAGAAATGGTTCCGGTGGCAAAAACTCGTGCTTTATGCACCCGACACTCGTTTTCGGAATGAGTGACGTGCGGCAACGAAATTGCGCGAAACAACCCCAAACATTAGTTTTGTACCTAAAGTAGTGGATTGGGCATGTTCATTGCGAAAAACGAAGAAATGGTTCCGGTGGCAAAAACTCGTGCTTTGTGTGCACCCTCGACAACCATTTTCGGAATGGGTGACGTGCGGCAACGAATTTGTGCGAAACCACCCCAAACATGAGTTTTGGACCTAAAGTAGTGGATTGGGCATGTTCGTTGCGAAAAACGAAGAAATGGTTCCGGTGGCAAAAACTCGTGCTTTGTGTGCACCTGACACCCGTTTTCGGAATGGGTGACGTGCGACAACGAAATTGCGAGAAACCACCCCAAACATGAGTTTTGGACCTAAAGTAGTGGATTGGGCATGTTCGTTGCAAAAAACGAAGAAATGGTTCCGGTGGCAAAAACTCGTGCTTTTTATGCACCCGACACCCGTTTTCGGAATGGGTGACGTGCGGCAACGAAATTGCGCGAATCCACCCCAAACATGAGTTTTGGATGTAAAGTAGTGGATTGGGCATGTTCGTTGCGAAAAACGAAGAACTGGTTCCGGTGGCAAAAACTCGTGCTTTGTATGCAACCGACACCCGTTTTCGGAATGGGTGACGTGCGACAACGAAATTGTGCGAAACCACCCCAAACATGAGTTTTGGACCTAAAGTAGTGGATTGGGCATGTTCGTTACGAAAAACGAAGAAATGGTTCCGGTGGCAAAAACTCGTGCTTTGTATGCACCCGTCACCAGTTTTCGGAATGGGTGACGTGCGACAACGAAATTGCGAGAAATCACCCCAAACATGAGTTTTGAACCTAAAGTAGTGGATTGGGCATGTTCGTTGCGAAAAACGAAGAAATGGTTCCGGTGGCAAAAACTCGTGCTTTGTATGCACCCCGACACCTGTTTTTGGAATGGGTGACGTGTGACAATGAAATTGCGCAAAACCACCCCAAACATGAGTTTTGTACCTAAAGTAGTGGATTGGGCATGTTCGTTGCGAAAAACGAAGAAATGGTTCCGGTGGCAAAAACTCGTGCTTTGTATGCACCCCGACAACCGTATTCGGAATGGGCGACGTGCGGCAACGAAATTGCGCGAAACCACCCCAAACATGAGTTTTGGACCTAAAGTAGTGGATTGGGCATGTCCGTTGCGAAAAACGAAGAAATGGTTCTGGTGGCAAAAACTCGTGCTTTGTATGCACCCGACACCCGTTTTCGGAATGGGTGACGTGATGCGGACATCAACACCAACACGAGCACATCTACACCAGCAGCACCTTCTCCAGCCCAGGCGCCACCCCTTCCACCTGGGCCAGTGACTCGGGCCCGTGCAAGAGAATTGAACTACATCATGTTGTTAAAGAACGAAGGCCCGGAAGAATAGACGACCAGCCCAATTGCGGCCCATAATGGACGACCTAGGGTTGGCCGCCCCTAGGGGCTGCGCCCCCTCTCTATTTATTCAGGAGCTGTGCCTCCTTTATTTCCCGAGTTTTGTTTTACTTTAGCCTTAGCTACTCTCGAACACGCGCAAATCTGCGCTGTCTTCGTGTATTCAGAACTCCACCCTCGAGTAATAGATTAGATTGCTCGCATCTTTTTCTTGTTCGTTCTTCGATTGCGCACAGGAAACGATCTTCGTGATCAGGCCGATCTCGCATCAGCAAGGTCGGTAACCACAGGGAGTTGGTTCAGCGATTGCATTGGCGCCTCGGGCTTGCTCGTCGTAGTCGGATCGCAAGGGTCATCTTCCGCCAAATCGGAATTATCTCTACTCGCCGAAAGATCGGGCACCTCAACTACATCATGACGTGCGACAACGAAATTGTGCGAAACCACCCCAAACATGAGTTTTGGACCTAAAGTAGTGGATTGGGCATGTTCGTTACGAAAAACGAAGAAATGGTTCCGGTGGCAAAAACTCGTGCTTTTATGCACCCGACACTCGTTTTCGGAATGAGTGACGTGCGGTAGCGAAATTGCGCGAAACCACCCCAAACATGAGTTTTGGACCTAAAGTAGTGGATTGGGCATGTCGTTACGAAAAACGAAGAAATGGTTCCGGTGGAAAAAACTCGTGCTTTGTATGCACCTGTCACCAGTTTTTGGAATGGGTGACGTGCAACAACGAAATTGCGAGAAATCACCCCAAACATGAGTTTTGAACCTAAAGTAGTGGATTGGGCATGCTCGTTACGAAAAACGAAGAAATGGTTCCGGTGGCAAAAACTCGTGCTTTGTATGCACCCCGACACCTGTTTTCGGAATAGGTGACGTGTGACAACGAAATTGCGCAAAACCACCCCAAACATGAGTTTTGTACCTAAAGTAGTGGATTGGGCATGTTCGTTGCGAAAAACGAAGAAATGGTTCCGGTGGCAAAAACTCGTGCTTTGTATGCACCCCGACAACCGTATTCGGAATGGGCGACGTGCGGCAACGAAATTGCGCGAAACCACCCCAAACATGAGTTTTGGACCTAAAGTAGTGGATTGGGCATGTTCGTTGCGAAAAACGAAGAAATGGTTCCGGTGGCAAAAACTCGTGCTTTATGCACCCGACACTCGTTTTCGGAATGAGTGACGTGCGGCAACGAAATTGCGCGAAACAACCCCAAACATTAGTTTTGTACCTAAAGTAGTGGATTGGGCATGTTCATTGCGAAAAACGAAGAAATGGTTCCGGTGGCAAAAACTCGTGCTTTGTGTGCACCCTCGACAACCATTTTCGGAATGGGTGACGTGCGGCAACGAATTTGTGCGAAACCACCCCAAACATGAGTTTTGGACCTAAAGTAGTGGATTGGGCATGTTCGTTGCGAAAAACGAAGAAATGGTTCCGGTGGCAAAAACTCGTGCTTTGTGTGCACCTGACACCCGTTTTCGGAATGGGTGACGTGCGACAACGAAATTGCGAGAAACCACCCCAAACCTGAGTTTTGGACCTAAAGTAGTGGATTGGGCATGTTCGTTGCAAAAAACGAAGAAATGGTTCCGGTGGCAAAAACTCGTGCTTTTTATGCACCCGACACCCGTTTTCGGAATGGGTGACGTGCGGCAACGAAATTGCGCGAATCCACCCCAAACATGAGTTTTGGATGTAAAGTAGTGGATTGGGCATGTTCGTTGCGAAAAACGAAGAACTGGTTCCGGTGGCAAAAACTCGTGCTTTGTATGCAACCGACACCCGTTTTCGGAATGGGTGACGTGCGACAACGAAATTGTGCGAAACCACCCCAAACATGAGTTTTGGACCTAAAGTAGTGGATTGGGCATGTTCGTTACGAAAAACGAAGAAATGGTTCCGGTGGCAAAAACTCGTGCTTTGTATGCACCCGTCACCAGTTTTCGGAATGGGTGACGTGCGACAACGAAATTGCGAGAAATCACCCCAAACATGAGTTTTGAACCTAAAGTAGTGGATTGGGCATGTTCGTTGCGAAAAACGAAGAAATGGTTCCGGTGGCAAAAACTCGTGCTTTGTATGCACCCCGACACCTGTTTTTGGAATGGGTGACGTGTGACAATGAAATTGCGCAAAACCACCCCAAACATGAGTTTTGTACCTAAAGTAGTGGATTGGGCATGTTCGTTGCGAAAAACGAAGAAATGGTTCCGGTGGCAAAAACTCGTGCTTTGTATGCACCCCGACAACCGTATTCGGAATGGGCGACGTGCGGCAACGAAATTGCGCGAAACCACCCCAAACATGAGTTTTGGACCTAAAGTAGTGGATTGGGCATGTCCGTTGCGAAAAACGAAGAAATGGTTCTGGTGGCAAAAACTCGTGCTTTGTATGCACCCGACACCCGTTTTCGGAATGGGTGACGTGCGACAACGAAATTGTGCGAAACCACCCCAAACATGAGTTTTGGACCTAAAGTAGTGGATTGGGCATGTTCGTTACGAAAAACGAAGAAATGGTTCCGGTGGCAAAAACTCGTGCTTTTATGCACCCGACACTCGTTTTCGGAATGAGTGACGTGCGGCAACGAAATTGCGCGAAACCACCCCAAACATGAGTTTTGTACCTAAAGTAGTGGATTGGGCATGTTCGTTGCGAAAAACGAAGAAATGGTTCCGGTGGCAAAAACTCGTGCTTTGTATGCACCCCGACAACCGTTTTTAGAATGGGTGACGTGCGGCAACGAAATTTCGCGAAACCACCCCAAACATGAGTTTTGGACCTAAAGTAGTGGATTGGGCATGTTCGTTGCGAAAAACGAAGAAATGGTTCCGGTGGCAAAAAACTCGTGCTTTGTATGCACCCGACACCCTTTTTCGGAATGGGTGACTTGCGACAACGAAATTGCGAGAAATCACCCCAAACATGAGTTTTGGACCTAAAGTAGTGGATTGGGCATGTTCGTTGCGAAAAACGAAGAAATGGTTCCGGTGGCAAAAACTTGTGCTTTGTATGCACCCCCACACCAGTTTTTAGAATGGGTGACGTGCGGCAACGAAATTGCGCGAAACCACCCGAAACATGAGTTTTGGACCTAAAGTAGTGGATTGGGCATGTTCGTTGCGAAAAACAAAGAAATGTTTCCGTTGGCAAAAACTCGTGCTTTGTATGTACCCCGACACCCGTTTTCGGAATGGGTGACGTGCGACAACGAAATTGTGCGAAACCACCCCAAACATGAGTTTTGGACTTAAAGTAGTGGATTGGGCATGTTCGTTGTGAAAAACAAAGAAATGGTTCCGGTGGCAAAAACTCGTGCTTTGTATGTACCCCGACACCCGTTTTTGGAACGGGTGACGTGCGACAACGAAATTGTGCGAAACCACCCCAAACATGAGTTTTGGACCTAAAGTAGTTGATTGGGCATGTTCGTTGCGAAAAACAAAGAAATGGTTCCGGTGGCAAAAACTCGTGATTTGTATGCACCCGACACCCGTTTTCGGAATGGGTGACGTGCGACAACGAAATTGCGAGAAATCACCCCAAACATGAGTTTTGGACCTAAAGTAGCGGATTGGGCATGTTCGTTGCGAAAAACGAAGAAATGGTTCCGGTGGCAAAAACTCGTGCTTTGTATGCACCCCGACACCTGTTTTCGGAATGGGTGACGTGTGACAACGAAATTGCGCAAAACCACCCCAAACATGAGTTTTGGACCTAAAGTAGTGGATTGGGCAATGTTCGTTACGAAAAACGAAGAAATGGTTCCGGTGGCAAAAACTCGTGCTTTTATGCACCCGACACTCGTTTTCGGAATGAGTGACGTGCGGCAACGAAATTGCGCGAAACCACCCCAAACATGAGTTTTGTACCTAAAGTAGTGGATTGGGCATGTTCTTTGCGAAAAACGAAGAAATGGTTCCGGTGGCAAAAACTCGTGCTTTGTATGCACCCCAACAACCGTTTTCAGAATGGGTGACGTGCGGCAACGAAATTTCGCGAAACTACCCCAAACATGAGTTTTGGACCTAAAGTAGTGGATTGGGCATGTTCGTTGCGAAAAACGAAGAAATGGTTCCGGTGGCAAAAACTCGTGCTTTGTATGTACCCCGACACCCGTTTTTTGAATGGGTGACGTGCGACAACGAAATTGTGCGAAACCACCCCAAACATGAGTTTTGGACCTAAAGTAGTGGATTGGGCATGTTCGTTACGAAGAACGAAGAAATGGTTCCGGTGGCAAAAACTCGTGCTTTGTATGCACCCGACACCCGTTTTCGGAATGGGTGACGTGCGACAACGAAATTACGAGAAACCACCCCAAACATGAGTTTTGGACCTAAAGTAGTGGATTGGGCATGTTCGTTACGAAAAACAAAGAAATGGTTCCGGTGGCAAAAACTCGTGCTTTGTATGCACCCGACACCCGTTTTCGGAATGGGTGACGTACTACAACGAAATTGCGAGAAACCACCCCAAACATGAGTTTTGGACCTAAAGTAGTGGATTGGGCATGTTCGTTGCGAAAAACGAAGAAATGGTTCCGGTGGCAAAAACTCGTGCTTTGTATGCACCCCGACACCTGTTTTCGGAATGGGTGACGTGTGACAACGAAATTGCGCAAAACCACCCCAAACATGAGTTTTGGACCTAAAGTAGTGGATTGGGCAATGTTCGTTACGAAAAACGAAGAAATGGTTCCGGTGGCAAAAACTCGTGCTTTTATGCACCCGACACTCGTTTTCGGAATGAGTGACGTGCGGCAACGAAATTGCGCGAAACCACCCCAAACATGAGTTTTGTACCTAAAGTAGTGGATTGGGCATGTTCTTTGCGAAAAACGAAGAAATGGTTCCGGTGGCAAAAACTCGTGCTTTGTATGCACCCCGACAACCATTTTCAGAATGGGTGACGTGCGGCAACGAAATTTCGCGAAACCACCCCAAACATGAGTTTTGGACCTAAAGTAGTGGATTGGGCATGTTCATTGCGAAAAACGAAGAAATGGTTCCGGTGGCAAAAACTCGTGCTTTGTATGTACCCCGACACCCGTTTTTGGAATGGGTGACGTGCGACAACGAAATTGTGCGAAACCACCCCAAACATGAGTTTTGGACCTAAAGTAGTGGATTGAGCATGTTCGTTGCGAAAAACAAAGAAATGGTTCCGGTGGCAAAAACTCGTGCTTTGTATGCACCCGACACCCGTTTTCGGAATGGGTGACGTGCGACAACGAAATTGTGCGAAACCACCCCAAACATGAGTTTTGGACCTAAAGTAGTGGATTGGGCATGTTCGTTACGAAAAACGAAGAAATGGTTCCGGTGGCAAAAACTCGTGCTTTGTATGCACCCGTCACCAGTTTTCGGAATGGGTGACGTGCGACAACGAAATTGCGAGAAATCACCCCAAACATGAGTTTTGGACCTAAAGTAGTGGATTGGGCATGTTCGTTGCGAAAAACGAAGAAATGGTTCCGGTGGCAAAAAACTTGTGCTTTGTATGCACCCGACACCCTTTTTCGGAATGGGTGACTTGCGACAACGAAATTGCGAGAAATCACCCCAAACATGAGTTTTGGACCTAAAGTAGTGGATTGGGCATGTTCGTTGCGAAAAACGAAGAAATGGTTCCGGTGGCAAAAACTCGTGCTTTGTATGTACCCCGACACCCGTTTTCGGAATGGGTGACGTGCGACAACGAAATTGTGCGAAACCACCCCAAACATGAGTTTTGGACCTAAAGTAGTGGATTGGGCATGTTCGTTGCGAAAAACAAAGAAATGGTTCCGGTGGCAAAAACTCGTGCTTTGTATGTACCCCGACACCCGTTTTCGGAACGGGTGACGTGCGACAACGAAATTGTGCGAAACCACCCCAAACATGAGTTTTGGACCTAAAGTAGTTGATTGGGCATGTTCGTTGCGAAAAACAAAGAAATGGTTCCGGTGGCAAAAACTCGTGATTTGTATGCACCCGACACCCGTTTTCGGAATGGGTGACGTGCGACAACGAAATTGTGCGAAACCACCCCAAACATGAGTTTTGGACCTAAAGTAGTGGACTGGGCATGTTCGTTACGAAAAACGAAGAAATGGTTCCGGTGGCAAAAACTCGTGCTTTGTATGCACCCGACACCCGTTTTCGGAATGGGTGACGTGCGACAACGAAATTGCGAGAAATCACCCCAAACATGAGTTTTGGACCTAAAGTAGTGGATTGGGCATGTTCGTTGCGAAAAACGAAGAAATGGTTCCGGTGGCAAAAACTCGTGCTTTGTATGCACCCCGACACCTGTTTTTGGAATGGGTGACGTGTGACAACGAAATTGCGTAAAACCACCCCAAACATGAGTTTTGGACCTAAAGTAGTGGATTGGGCAATGTTCGTTACGAAAAACGAAGATATGGTTCCGGTGGCAAAAACTCGTGCTTTTATGCACCCGACACTCGTTTTCGGAATGAGTGACGTGCGGCAACGAAATTGCGCGAAACCACCCCAAACATGAGTTTTGTACCTAAAGTAGTGGATTGGGCATGTTCTTTGCGAAAAACGAAGAAATGGTTCCGGTGGCAAAAACTCGTGCTTTGTATGCACCCCGACAACCATTTTTAGAATGGGTGACGTGCGGCAACGAAATTTCGCGAAACCACCCCAAACATGAGTTTTGGACCTAAAGTAGTGGATTGGGCATGTTCATTGCGAAAAACGAAGAAATGGTTCCGGTGGCAAAAACTCGTGCTTTGTATGTACCCCGACACCCGTTTTTGGAATGGGTGACGTGCGACAACGAAATTGTGTGAAACCACCCCAAACATGAGTTTTGGACCTAAAGTAGTGGATTGGGCATGTTCGTTGCGAAAAACAAAGAAATGGTTCCGGTGGCAAAAACTCGTGCTTTGTATGCACCCGACACCCGTTTTCGGAATGGGTGACGTGCGACAACGAAATTGTGCGAAACCACCCCAAACATGAGTTTTGGACCTAAAGTAGTGGATTGGGCATGTTCGTTACGAAAAACGAAGAAATGGTTCCGGTGGCAAAAACTCGTGCTTTGTATGCACCCGTCACCAGTTTTCGGAATGGGTGACGTGCGACAACGAAATTGCGAGAAATCACCCCAAACATGAGTTTTGGACCTAAAGTAGTGGATTGGGCATGTTCGTTGCGAAAAACGAAGAAATGGTTCCGGTGGCAAAAAAACTCGTGCTTTGTATGCACCCGACACCCTTTTTCGGAATGGGTGACTTGCGACAACGAAATTGCGAGAAATCACCCCAAACATGAGTTTTGGACCTAAAGTAGTGGATTGGGCATGTTCGTTGCGAAAAACGAAGAAATGGTTCCGGTGGCAAAAACTTGTGCTTTGTATGCACCCCCACACCAGTTTTTATAATGGGTGACGTGCGGCAACGAAATTGCGCGAAACCACCCGAAACATGAGTTTTGGACCTAAAGTAGTGGATTGGGCATGTTCGTTGCGAAAAACAAAGAAATGTTTCCGGTGGCAAAAACTCGTGCTTTGTATGTACCCCGACACCCGTTTTCGGAATGGGTGACGTGCGACAACGAAATTGTGCGAAACCACCCCAAACATGAGTTTTGGACCTAAAGTAGTGGATTGGGCATGTTCGTTGCGAAAAACAAAGAAATGGTTCCGGTGGCAAAAACTCGTGCTTTGTATGTACCCCGACACCCGTTTTCGGAACGGGTGACGTGCGACAACGAAATTGTGCGAAACCACCCCAAACATGAGTTTTGGACCTAAAGTAGTTGATTGGGCATGTTCGTTGCGAAAAACAAAGAAATGGTTCCGGTGGCAAAAAGTCGTGATTTGTATGCACCCGACACCCGTTTTCGGAATGGGTGACGTGCGACAACGAAATTGTGCGAAACCACCCCAAACATGAGTTTTGGACCTAAAGTAGTGGATTGGGCATGTTCGTTACGAAAAACGAAGAAATGGTTCCGGTGGCAAAAACTCGTGCTTTGTATGCACCCGACACCCGTTTTCGGAATGGGTGACGTGCGACAACGAAATTGCGAGAAATCACCCCAAACATGAGTTTTGGACCTAAAGTAGTGGATTGGGCATGTTCGTTGCGAAAAACGAAGAAATGGTTCCGGTGGCAAAAACTCGTGCTTTGTATGCACCCCGACACCTGTTTTCGGAATGGGTGACGTGTGACAACGAAATTGCGCAAAACCACCCCAAACATGAGTTTTGGACCTAAAGTAGTGGATTGGGCAATGTTCGTTACGAAAAACGAAGATATGGTTCCGGTGGCAAAAACTCGTGCTTTTATGCACCCGACACTCGTTTTCGGAATGAGTGACGTGCGACAACGAAATTGCGCGAAACCACCCCAAACATGAGTTTTGTACCTAAAGTAGTGGATTGGGCATGTTCTTTGCGAAAAACGAAGAAATGGTTCCGGTGGCAAAAATTCGTGCTTTGTATGCACCCCAACAACCGTTTTCAGAATGGGTGACGTGCGACAACGAAATTTCGCGAAACTACCCCAAACATGAGTTTTGGACCTAAAGTAGTGGATTGGGCATGTTCGTTGCGAAAAACGAAGAAATGGTTCCGGTGGCAAAAACTCGTGCTTTGTATGCACCCGACACCCGTTTTCGGAATGGGTGACGTGCGACAACGAAATTACGAGAAACCACCCCAAACATGAGTTTTGGACCTAAAGTAGTGGATTGGGCATGTTCGTTACGAAAAACAAAGAAATGGTTCCGGTGGCAAAAACTGGTGCTTTGTATGCACCCGACACCCGTTTTCGGAATGGGTGACGTACTACAACGAAATTGCGAGAAACCACCCCAAACATGAGTTTTGGACCTAAAGTACTGGATTGGGCATGTTCGTTGCGAAAAACGAAGAAATGGTTCCGGTGGCAAAAACTCGTGCTTTGTATGCACCCCGACACCTGTTTTCGGAATGGGTGACGTGTGACAACGAAATTGCGCAAAACCACCTCAAACATGAGTTTTGGACCTAAGGTAGTGGATTGGGCAATGTTCGTTACGAAAAACGAAGAAATGGTTCCGGTGGCAAAAACTCGTGCTTTTATGCACCCGACACTCGTTTTCGGAATGAGTGACGTGCGGCAACGAAATTGCGCGAAACCACCCAAAACATGAGTTTTGTACCTAAAGTAGTGGATTGGGCATGTTCTTAGCCAAAAACGAAGAAATGGTTCCGGTGGCAAAAACTCGTGCTTTGTATGCACCCCGACAACCATTTTCAGAATGGGTGACATGCGGCAACGAAATTTCGCGAAACCACCCCAAACATGAGTTTTGGACCTAAAGTAGTGGATTGGGCATGTTCATTGCGAAAAACGAAGAAATGGTTCTGGTGGCAAAAACTCGTGCTTTGTATGTACCCCGACACCCGTTTTTGGAATGGGTGACGTGCGACAACGAAATTGTGCGAAACCACCCCAAACATGAGTTTTGGACCTAAAGTAGTGGATTGAGCATGTTCGTTGCGAAAAACAAAGAAATGGTTCCGGTGGCAAAAACTCGTGCTTTGTATGCACCCGACACCCGTTTTCGGAATGGGTGACGTGCGACAACGAAATTGTGCGAAACCACCCCAAACATGAGTTTTGGACCTAAAGTAGTGGATTGGGCATGTTCGTTACGAAAAACGAAGAAATGGTTCCGGTGGCAAAAACTCGTGCTTTGTATGCACCCGTCACCAGTTTTCGGAATGGGTGACGTGCGACAACGAAATTGCGAGAAATCACCCCAAACATGAGTTTTGGACCTAAAGTAGTGGATTGGGCATGTTCATTGCGAAAAACGAAGAAATGGTTCCGGTGGCAAAAAAACTCGTGCTTTGTATGCACCCGACACCCTTTTTCGGAATGGGTGACTTGCGACAACGAAATTGCGAGAAATCACCCCAAACATGAGTTTTGGACCTAAAGTAGTGGATTGGGCATGTTCGTTGCGAAAAACGAAGAAATGGTTCCGGTGGCAAAAACTTGTGCTTTGTATGCACCCCCACACCAGTTTTTATAATGGGTGACGTGCGGCAACGAAATTGCGCGAAACCACCCGAAACATGAGTTTTGGACCTAAAGTAGTGGATTGGGCATGTTCGTTGCGAAAAACAAAGAAATGTTTCCGGTGGCAAAAACTCGTGCTTTGTATGTACCCCGACACCCGTTTTCGGAATGGGTGACGTGCGACAACGAAATTGTGCGAAACCACCCCAAACATGAGTTTTGGACCTAAAGTAGTGGATTGGGCATGTTCGTTGCGAAAAACAAAGAAATGGTTCCGGTGG
This sequence comes from Zea mays, assembly GCF_902167145.1. Lineage (NCBI taxonomy): Eukaryota > Viridiplantae > Streptophyta > Magnoliopsida > Poales > Poaceae > Zea > Zea mays. The sequence goes on along the minus strand of NC_050102.1, from coordinate 57,243,789 downwards.
CAAAAACTCGTGCTTTGTATGTACCCCGACACCCGTTTTCGGAACGGGTGACGTGCGACAACGAAATTGTGCGAAACCACCCCAAACATGAGTTTTGGACCTAAAGTAGTTGATTGGGCATGTTCGTTGCGAAAAACAAAGAAATGGTTCCGGTGGCAAAAACTCGTGATTTGTATGCACCCGACACCCGTTTTCGGAATGGGTGACGTGCGACAACGAAATTGTGTGAAACCACCCCAAACATGAGTTTTGGACCTAAAGTAGTGGATTGGGCATGTTCGTTACGAAAAACGAAGAAATGGTTCCGGTGGCAAAAACTCGTGCTTTGTATGCACCCGTCACCTGTTTTCGGAATGGGTGACGTGCGACAACGAAATTGCGAGAAATCACCCCGAACATGAGTTTTGGACCTAAAGTAGTGGATTGGGCATGTTCGTTGCGAAAAACGAAGAAATGGTTCCGGTGGCAAAAACTCGTGCTTTGTATGCACCCCGACACCTGTTTTCGGAATGGGTGACGTGTGACAACGAAATTGCGCAAAACCACCCCAAACATGAGTTTTGGACCTAAAGTAGTGGATTGGGCAATGTTCGTTACGAAAAACGAAGATATGGTTCCGGTGGCAAAAACTCGTGCTTTTATGCACCCGACACTCGTTTTCGGAATGAGTGACGTGCGGCAACGAAATTGCGCGAAACCACCCCAAACATGAGTTTTGTACCTAAAGTAGTGGATTGGGCATGTTCTTTGCGAAAAACGAAGAAATGGTTCCGGTGGCAAAAACTCGTGCTTTGTATGCACCCCGACAACCATTTTTAGAATGGGTGACGTGCGGCAACGAAATTTCGCGAAACCACCCCAAACATGAGTTTTGGACCTAAAGTAGTGGATTGGGCATGTTCATTGCGAAAAACGAAGAAATGGTTCCGGTGGCAAAAACTCGTGCTTTGTATGTACCCCGACACCCGTTTTTGGAATGGGTGACGTGCGACAACGAAATTGTGTGAAACCACCCCAAACATGAGTTTTGGACCTAAAGTAGTGGATTGGGCATGTTCGTTGCGAAAAACAAAGAAATGGTTCCGGTGGCAAAAACTCGTGCTTTGTATGCACCCGACACCCGTTTTCGGAATGGGTGACGTGCGACAACGAAATTGTGCGAAACCACCCCAAACATGAGTTTTGGACCTAAAGTAGTGGATTGGGCATGTTCGTTACGAAAAACGAAGAAATGGTTCCGGTGGCAAAAACTCGTGCTTTGTATGCACCCGTCACCAGTTTTCGGAATGGGTGACGTGCGACAACGAAATTGCGAGAAATCACCCCAAACATGAGTTTTGGACCTAAAGTAGTGGATTGGGCATGTTCGTTGCGAAAAACGAAGAAATGGTTCCGGTGGCAAAAAACTCGTGCTTTGTATGCACCCGACACCCTTTTTCGGAATGGGTGACTTGCGACAACGAAATTGCGAGAAATCACCCCAAACATGAGTTTTGGACCTAAAGTAGTGGATTGGGCATGTTCGTTGCGAAAAACGAAGAAATGGTTCCGGTGGCAAAAACTTGTGCTTTGTATGCACCCCCACACCAGTTTTTATAATGGGTGACGTGCGGCAACGAAATTGCGCGAAACCACCCGAAACATGAGTTTTGGACCTAAAGTAGTGGATTGGGCATGTTCGTTGCGAAAAACAAAGAAATGTTTCCGGTGGCAAAAACTCGTGCTTTGTATGTACCCCGACACCCGTTTTCGGAATGGGTGACGTGCGACAACGAAATTGTGCGAAACCACCCCAAACATGAGTTTTGGACCTAAAGTAGTGGATTGGGCATGTTCGTTGCGAAAAACAAAGAAATGGTTCCGGTGGCAAAAACTCGTGCTTTGTATGTACCCCGACACCCGTTTTCGGAACGGGTGACGTGCGACAACGAAATTGTGCGAAACCACCCCAAACATGAGTTTTGGACCTAAAGTAGTTGTTTGGGCATGTTCGTTGCGAAAAACAAAGAAATGGTTCCGGTGGCAAAAAGTCGTGATTTGTATGCACCCGACACCCGTTTTCGGAATGGGTGACGTGCGACAACGAAATTGTGCGAAACCACCCCAAACATGAGTTTTGGACCTAAAGTAGTGGATTGGGCATGTTCGTTACGAAAAACGAAGAAATGGTTCCTGATGAAGCTGAGGTGCCCGATCTTTCGGCGAGTAGAGATAATTCCGATTTGGCGGAAGATGACCCTTGCGATCCGACTACGACGAGCAAGCCCGAGGCGCCAATGCAATCGCTGAACCAACTCCCTGTGGTTACCGACCTTGCTGATGCGAGATCGGCCTGATCACGAAGATCGTTTCCTGTGCGCAATCGAAGAACGAACAAGAACAAGATGCGAGCAATCTAATCTATTACTCGAGGGTGGAGTTCTGAATACACGAAGACAGCGCAGATTTGCGCGTGTTCGAGAGTAGCTAAGGCTAACGTAAAACAAAACTCAGGAAATAAAGGAGGCGCAGCTCCTGAATAAATAGAGGGGGCGCAGCCCCTAGGGGCGGCCAACCCTAGGTCGTCCATTATGGGCCGCAATTGGGCTGGTCGTCTATTCTTCCGGGCCTTCGTTCTTTAACAACATGATGTAGTTCAATTCTCTTGCACGGGCCCGAGTCACTGGCCCAGGTGGAAGGGGTGGCGCCTGGGCTGGAGAAGGTGCTGCTGGTGTAGATGTGCTCGTGTTGGTGTTGATGTCCGCATCATCCTCCCCTTGTTGAACTGAAGTCGTCCTCGACGGCAACTCCTCATCTTCTCCCGCATACGGTTTCAAATCTGCAACATTAAAACTAGTGGAAACACCAAACTCCGCAGGTAGGTCGAGGGTATAAGCATTATCATTAATCTTGGTTAGTATCTTAAAAGGACCAGCAGCACGAGGCATCAATTTAGAACGGCGCAAAGTAGGAAAACGATCCTTTCTCAAATGCAACCAAACCATATCACCAGGTTCAAAAGTAACATGTTTTCTTCCTTTTCTACCAGCAACCTGATTTTTTGTATTAGTAGCAGCAATGTTCTGTTTCGTTTGTTCATGTATGGTAATCATTTGTTCAACATGTGCAGAAGCATCTACATGTGGGGCGTTTGCAGCATTAAGTGAAATCAAATCAATAGGTGCCCTAGGAATGTAACCATAAACAATCTGGAAAGGGCACATCTTTGTAGAAGAATGCGTGGCATGATTGTAAGCAAATTCAACATGAGGCAAGCAATCCTCCCAACGTCTCAAATTCTTGTCTAAAACAGCCCTAAGCATGGTAGATAAAGTTCTATTTACTACCTCAGTTTGTCCATCAGTCTGAGGGTGACAAGTAGTGCTAAACAACAATTTAGTTCCCAATTTATTCCAAAGAGATCTCCAAAAATGGCTTAGAAACTTAGCATCGCGATCAGAGACTATTGTTTTTGGAATACCATGTAAACGAATAATTTCTCTAAAGAACAATTCAGCAACAATGCTAGCATCATCAGTTTTATGACAAGGTATAAAGTGAGCCATTTTAGAGAATCTATCAACAACCACAAAAATACTATCCCTCCCCTTCTTAGTTCTAGGCAAGCCCAAAACAAAGTCCATAGAGATATCAAGCCAAGGAGAAGAAGGGACAGGCAAAGGCATATACAAACCATGGTTGTTCAACCGTGACTTAGCTTTCTGACAAGTAGTGCAGCGTGCAACAAGGCGCTCCACATCAGCGCGCATCCGAGGCCAAAAGAAGTGGGCAGCCAACACCTCATGTGTCTTGTAGACGCCAAAATGCCCCATGAGACCGCCTCCATGCGCTTCCTGTAACAACAAAAGACGAACCGAGCTAGCTGGAACACACAGCTTGTTAGCGCGAAACAGGAACCCATCCTGTATGTGAAATTTGCCCCATGGTTTCCCATTAATACAATGGCCGAAAGCATCTTTAAAATCAGCATCGTCAACATATTGATCCTTCACAGTGTCCAAACCAAAGATTTTAAAATCTAACTGTGACAGCATGGTATAGCGACGAGACAAAGCATCAGCAATAACATTGTCCTTCCCGTTCTTGTGTTTAATAATGTAAGGAAAGGACTCAATGAATTCTACCCATTTAGCATGACGACGGTTCAGATTTGTTTGGGTACGAATATGTTTTAAAGCCTCATGATCAGAATGGATTATAAACTCACGATGCCAAAGATAGTGCTGCCATGTATGCAAAGTGCGCACTAAAGCGTAAAGCTCCTTATCATAAGTAGAATATTTCAGACTAGCACCGCTTAATTTTTCACTAAAATAAGCAACTGGTTTTCCTTCTTGTAACAAAACAGCACCTAGCCCAATACCGCTAGCATCGCATTCAAGCTCAAACACTTTATTAAAATCAGGCAATTGCAATAGGGGAGCTTGGGTTAACTTATCTTTCAAAGTGCTGAACGCTACCTCCTGCGAATCACTCCAAGCAAACGGCACATCTTTCTTTGTAAGCTCATGTAGAGGCGCTGCAATGGAGCTAAAATCACGAACAAATCTGCGGTAGAAACCGGCAAGTCCAAGAAAGCTCCGAATTTGTGTGACCGTCGTCGGTGTAGGCCACTCCCGAATGGCAGCAATCTTGCTGCTATCCACCTCAATGCCCTGCGGAGTAACCACATAACCAAGAAACGAGACACGTTGCGTGCAAAATGTGCACTTTTCCATGTTACCAAACAAGCGAGCAGCACGCAAAGCGTCAAAAATAGCACGCAAATGTTCTAAATGCTCCTCTATAGACTTGCTGTAAATAAGGATATCATCGAAATAAACAACAACAAACAAACCTATGAAGGCCCGTAGAACTTCGTTCATTAAACGCATAAAGGTGCTGGGAGCATTAGTCAATCCAAATGGCATAACCAACCATTCATATAAACCAAATTTCGTTTTAAAAGCCGTTTTCCATTCATCACCAAGTTTCATTCTAATCTGATGGTAACCGCTACGCAAATCAACCTTAGAAAAAATAACGGCACCACTAAGCTCATCTAGCATATCATCAAGGCGTGGAATAGGATATCGATAACGAACTGTGATGTTATTAATAGCACAACAATCTACGCACATACGCCATGACCCATCTTTCTTTGGAACGAGTAAAACAGGAACCGAGCAAGGGCTAAGAGACTCACGAATGTAACCCTTATCAAGCAGCGTCTGCACCTGGCGCTGGATCTCCTTTGTCTCATCTGGATTTGTACGGTACGGGGCGCGGTTCGGAAGAGAAGCGCCGGGGATGAGATCGATCTGATGCTCAATGCCACGGAGGGGAGGAAGACCCGGTGGTAAGTCCGTAGGATAAACATCAGCATACTCCTGCAAAAGGTTAACAACAGCAGGGGGTATATCATCCACACTACTGATGCATCTATACCAATACAAGTACCAATTTCTGGTCCCATTACTCGCGCTCGTGCTCGTCAACTCAACCATCAGGTGATTACACTCTTGAGTTCATGTCCATCATATTTAGACCATGGAGACCCGTGCACTCTTGTTTTGCTTAGGAATCAGGGAGAAGACCGAAAGGGAAAAGGATTTGAACATGCTGGATTCGGACTGCAGAAGAACACCAACTTGTGACGGTCACCACGGTCAGATGCGGGCTCGGATTGGAATGTTCAAGCACAACATGGAAAGCTTATCAAGTCTACTTTCATATGGATCCGGAATTATAGTCATATCTGTTCTGAGGCCGCCGTAATCATTGTTTTCTTATCGAGACATTTCCTGCCTTTTCTGCCCATGGTGCTGTGTCACCCTATTTTGGCCCAATGGGTCGTGTATCAAGTTAGGTCCATTAGGGACGCATCCTAGGGTTGCAGCACGACCCCAATACCCTTGTGGTCGTCCTCCCATGTTTATAAACCCCCTAGCCGCCACCAAGAACAGCGGGTTTTGTTTAGATCAAGTTTAGCTCTCGCTACTTGCTTGCAAGCGCGCGTGCTAGTTCAGCCGCCCGTCTTCTTGTCTTCGGAACCCCACCATATTGTAGTTTGATCTTTAAACCTACATTTAGATCTGGTAATTCAGTACTTGTTCTACTTGTTCTTGCTAGTTCTTCGATTGCTTGCAGGACGAGTGCCCTAGTGGCCAGGGTGTCACGCTCCACAAGATCGTGACAGCCATAGGAGGTGGTGTATCGGTTGCTAAGGCGCAGCGTCTTTGGAAGGCTGTAGTCGGGCCGTGAACGTCGTCTCCTCCCCCAATCGAGTTATTCCACACCCTCTCATCGAAAGATCGGGCAATCACCCAACGGGTGCACATCAGTTGGTAATCAGAGCAAGGTTTATCGGTGAGAGATTTACTTTTCTTCGCTGTTTTCTTATCTCCTATAGTCCAGAAAAAGCCAAAAAATAGTAGATTAGTTTTACCGCAATCCTATAAACCATTGAGCATTTACTAGTACTACTTAGTTAGGGCTTGTTGAGTTTTTGGTTGCATCGGTTGTGTCGAGTTGCTGGTCTTAGTTTATTCCTTTAGAGTTTTGAGTTCTACCACGTTTTGGTCACCACGAAATCCACCATCACCAAAAACATCTCTGGTTCGTTTTTGCCACCACGGATACATATCATATCCGATTTGGAAGTTTAAATACAATCTGGAAAGCTTATCTTATCTTCTTTCCAACGGATCTGACCTTATCTCAAAATTCGTTCTGAGCGCTCCGCAATCATCGTAGAGATTTCTGGACTTCCTATATTAACAAGATTTGTTAAATCTGATTTAAAGGGGTTGTTAGCAATATCTTTATTGTTTGGGTTGTCATAGTGAAAAAAAAGGGTTTAGGCCCCTGCAAAAAAAACAGAAGAAGAAGAAAAAAAAGAATAGAAAAGAAAAAAAAAGGAAAAGAAGAAGAAGGGGGCTGAATCTCTAAATCTGTTGTTTCTCTTTGTGCTGTGCTAGTTGTTCTTTTTCAGTGACTACCTTTGTGCCTAGGCTCACGTCTCTAGCCTGGTTTAGCCTAGGACCAGCACAGTACCACCGTTGAACGATTATTCAGCTTGCTTTTGTAACTAACGTGGTACTAGTGTATTCCTTGCTTCAGCCCACCTACAACTCTACATATTTCGACTACAGTTTGACAGGTCGTGTTGCTGCGGCACCGATACACTTATTCCACGGTTGCAGACTTGTTGGTTGCTGACCCCTCCTGTTGTGCAAGGTAAGAATTGGTAAGAGCTTGTGTGGCAGGTTGAGAGTGAGCGCCTTGCAGTAGCTACATCCTAATAGTTGTAGAGTTTTTATTCCTTCACGTTTTTTTTTCTTGTTGCCTCTGTTCGTCTAACCATGGCAGGATTGGAGGTTGATGATGCTTCTCGTAATATGCCACACTCTCCTCGCACCAAGGGTATCATACAACACTTTGTAAGGCTAGTGAAGACGCACACGGAAGGTCTTGATAATGACATGCAGGTGACGAATGAAAAGATGGGGCAATTGGAGGCCACACAGATCGACACGAACACCAAACTTGCAAATGTGGAAATGACAGTTGCTCATATTGACAAGAGCCTTGTCGCACTCTTGAGGCGGTTTGATGAGATGCATGCTAATATCAATGGTGGGCGTGATGAGGGCGCCGAAGGTAACTGGGATGACTATGTTGCTGATACTGAACAAGATGACCAAGAAGCACCTAATCGCCGGCGACTACGTACTAACCGTAGAGGTATGGGTGGTTTTCGCCGACGTGAGGTACATGGTAATGATGATGCTTTTAGTAAGGTTAAATTTAAAATACCTCCTTTTGATGGTAAATATGACCCTGATGCTTACATTACTTGGGAGATTGCGGTTGATCAAAAGTTTGCATGCCATGAATTTCCTGAGAATGCGCGGGTTAGAGCTGCTACTAGTGAGTTTACTGAATTTGCTTCTGTTTGGTGGATAGAACATGGTAAGAAGAATCCTAATAACATGCCACAAACTTGGGATGCGTTGAAACGGGTCATGCGGGCTAGATTTGTTCCTTCTTATTATGCACGTGATATGTTAAACAAGTTGCAACAATTGAGACAGGGTACTAAAAGTGTAGAAGAATATTATCAGGAATTACAAATGGGTATGCTGCGTTGTAACATAGAGGAGGGTGAGGAATCTGCTATGGCTAGATTTTTGGGCGGGTTAAATAGGGAAATTCAGGACATCCTTGCTTATAAAGATTATGCTAATGTAACCCGATTGTTTCATCTTGCTTGCAAAGCTGAAAGGGAAGTGCAGGGACGACGTGCTAGTGCAAGGTCTAATGTTTCTGCAGGAAAATCTACACCATGGCAACAGCGCACGACTACGTCCATGACCGGTCGTACACTAGCACCAACTCCCTCGCCAAGTCGACCAGCACCCCCGCCTTCCTCCGGCGACAAACCACGTGCATCTTCCACAAATTCAGCAACCAAATCTGCCCAGAAACCAGCAGGTAGTGCCTCTTCAGTAGCCTCCACGGGTAGAACAAGAGATGTTCTGTGTTATCGATGCAAGGGCTATGGACACGTGCAGCGTGATTGTCCTAATCAGCGTGTTTTGGTGGTAAAAGACGATGGTGGGTATTCTTCTGCTAGTGATTTGGATGAAGCTACACTTGCTTTGCTTGTGGCTGATGATGCAGGCACTAAGGAACCACCCGAAGAACAGATTGGTGCAGATGATGCAGAGCATTATGAGAGCCTCATTGTACAGCGTGTGCTTAGTGCACAAATGGAGAAGGCAGAGCAGAATCAGCGACATACATTGTTTCAAACAAAGTGTGTCATTAAGGAGCGTTCATGTCGTTTGATCATTGATGGAGGTAGCTGCAACAACTTGGCTAGCAGCGACATGGTGGAGAAGCTTGCACTTACGACCAAACCGCACCCACATCCATATCACATTCAATGGCTCAACAATAGTGGTAAGGTCAAGGTAACCAAGCTGGTACGAATTAATTTTGCTATTGGTTCATATCGTGATGTTGTTGACTGTGATGTTGTGCCTATGGATGCTTGTAATATTCTGCTAGGTAGACCATGGCAATTTGATTCAGATTGTATGCATCATGGTAGATCAAATCAATATTCTCTCATACACCATGATAAGAAAATTATTTTGCTTCCCATGTCCCCTGAGGCTATTGTGCGTGATGATGTTGCTAAAGCTACCAAAGCTAAAACTGAGAACAACAAGAATATTAAAGTTGTTGGTAATAACAAAGATGGGATAAAATTGAAAGGACATTGCTTGCTTGCAACAAAAACTGATGTTAATGAATTATTTGCTTCCACTACTGTTGCCTACGCCTTGGTATGCAAGGATGCTTTGATTTCAATTCAAGATATGCAGCATTCTTTGCCTCCTGTTATTACTAACATTTTGCAGGAGTATTCTGATGTATTTCCAAGTGAGATACCAGAGGGGCTGCCACCTATACGAGGGATTGAGCACCAAATTGATCTTATTCCTGGTGCATCTTTGCCGAATCGTGCGCCATATAGGACAAATCCAGAGGAAACAAAAGAAATTCAGCGACAAGTGCAAGAACTACTCGACAAAGGTTACGTGCGTGAGTCTCTTAGTCCGTGTGCTGTTCCGGTTATTTTAGTGCCTAAAAAAGATGGAACATGGCGTATGTGTGTTGATTGTAGGGCTATTAATAATATCACGATACGTTATCGACACCCTATTCCACGTTTAGATGATATGCTTGATGAATTGAGTGGTGCCATTGTCTTTTCTAAAGTTGATTTGCGTAGTGGGTACCACCAGATTCGTATGAAATTGGGAGATGAATGGAAAACTGCTTTCAAAACTAAGTTCGGATTGTATGAGTGGTTAGTCATGCCTTTTGGGTTAACTAATGCACCTAGCACTTTCATGAGATTAATGAACGAGGTTTTGCGTGCCTTCATTGGAAAATTTGTGGTAGTATACTTTGATGACATATTAATCTACAGCAAATCTATGGATGAACATGTTGATCACATGCGTGCTGTTTTTAATGCTTTACGAGATGCACGTTTATTTGGTAACCTTGAGAAGTGCACATTTTGCACCGATCGAGTTTCGTTTCTTGGTTATGTTGTGACTCCACAGGGAATTGAGGTTGATCAAGCCAAGGTAGAAGCGATACATGGATGGCCTATGCCAAAGACTATCACACAGGTGCGGAGTTTCCTAGGACTTGCTGGCTTCTATCGCCGTTTTGTGAAGGACTTTAGCACCATTGCTGCACCTTTGAATGAGCTTACGAAGAAGGGAGTGCATTTTAGTTGGGGCAAAGTACAAGAGCACACTTTCAATGTGCTGAAAGATAAGTTGACACATGCACCTCTCCTCCAACTTCCTGATTTTAATAAGACTTTTGAGCTTGAATGTGATGCTAGTGGAATTGGATTGGGTGGTGTTTTGTTACAAGAAGGCAAACCTGTTGCATATTTTAGTGAAAAATTGAGTGGGTCTGTTCTAAATTATTCTACTTATGATAAGGAATTATATGCTCTTGTGCGAACATTAGAAACATGGCAGCATTATTTGTGGCCCAAAGAGTTTGTTATTCATTCTGATCATGAATCTTTGAAACATATTCGTAGTCAAGGAAAACTGAACCGTAGACATGCTAAGTGGGTTGAATTTATCGAATCGTTTCCTTATGTTATTAAGCACAAGAAAGGAAAAGAGAATATCATTGCTGACGCTTTGTCTAGGAGATATACTTTCCTGAATCAACTTGACTACAAAATCTTTGGATTAGAGACGATTAAAGACCAATATGTTCATGATGCTGATTTTAAAGATGTGTTGCTGCATTGTAAAGATGGGAAAGGATGGAACAAATATATCGTTAGTGATGGGTTTGTGTTTAGAGCTAACAAGCTATGCATTCCAGCTAGCTCCGTTCGTTTGTTGTTGTTACAGGAAGCACATGGAGGTGGCTTAATGGGACATTTTGGAGCAAAGAAAACGGAGGACATACTTGCTGGTCATTTCTTTTGGCCCAAGATGAGAAGAGATGTGGTGAGATTGGTTGCTCGTTGCACGACATGCCAAAAGGCGAAGTCACGGTTAAATCCACACGGTTTGTATTTGCCTCTACCCGTTCCTAGTGCTCCTTGGGAAGATATTTCTATGGATTTTGTGCTGGGATTGCCTAGGACTAGGAAGGGACGTGATAGTGTGTTTGTGGTTGTTGATAGATTTTCTAAGATGGCACATTTCATACCATGTCATAAAACTGACGATGCTACTCATATTGCTGATTTGTTCTTTCGTGAAATTGTTCGCTTGCATGGTGTGCCCAACACAATCGTTTCTGATCGTGATGCTAAATTTCTTAGTCATTTTTGGAGGACTTTGTGGGCAAAATTGGGGACTAAGCTTTTATTTTCTACTACATGTCATCCTCAAACTGATGGTCAAACTGAAGTTGTGAATAGAACTTTGTCTACTATGTTAAGGGCAGTTCTAAAGAAGAATATTAAGATGTGGGAGGACTGTTTGCCTCATATTGAATTTGCTTATAATCGATCATTGCATTCTACTACAAAGATGTGCCCATTTCAGATTGTATATGGTTTGTTACCTCGTGCTCCTATTGATTTAATGCCTTTGCCATCTTCTGAAAAACTAAATTTTGATGCTACTAGGCGTGCTGAATTGATGTTAAAACTGCACGAAACTACTAAAGAAAACATAGAGCGTATGAATGCTAGATATAAGTTTGCTAGTGATAAAGGTAGAAAGGAAATAAATTTTGAACCTGGAGATTTAGTTTGGTTGCATTTGAGAAAGGAAAGGTTTCCTGAATTACGAAAATCTAAATTGTTGCCTCGAGCCGATGGACCGTTTAAAGTGCTAGAGAAAATTAACGACAATGCATATAGGCTAGATCTGCCTGCAGACTTTGGGGTTAGCCCCACATTTAACATTGCAGATTTAAAGCCCTACTTGGGAGAGGAAGTTGAGCTTGAGTCGAGGACGACTCAAATGCAAGAAGGGGAGAATGATGAAGACATCCACACTACTGATGCATCTATACCAATACAAGTACCAATTTCTGGTCCCATTACTCGCGCTCGTGCTCGTCAACTCAACCATCAGGTGATTACACTCTTGAGTTCATGTCCATCATATTTAGACCATGGAGACCCGTGCACTCTTGTTTTGCTTAGGAATCAGGGAGAAGACCGAAAGGGAAAAGGATTTGAACATGCTGGATTCGGACTGCAGAAGAACACCAACTTGTGACGGTCACCACGGTCAGATGCGGGCTCGGATTGGAATGTTCAAGCACAACATGGAAAGCTTATCAAGTCTACTTTCATATGGATCCGGAATTATAGTCATATCTGTTCTGAGGCCGCCGTAATCATTGTTTTCTTACCGAGACATTTCCTGCCTTTTCTGCCCATGGTGCTGCGTCACCCTATTTTGGCCCAATGGGTCGTGTATCAAGTTAGGTCCATTAGGGACGCATCCTAGGGTTGCAGCACGACCCCAATACCCTTGTGGTCGTCCTCCCATGTTTATAAACCCCCTAGCCGCCACCAAGAACAGCGGGTTTTGTTTAGATCAAGTTTAGCTCTCGCTACTTGCTTGCAAGCGCGCGTGCTAGTTCAGCCGCCCGTCTTCTTGTCTTCGGAACCCCACCATATTGTAGTTTGATCTTTAAACCTACATTTAGATCTGGTAATTCAGTACTTGTTCTACTTGTTCTTGCTAGTTCTTCGATTGCTTGCAGGACGAGTGCCCTAGTGGCCAGGGTGTCACGCTCCACAAGATCGTGACAGCCATAGGAGGTGGTGTATCGGTTGCTAAGGCGCAGCGTCTTTGGAAGGCTGTAGTCGGGCCGTGAACGTCGTCTCCTCCCCCAATCGAGTTATTCCACACCCTCTCATCGAAAGATCGGGCAATCACCCAACGGGTGCACATCATGAAGCTGAGGTGCCCGATCTTTCGGCGAGTAGAGATAATTCCGATTTGGCGGAAGATGACCCTTGCGATCCGACTACGACGAGCAAGCCCGAGGCGCCAATGCAATCGCTGAACCAACTCCCTGTGGTTACCGACCTTGCTGATGCGAGATCGGCCTGATCACGAAGATCGTTTCCTGTGCGCAATCGAAGAACGAACAAGAACAAGATGCGAGCAATCTAATCTATTACTCGAGGGTGGAGTTCTGAATACACGAAGACAGCGCAGATTTGCGCGTGTTCGAGAGTAGCTAAGGCTAACGTAAAACAAAACTCAGGAAATAAAGGAGGCGCAGCTCCTGAATAAATAGAGGGGGCGCAGCCCCTAGGGGCGGCCAACCCTAGGTCGTCCATTATGGGCCGCAATTGGGCTGGTCGTCTATTCTTCCGGGCCTTCGTTCTTTAACAACATGATGTAGTTCAATTCTCTTGCACGGGCCCGAGTCACTGGCCCAGGTGGAAGGGGTGGCGCCTGGGCTGGAGAAGGTGCTGCTGGTGTAGATGTGCTCGTGTTGGTGTTGATGTCCGCATCAGTTCCGGTGGCAAAAACTCGTGCTTTGTATGCACCCGACACCCGTTTTCGGAATGGGTGACGTGCGACAACGAAATTGCGAGAAATCACCCCAAACATGAGTTTTGGACCTAAAGTAGTGGATTGGGCATGTTCGTTGCGAAAAACGAAGAAATGGTTCCGGTGGCAAAAACTCGTGCTTTGTATGCACCCCGACACCTGTTTTCGGAATGGGTGACGTGTGACAACGAAATTGCGCAAAACCACCCCAAACATGAGTTTTGGACCTAAAGTAGTGGATTGGGCAATGTTCGTTACGAAAAACGAAGATATGGTTCCGGTGGCAAAAACTCGTGCTTTTATGCACCCGACACTCGTTTTCGGAATGAGTGACGTGCGACAACGAAATTGCGCGAAACCACCCCAAACATGAGTTTTGTACCTAAAGTAGTGGATTGGGCATGTTCTTTGCGAAAAACGAAGAAATGGTTCCGGTGGCAAAAACTCGTGCTTTGTATGCACCCCAACAACCGTTTTCAGAATGGGTGACGTGCGGCAACGAAATTTCGCGAAACTACCCCAAACATGAGTTTTGGACCTAAAGTAGTGGATTGGGCATGTTCGTTGCGAAAAACGAAGAAATGGTTCCGGTGGCAAAAACTCGTGCTTTGTATGCACCCGACACCCGTTTTCGGAATGGGTGACGTGCGACAACGAAATTTCGCGAAACCACCCCAAACATGAGTTTTGGACCTAAAGTAGTGGATTGGGCATGTTCATTGCGAAAAACGAAGAAATGGTTCCGGTGGCAAAAACTCGTGCTTTGTATGTACCCCGACACCCGTTTTTGGAATGGGTGACGTGCGACAACGAAATTGTGCGAAACCACCCCAAACATGAGTTTTGGACCTAAAGTAGTGGATTGGGCATGTTCGTTGCGAAAAACAAAGAAATGGTTCCGGTGGCAAAAACTCGTGCTTTGTATGCACCCGACACCCGTTTTCGGAATGGGTGACGTACTACAACGAAATTGCGAGAAACCACCCCAAACATGAGTTTTGGACCTAAAGTAGTGGATTGGGCATGTTCGTTGCGAAAAACGAAGAAATGGTTCCGGTGGCAAAAACTCGTGCTTTGTATGCACCCCGACACCTGTTTTCGGAATGGGTGACGTGTGACAACGAAATTGCGCAAAACCACCCCAAACATGAGTTTTGGACCTAAAGTAGTGGATTGGGCAATGTTCGTTACGAAAAACGAAGAAATGGTTCCGGTGGCAAAAACTCGTGCTTTTATGCACCCGACACTCGTTTTCGGAATGAGTGACGTGCGGCAACGAAATTGCGCGAAACCACCCCAAACATGAGTTTTGTACCTAAAGTAGTGGATTGGGCATGTTCTTTGCGAAAAACGAAGAAATGGTTCCGGTGGCAAAAACTCGTGCTTTGTAAGCACCCCGACAACCATTTTCAGAATGGGTGACGTGCGGCAACGAAATTTCGCGAAACCACCCCAAACATGAGTTTTGGACCTAAAGTAGTGGATTGGGCATGTTCATTGCGAAAAACGAAGAAATGGTTCCGGTGGCAAAAACTCGTGCTTTGTATGTACCCCGACACCCGTTTTTGGAATGGGTGACGTGCGACAACGAAATTGTGCGAAACCACCCCAAACATGAGTTTTGGACCTAAAGTAGTGGATTGAGCATGTTCGTTGCGAAAGACAAAGAAATGGTTCCGGTGGCAAAAACTCGTGCTTTGTATGCACCCGACACCCGTTTTCGGAATGGGTGACGTGCGACAACGAAATTGTGCGAAACCACCCCAAACATGAGTTTTGGACATAAAGTAGTGGATTGGGCATGTTCGTTACGAAAAACGAAGAAATGGTTCCGGTGGCAAAAACTCGTGCTTTGTATGCACCCGTCACCAGTTTTCGGAATGGGTGACGTGCGACAACGAAATTGTGAGAAATCACCCCAAACATGAGTTTTGGACCTAAAGTAGTGGATTGGGCATGTTCGTTGCGAAAAACAAAGAAATGGTTCCGGTGGCAAAAAACTCGTGCTTTGTATGCACCCGACACCCTTTTTCGGAATGGGTGACTTGCGACAACGAAATTGCGAGAAATCACCCCAAACATGAGTTTTGGACCTAAAGTAGTGGATTGGGCATGTTCGTTGCGAAAAACGAAGAAATGGTTCCGGTGGCAAAAACTTGTGCTTTGTATGCACCCCCACACCAGTTTTTATAATGGGTGACGTGCGGCAACGAAATTGCGCGAAACCACCCGAAACATGAGTTTTGGACCTAAAGTAGTGGATTGGGCATGTTCGTTGCGAAAAACAAAGAAATGTTTCCGGTGGCAAAAACTCGTGCTTTGTATGTACCCCGACACCCGTTTTCGGAATGGGTGACGTGCGACAACGAAATTGTGCGAAACCACCCCAAACATGAGTTTTGGACCTAAAGTAGTGGATTGGGCATGTTCGTTGCGAAAAACAAAGAAATGGTTCCGGTGGCAAAAACTCGTGCTTTGTATGTACCCCGACACCCGTTTTCGGAACGGGTGACGTGCGACAACGAAATTGTGCGAAACCACCCCAAACATGAGTTTTGGACCTAAAGTAGTTGATTGGGCATGTTCGTTGCGAAAAACAAAGAAATGGTTCCGGTGGCAAAAACTCGTGATTTGTATGCACCCGACACCCGTTTTCGGAATGGGTGACGTGCGACAACGAAATTGTGCGAAACCACCCCAAACATGAGTTTTGGACCTAAAGTAGTGGATTGGGCATGTTCGTTACGAAAAACGAAGAAATGGTTCCGGTGGCAAAAACTCGTGCTTTGTATGCACCCGACACCCGTTTTCGGAATGGGTGACGTGCGACAACGAAATTGCGAGAAATCACCCCAAACATGAGTTTTGGACCTAAAGTAGTGGATTGGGCATGTTCGTTGCGAAAAACGAAGAAATGGTTCCGGTGGCAAAAACTCGTGCTTTGTATGCACCCCGACACCTGTTTTCGGAATGGGTGACGTGTGACAACGAAATTGCGCAAAACCACCCCAAACATGAGTTTTGGACCTAAAGTAGTGGATTGGGCAATGTTCGTTACGAAAAACGAAGATATGGTACCGGTGGCAAAAACTCGTGCTTTTATGCACCCGACACTCGTTTTCGGAATGAGTGACGTGCGGCAACGAAATTGCGCGAAACCACCCCAAACATGAGTTTTGTACCTAAAGTAGTGGATTGGGCATGTTCTTTGCGAAAAACGAAGAAATGGTTCCGGTGGCAAAAACTCGTGCTTTGTATGCACCCCGACAACCATTTTCAGAATGGGTGACGTGCGGCAACGAAATTTCGCGAAACCACCCCAAACATGAGTTTTGGACCTAAAGTAGTGGATTGGGCATGTTCATTGCGAAAAACGAAGAAATGGTTCCGGTGGCAAAAACTCGTGCTTTGTATGTACCCCGACACCCGTTTTTGGAATGGGTGACGTGCCACAACGAAATTGTGCGAAACCACCCCAAACATGAGTTTTGGACCTAAAGTAGTGGATTGGGCATGTTCGTTGCGAAAAACAAAGAAATGGTTCCGGTGGCAAAAACTCGTGCTTTGTATGCACCCGACACCCGTTTTCGGAATGGGTGACGTGCGACAACGAAATTGTGCGAAACCACCCCAAACATGAGTTTTGGACCTAAAGTAGTGGATTGGGCATGTTCGTTACGAAAAACGAAGAAATGGTTCCGGTGGCAAAAACTCGTGCTTTGTATGCACCCGTCACCAGTTTTCGGAATGGGTGACGTGCGACAACGAAATTGCGAGAAATCACCCCAAACATGAGTTTTGGACCTAAAGTAGTGGATTGGGCATGTTCGTTGCGAAAAACGAAGAAATGGTTCCGGTGGCAAAAAACTCGTGCTTTGTATGCACCCGACACCCTTTTCCGGAATGGGTGACTTGCGACAACGAAATTGCGAGAAATCACCCCAAACATGAGTTTTGGACCTAAAGTAGTGGATTGGGCATGTTCGTTGCGAAAAACGAAGAAATGGTTCCGGTGGCAAAAACTTGTGCTTTGTATGCACCCCCACACCAGTTTTTATAATGGGTGACGTGCGGCAACGAAATTGCGCGAAACCACCCGAAACATGAGTTTTGGACCTAAAGTAGTGGATTGGGCATGTTCGTTGCGAAAAACAAAGAAATGTTTCCGGTGGCAAAAACTCGTGCTTTGTATGTACCCCGACACCCGTTTTCGGAATGGGTGACGTGCGACAACGAAATTGTGCGAAACCACCCCAAACATGAGTTTTGGACCTAAAGTAGTGGATTGGGCATGTTCGTTGCGAAAAACAAAGAAATGGTTCCGGTGGCAAAAACTCGTGCTTTGTATGTACCCCGACACCCGTTTTCGGAACGGGTGACGTGCGACAACGAAATTGTGCGAAACCACCCCAAACATGAGTTTTGGACCTAAAGTAGTTGATTGGGCATGTTCGTTGCGAAAAACAAAGAAATGGTTCCGGTGGCAAAAACTCGTGATTTGTATGCACCCGACACCCGTTTTCGGAATGGGTGACGTGCGACAACGAAATTGTGCGAAACCACCCCAAACATGAGTTTTGGACCTAAAGTAGTGGATTGGGCATGTTCGTTACGAAAAACGAAGAAATGGTTCCGGTGGCAAAAACTCGTGCTTTGTATGCACCCGACACCCGTTTTCGGAATGGGTGACGTGCGACAACGAAATTGCGAGAAATCACCCCAAACATGAGTTTTGGACCTAAAGTAGTGGATTGGGCATGTTCGTTGCGAAAAACGAAGAAATGGTTCCGGTGGCAAAAACTCGTGCTTTGTATGCACCCCGACACCTGTTTTCGGAATGGGTGACGTGTGACAACGAAATTGCGCAAAACCACCCCAAACATGAGTTTTGGACCTAAAGTAGTGGATTGGGCAATGTTCGTTACGAAAAACGAAGATATGGTTCCGGTGGCAAAAACTCGTGATTTTATGCACCCGACACTCGTTTTCGGAATGAGTGACGTGCGGCAACGAAATTGCGCGAAACCACCCCAAACATGAGTTTTGTACCTAAAGTAGTGGATTGGGCATGTTCTTTGCGAAAAACGAAGAAATGGTTCCGGTGGCAAAAACTCGTGCTTTGTATGCACCCCAACAACCGTTTTCAGAATGGGTGACGTGCGGCAACGAAATTTCGCGAAACTACCCCAAACATGAGTTTTGGACCTAAAGTAGTGGATTGGGCATGTTCGTTGCGAAAAACGAAGAAATGGTTCCGGTGGCAAAAACTCGTGCTTTGTATGCACCCGACACCCGTTTTCGGAATGGGTGACGTGCGACAACGAAATTACGAGAAACCACCCCAAACATGAGTTTTGGACCTAAAGTAGTGGATTGGGCATGTTCGTTACGAAAAACAAAGAAATGGTTCCGGTGGCAAAAACTCGTGCTTTGTATGCACCCGACACCCGTTTTCGGAATGGGTGACGTACTACAACGAAATTGCGAGAAACCACCCCCAACATGAGTTTTGGACCTAAAGTAGTGGATTGGGCATGTTCGTTGCGAAAAACGAAGAAATGGTTCCGGTGGCAAAAACTCGTGCTTTGTATGCACCCTGACACCTGTTTTCGGAATGGGTGACGTGTGACAACGAAATTGCGCAAAACCACCCCAAACATGAGTTTTGGACCTAAAGTAGTGGATTGGGCAATGTTCGTTACGAAAAACGAAGAAATGGTTCCGGTGGCAAAAACTCGTGCTTTTATGCACCCGACACTCGTTTTCGGAATGAGTGACGTGCGGCAACGAAATTGCGCGAAACCACCCCAAACATGAGTTTTGTACCTAAAGTAGTGGATTGGGCATGTTCTTTGTGAAAAACGAAGAAATGGTTCCGGTGGCAAAAACTCGTGCTTTGTATGCACCCCGACAACCATTTTCAGAATGGGTGACGTGCGGCAACGAAATTTCGCGAAACCACCCCAAACATGAGTTTTGGACCTAAAGTAGTGGATTGGGCATGTTCATTGCGAAAAACGAAGAAATGGTTCCGGTGGCAAAAACTCGTGCTTTGTATGTACCCCGACACCCGTTTTTGGAATGGGTGACGTGCGACTACGAAATTGTGCGAAACCACCCCAAACATGAGTTTTGGACCTAAAGTAGTGGATTGGGCATGTTCGTTGCGAAAAACAAAGAAATGGTTCCGGTGGCAAAAACTCGTGCTTTGTATGCACCCGACACCCGTTTTCGGAATGGGTGACGTGCGACAACGAAATTGTGCGAAACCACCCCAAACATGAGTTTTGGACCTAAAGTAGTGGATTGGGCATGTTCGTTACGAAAAACGAAGAAATGGTTCCGGTGGCAAAAACTCGTGCTTTGTATGCACCCGTCACCAGTTTTCGGAATGGGTGACGTGCGACAACGAAATTGCGAGAAATCACCCCAAACATGAGTTTTGGACCTAAAGTAGTGGATTGGACATGTTCGTTGCGAAAAACGAAGAAATGGTTCCGGTGGCAAAAAACTCGTGCTTTGTATGCACCCGACACCCTTTTTCGGAATGGGTGACTTGCGACAACGAAATTGCGAGAAATCACCCCAAACATGAGTTTTGGACCTAAAGTAGTGGATTGGGCATGTTCGTTGCGAAAAACGAAGAAATGGTTCCGGTGGCAAAAACTTGTGCTTTGTATGCACCCCCACACCAGTTTTTATAATGGGTGACGTGCGGCAACCAAATTGCGCGAAACCACCCGAAACATGAGTTTTGGACCTAAAGTAGTGGATTGGGCATGTTCGTTGCGAAAAACAAAGAAATGTTTCCGGTGGCAAAAACTCGTGCTTTGTATGTACCCCGACACCCGTTTTCGGAATGGGTGACGTGCGACAACGAAATTGTGCGAAACCACCCCAAACATGAGTTTTGGACCTAAAGTAGTGGATTGGGCATGTTCGTTGCGAAAAACAAAGAAATGGTTCCGGTGGCAAAAACTCGTGCTTTGTATGTACCCCGACACCCGTTTTCGGAACGGGTGACGTGCGACAACGAAATTGTGCGAAACCACCCCAAACATGAGTTTTGGACCTAAAGTAGTTGATTGGGCATGTTCGTTGCGAAAAACAAAGAAATGGTTCCGGTGGCAAAAACTCGTGATTTGTATGCACCCGACACCCGTTTTCGGAATGGGTGACGTGCGACAACGAAATTGTGCGAAACCACCCCAAACATGAGTTTTGGACCTAAAGTAGTGGATTGGGCATGTTCGTTACGAAAAACGAAGAAATGGTTCCGGTGGCAAAAACTCGTGCTTTGTATGCACCCGACACCCGTTTTCGGAATGGGTGACGTGCGACAACGAAATTGCGAGAAATCACCCCAAACATGAGTTTTGGACCTAAAGTAGTGGATTGGGCATGTTCGTTGCGAAAAACGAAGAAATGGTTCCGGTGGCAAAAACTCGTGCTTTGTATGCACCCCGACACCTGTTTTCGGAATGGGTGACGTGTGACAACGAAATTGCGCAAAACCACCCCAAACATGAGTTTTGGACCTAAAGTAGTGGATTGGGCAATGTTCGTTACGAAAAACGAAGAAATGGTTCCGGTGGCAAAAACTCGTGCTTTTATGCACCCGACACTCGTTTTCGGAATGAGTGACATGCGGCAACGAAATTGCGCGAAACCACCCCAAACATGAGTTTTGTACCTAAAGTAGTGGATTGGGCATGTTCTTTGCGAAAAACGAAGAAATGGTTCCGGTGGCAAAAACTCGTGCTTTGTATGCACCCCAACAACCGTTTTCAGAATGGGTGACGTGCGGCAACGAAATTTCGCGAAACTACCCCAAACATGAGTTTTGGACCTAAAGTAGTGGATTGGGCATGTTCGTTGCGAAAAACGAAGAAATGGTTCCGGTGGCAAAAACTCGTGCTTTGTATGTACCCCGACACCCGTTTTTTGAATGGGTGACGTGCGACAACGAAATTGTGCGAAACCACCCCAAACATGAGTTTTGGACCTAAAGTAGTGGATTGGGCATGTTCGTTGCGAAAAACAAAGAAATGGTTCCGGTGGCAAAAACTCGTGCTTTGTATGCACCCGACACCCGTTTTCGGAATGGGTGACGTGCGACAACGAAATTGTGCGAAACCACCCAAAACATGAGTTTTGGACCTAAAGTAGTGGATTGGGCATGTTCGTTACGAAAAACGAAGAAATGGTTCCGGTGGCAAAAACTCGTGCTTTGTATGCACCCGACACCCGTTTTCGGAATGGGTGACGTGCGACAACGAAATTACGAGAAACCACCCCAAACATGAGTTTTGGACCTAAAGTAGTGGATTGGGCATGTTCGTTACGAAAAACAAAGAAATGGTTCCGGTGGCAAAAACTCGTGCTTTGTATGCACCCGACACCCGTTTTCGGAATGGGTGACGTACGACAACGAAATTGCGAGAAACCACCCCAAACATGAGTTTTGGACCTAAAGTAGTGGATTGGGCATGTTCGTTGCGAAAAACGAAGAAATGGTTCCGGTGGCAAAAACTCGTGCTTTGTATGCACCCCGACACCTGTTTTCGGAATGGGTGACGTGTGACAACGAAATTGCGCAAAACCACCCCAAACATGAGTTTTGGACCTAAAGTAGTGGATTGGGCAATGTTCGTTACGAAAAACGAAGAAATGGTTCCGGTGGCAAAAACTCGTGCTTTTATGCACCCGACACTCGTTTTCGGAATGAGTGACGTGCGGCAACGAAATTGCGCGAAACCACCCCAAACATGAGTTTTGTACCTAAAGTAGTGGATTGGGCATGTTCTTTGCGAAAAACGAAGAAATGGTTCCGGTGGCAAAAACTCGTGCTTTGTATGCACCCCGACAACCATTTTCAGAATGGGTGACGTGCGGCAACGAAATTTCGCGAAACCACCCCAAACATGAGTTTTGGACCTAAAGTAGTGGATTGGGCATGTTCATTGCGAAAAACGAAGAAATGGTTCCGGTGGCAAAAACTCGTGCTTTGTATGTACCCCGACACCCGTTTTTGGAATGGGTGACGTGCGACAACGAAATTGTGCGAAACCACCCCAAACATGAGTTTTGGACCTAAAGTAGTGGATTGGGCATGTTCGTTGCGAAAAACAAAGAAATGGTTCCGGTGGCAAAAACTCGTGCTTTGTATGCACCCGACACCCGTTTTCGGAATGGGTGACGTGCTGATGTGCACCCGTTGGGTGATTGCCCGATCTTTCGATGAGAGGGTGTGGAATAACTCGATTGGGGGAGGAGACGACGTTCACGGCCCGACTACAGCCTTCCAAAGACGCTGCGCCTTAGCAACCGATACACCACCTCCTATGGCTGTCACGATCTTGTGGAGCGTGACACCCTGGCCACTAGGGCACTCGTCCTGCAAGCAATCGAAGAACTAGCAAGAACAAGTAGAACAAGTACTAAATTACCAGATCTAAATGTAGGTTTAAAGATCAAACTCCAATATGGTGGGGTTCCGAAGACAAGAAGACGGGCGGCTGAACTAGCACGCGCGCTTGCAAGCAAGTAGCGAGAGCTAAACTTGATCTAAACAAAACCCGCTGTTCTTGGTGGCGGCTAGGGGGTTTATAAACATGGGAGGACGACCACAAGGGTATTGGGGTCGTGCTGCAACCCTAGGATGCGTCCCTAATGGACCTAACTTGATACACGACCCATTGGGCCAAAATAGGGTGACGCAGCACCATGGGCAGAAAAGGCAGGAAATGTCTCGGTAATAAAACAATGATTACGGCGGCCTCAGAACAGATATGACTATAATTCCGGATCCATATGAAAGTAGACTTGATAAGCTTTCCATGTTGTGCTTGAACATTCCAATCCGAGCCCGCATCTGACCGTGGTGACCGTCACAAGTTGGTGTTCTTCTGCAGTCCGAATCCAGCATGTTCAAATCCTTTTCCCTTTCGGTCTTCTCCCTGATTCCTAAGCAAAACAAGAGTGCACGGGTCTCCATGGTCTAAATATGATGGACATGAACTCAAGAGTGTAATCACCTGATGGTTGAGTTGACGAGCACGAGCGCGAGTAATGGGACCAGAAATTGGTACTTGTATTGGTATAGATGTATCAGTAGTGTGGATGTCTTCATCATTCTCCCCTTCTTGCATTTGAGTCGTCCTCGACTCAAGCTTAACTTCCTCTCCCAAGTAGGGCTTTAAATCTGCAATGTTAAATGTGGGGCTAACCCCAAAGTCTGCAGGCAGATCTAGCCTATATGCATTGTCGTTAATTTTCTCTAGCACTTTAAACGGTCCATCGGCTCGAGGCAACAACTTAGATTTTCGCAATTCAGGAAACCTTTCCTTTCTCAAATGCAACCAAACTAAATCTCCAGGTTCAAAATTTATTTCCTTTCTACCTTTATCACTAGCAAACTTATATCTAGCATTCATACGCTCTATGTTTTCTTTAGTAGTTTCATGCAGTTTTAACATCAATTCAGCACGCCTAGTAGCATCAAAATTTAGTTTTTCAGAAGATGGCAAAGGCATTAAATCAATAGGAGCACGAGGCAACAAACCATATACAATCTGAAATGGGCACATCTTTGTAGTAGAATGCAATGATCGATTATAAGCAAATTCAACATGAGGCAAACAGTCCTCCCACATCTTAATATTCTTCTTTAGAACTGCCCTTAACATAGTAGACAAAGTTCTATTCACAACTTCAGTTTGACCATCAGTTTGAGGATGACATGTAGTAGAAAATAAAAGCTTAGTCCCCAATTTTGCCCACAAAGTCCTCCAAAAATGACTAAGAAATTTAGCATCACGATCAGAAACGATTGTGTTGGGCACACCATGCAAGCGAACAATTTCACGAAAGAACAAATCAGCAATATGAGTAGCATCGTCAGTTTTATGACATGGTATGAAATGTGCCATCTTAGAAAATCTATCAACAACCACAAACACACTATCACGTCCCTTCCTAGTCCTAGGCAATCCCAGCACAAAATCCATAGAAATATCTTCCCAAGGAGCACTAGGAACGGGTAGAGGCAAATACAAACCGTGTGGATTTAACCGTGACTTCGCCTTTTGACATGTCGTGCAACGAGCAACCAATCTCACCACATCTCTTCTCATCTTGGGCCAAAAGAAATGACCAGCCAGTATGTCCTCCGTTTTCTTTGCTCCAAAATGTCCCATTAAGCCACCTCCATGTGCTTCCTGTAACAACAACAAACGAACGGAGCTAGCTGGAATGCATAGCTTGTTAGCTCTAAACACAAACCCATCACTAACGATATATTTGTTCCATCCTTTCCCATCTTTACAATGCAGCAACACATCCTTAAAATCAGCATCATGAACATATTGGTCTTTAATCGTCTCTAATCCAAAGATTTTGTAGTCAAGTTGATTCAGCAAAGTATATCTCCTAGACAAAGCGTCAGCAATGATATTCTCTTTTCCTTTCTTGTGCTTAATAACATAAGGAAACGATTCGATAAATTCAACCCACTTAGCATGTCTACGGTTCAGTTTTCCTTGACTACGAATATGTTTCAAAGATTCATGATCAGAATGAATAACAAACTCTTTGGGCCACAAATAATGCTGCCATGTTTCTAATGTTCGCACAAGAGCATATAATTCCTTATCATAAGTAGAATAATTTAGAACAGACCCACTCAATTTTTCACTAAAATATGCAACAGGTTTGCCTTCTTGTAACAAAACACCACCCAATCCAATTCCACTAGCATCACATTCAAGCTCAAAAGTCTTATTAAAATCAGGAAGTTGGAGGAGAGGTGCATGTGTCAACTTATCTTTCAGCACGTTGAAAGCGTGCTCTTGTACTTTGCCCCAACTAAAATGCACTCCCTTCTTCGTAAGCTCATTCAAAGGTGCAGCAATGGTGCTAAAGTCCTTCACAAAACGGCGATAGAAGCCAGCAAGTCCTAGGAAACTCCGCACCTGTGTGATAGTCTTTGGCATAGGCCATCCATGTATCGCTTCTACCTTGGCTTGATCAACCTCAATTCCCTGTGGAGTCACAACATAACCAAGAAACGAAACTCGATCGGTGCAAAATGTGCACTTCTCAAGGTTACCAAATAAACGTGCATCTCGTAAAGCATTAAAAACAGCACGCATGTGATCAACATGTTCATCCATAGATTTGCTGTAGATCAATATGTCATCAAAGTATACTACCACAAATTTTCCAATGAAGGCACGCAAAACCTCGTTCATTAATCTCATGAAAGTGCTAGGTGCATTAGTTAACCCAAAAGGCATGACTAACCACTCATACAATCCGAACTTAGTTTTGAAAGCAGTTTTCCATTCATCTCCCAATTTCATACGAATCTGGTGGTACCCACTACGCAAATCAACTTTAGAAAACACAATGGCACCACTCAATTCATCAAGCATATCATCTAAACGTGGAATAGGGTGTCGATAACGTATCGTGATATTATTAATAGCCCTACAATCAACACACATACGCCATGTTCCATCTTTTTTAGGCACTAAAATAACCGGAACAGCACACGGACTAAGAGACTCACGCACGTAACCTTTGTCGAGTAGTTCTTGCACTTGTCGCTGAATTTCTTTTGTTTCCTCTGGATTTGTCCTATATGGCGCACGATTCGGCAAAGATGCACCAGGAATAAGATCAATTTGGTGCTCAATCCCTCGTATAGGTGGCAGCCCCTCTGGTATCTCACTTGGAAATACATCAGAATACTCCTGCAAAATGTTAGTAATAACAGGAGGCAAAGAATGCTGCATATCTTGAATTGAAATCAAAGCATCCTTGCATACCAAGGCGTAGGCAACAGTAGTGGAAGCAAATAATTCATTAACATCAGTTTTTGTTGCAAGCAAGCAATGTCCTTTCAATTTTATCCCATCTTTGTTATTACCAACAGCTTTAATATTCTTGTTGTTCTCAGTTTTAGCTTTGGTAGCTTTAGCAACATCGTCACGCACAATAGCCTCAGGGGACATGGGAAGCAAAATAATTTTCTTATCATGGTGTATGAGAGAATATTGATTTGATCTACCATGATGCATACAATCTGAATCAAATTGCCATGGTCTACCTAGCAGAATATTACAAGCATCCATAGGCACAACATCACAGTCAACAACATCACGATATGAACCAATAGCAAAATTAATTCGTACCAGCTTGGTTACCTTGACCTTACCACTATTGTTGAGCCATTGAATGTGATATGGATGCGGGTGCGGTTTGGTCGTAAGTGCAAGCTTCTCCACCATGTCGCTGCTAGCCAAGTTGTTGCAGCTACCTCCATCAATGATCAAACGACATGAACGCTCCTTAATGACACACTTTGTTTGAAACAACGTATGTCGCTGATTCTGCTCTGCCTTCTCCATTTGTGCACTAAGCACACGCTGTACAATGAGGCTCTCATAATGCTCTGCATCATCTGCACCAATCTGTTCTTCGGGTGGTTCCTTAGTGCCTGCATCATCAGCCGCAAGCAAAGCAAGTGTAGCTTCATCCAAATCACTAGCAGAGGAATACCCACCATCGTCTTTTACCACCAAAACACGCTGATTAGGACAATCACGCCGCACGTGTCCATAGCCCTTGCATCGATAACACAGAACATCTCTTGTTCTACCCGTGGAGGCTACTGAAGAGGCACTACCTGCTGGTTTCTGGGCAGATTTGGTTGCTGAATTTGTGGAAGATGCACGTGGTTTGTCGCCGGAGGAAGGCGGGGGTGCTGGTCGACTTGGCGAGGGAGTTGGTGCTGGTGTACGGCCGGTCATGGACGTAGTCGTGCGCTGTTGCCATGGTGTAGATTTTCCTGCAGAAACATTAGACCTTGCACTAGCACGTCGTCCCTGCACTTCCCTTTCAGCTTTGCAAGCAAGATGAAACAATCGGGTTACATTAGCATAATCTTTATAAGCAAGGATGTCCTGAATTTCCCTATTTAACCCGCCCAAAAATCTAGCCATAGCAGATTCCTCACACTCCTCTATGTTACAACGCAGCATACCCATTTGTAATTCCTGATAATATTCTTCTACACTTTTAGTACCCTGTCTCAATTGTTGCAACTTGTTTAACATATCACGTGCATAATAAGAAGGAACAAATCTAGCCCGCATGACCCGTTTCAACGCATCCCAAGTTTGTGGCATGTTATTAGGATTCTTCTTACCATGTTCTATCCACCAAACAGAAGCAAAATCAGTAAACTCACTAGTAGCAGCTCTAACCCGCGCATTCTCAGGAAATTCATGGCATGCAAACTTTTGATCAACCGCAATCTCCCAAGTAATGTAAGCATCAGGGTCATATTTACCATCAAAAGGAGGTATTTTAAATTTAACCTTACTAAAAGCATCATCATTACCATGTACCTCACGTCGGCGAAAACCACCCATACCTCTACGGTTAGTACGTAGTCGCCGGCGATTAGGTGCTTCTTGGTCATCTTGTTCAGTATCAGCAACATAGTCATCCCAGTTACCTTCGGCGCCCTCATCACGCCCACCATTGATATTAGCATGCATCTCATCAAACCGCCTCAAGAGTGCGACAAGGCTCTTGTCAATATGAGCAACTGCCATTTCCACATTTGCAAGTTTGGTGTTTGTGTCGATCTGTGTGGCCTCCAATTGCCCCATCTTTTCATTCGTCACCTGCATGTCATTATCAAGACCTTCCGTGTGCGTCTTCACCAGCCTTACAAAGTGTTGTATGATACCCTTGGTGCGAGGAGAGTGTGGCATATTACGAGAAGCATCATCAACCTCCAATCCTGCCATGGTTAGACGAACAGAGGCAACAAGAAAAAAAAACGTGAAGGAATGAAAACTCTACAACTATTAGGATGTAGCTACTGCAAGGCGCTCACTCTCAACCTGCCACACAAGCTCTTACCAATTCTTACCTTGCACAACAGGAGGGGTCAGCAACCAACAAGTCTGCAACTGTGGAATAAGTGTATCGGTGCCGCAGCAACACGACCTGTCAAACTGTAGTCGAAATATGTAGAGTTGTAGGTGGACTGAAGCAAGGAATACACTAGTACCACGTTAGTTACAAAAGCAAGCTGAATAATCGTTCAACGGTGGTACTGTGCTGGTCCTAGGCTAAACCAGGTTAGAGACGTGAGCCTAGGCACAAAGGTAGTCACTGAAAAAGAACAACTAGCACAGCACAAAGAGAAACAACAGATTTAGAGATTCAGCCCCCTTCTTCTTCTTTTCCTTTTTTTTTCTATTCTTTTTTTTTCTTCTTCTTCTTCTGTTTTTTTTTGCAGGGGCTTAAACCCTTTTTTCACTATGACAACCCAAACAATAAAGATATTGCTAACAGCCCCTTTAAATCAGATTTAACAAATCTTGTTAATATAGAAAGTCCAGAAATCTCTACGATGATTGCGGAGCGCTCAGAACGAATTTTGAGATAAGGTCAGATCCGTTGGAAAGAAGATAAGATAAGCTTTCCAGATTGTATTTAAACTTCCAAATCGGATATGATATGTATCCGTGGTGGCAAAAACGAACCAGAGATGTTTTTGGTGATGGTGGATCTCGTGGTGACCAAAACGTGGTAGAACTCAAAACTCTAAAGGAATAAACTAAGACCAGCAACTCGACACAACCGATGCAACCAAAAACTCAACAAGCCCTAACTAAGTAGTACTAGTAAATGCTCAATGGTTTATAGGATTGCGGTAAAACTAATCTACTATTTTTTTGGCTTTTTCTGGACTATAGGAGATAAGAAAACAGCGAAGAAAAGTAAATCTCTCACCGATAAACCTTGCTCTGATTACCAACTGATGTGCACCCGTTGGGTGATTGCCCGATCTTTCGATGAGAGGGTGTGGAATAACTCGATTGGGGGAGGAGACGACGTTCACGGCCCGACTACAGCCTTCCAAAGACGCTGCGCCTTAGCAACCGATACACCACCTCCTATGGCTGTCACGATCTTGTGGAGCGTGACACCCTGGCCACTAGGGCACTCGTCCTGCAAGCAATCGAAGAACTAGCAAGAACAAGTAGAACAAGTACTAAATTACCAGATCTAAATGTAGGTTTAAAGATCAAACTCCAATATGGTGGGGTTCCGAAGACAAGAAGACGGGCGGCTGAACTAGCACGCGCGCTTGCAAGCAAGTAGCGAGAGCTAAACTTGATCTAAACAAAACCCGCTGTTCTTGGTGGCGGCTAGGGGGTTTATAAACATGGGAGGACGACCACAAGGGTATTGGGGTCGTGCTGCAACCCTAGGATGCGTCCCTAATGGACCTAACTTGATACACGACCCATTGGGCCAAAATAGGGTGACGCAGCACCATGGGCAGAAAAGGCAGGAAATGTCTCGGTAATAAAACAATGATTACGGCGGCCTCAGAACAGATATGACTATAATTCCGGATCCATATGAAAGTAGACTTGATAAGCTTTCCATGTTGTGCTTGAACATTCCAATCCGAGCCCGCATCTGACCGTGGTGACCGTCACAAGTTGGTGTTCTTCTGCAGTCCGAATCCAGCATGTTCAAATCCTTTTCCCTTTCGGTCTTCTCCCTGATTCCTAAGCAAAACAAGAGTGCACGGGTCTCCATGGTCTAAATATGATGGACATGAACTCAAGAGTGTAATCACCTGATGGTTGAGTTGACGAGCACGAGCGCGAGTAATGGGACCAGAAATTGGTACTTGTATTGGTATAGATGCATCAGTAGTGTGGATGTCTTCATCACGTGCGACAACGAAATTGTGCGAAACCACCCCAAACATGACTTTTGGACCTAAAGTAGTGGATTGGGCATGTTCGTTACGAAAAACGAAGAAATAGTTCCGGTGGCAAAAACTCGTGCTTTGTATGCACCCGACACCCGTTTTCGGAATGGGTGACGTGCGACAACGAAATTACAAGAAACCACCCCAAACATGAGTTTTGGACCTAAAGTAGTGGATTGGGCATGTTCGTTACGAAAAACAAAGAAATGGTTCCGGTGGCAAAAACTCGTGCTTTGTATGCACCCGACACCCGTTTTCGGAATGGGTGACGTACGACAACGAAATTGCGAGAAACCACCCCAAACATGAGTTTTGGACCTAAAGTAGTGGATTGGGCATGTTCGTTGCGAAAAACGAAGAAATGGTTCCGGTGGCAAAAACTCATGCTTTGTATGCACCCCAACAACCGTTTTCGGAATGGGCGACGTGCTGCAACGAAATTGTGCGAAACCACCCCAAACATGAGTTTTGGACCTAAAGTAGTGGATTGGGCATGTTCGTTGCGAAAAACGAAGAAATGGTTCCGGTGGCAAAAATCCGTGCTTTGTATGCACCCGACACCCGTTTTCGGAATGGGTGACGTGCGACAACGAAATTGTGCGAAACCACCCCAAACATGAGTTTTGGACCTAAAGTAGTGGATTGGGCATGTTCGTTACGAAAAACGAAGAAATGGTTCCGGTGGCAAAAACTCGTGCTTTTATGCACCCCCGACAACCGTTTTCGGAATGAGTGACGTGCGGCAACGAAATTGCGCGAAACCACCCCAAACATGAGTTTTGTACCTAAAGTAGTAGATTGGGCATGTTCTTTGCGAAAAACGAAGAAATGGTTCCGGTGGCAAAAACTCGTGCTTTTATGCACCCGACACTCGTTTTCGGAATGAGTGACATGCGGCAACGAAATTGCGCGAAACCACCCCAAACATGAGTTTTGTACCTAAAGTAGTGGATTGGGCATGTTCTTTGCGAAAAACGAAGAAATGGTTCCGGTGGCAAAAACTCGTGCTTTGTACCCCGACAACCGTTTTCAGAATGGGTGACGTGCGGCAACGAAATTTCGCGAAACCACCCCAAACATGAGTTTTGGACCTAAAGTAGTGGATTGGGCATGTTCGTTGCGAAAAACGAAGAAATGGTTCCGGTGGCAAAAACTCGTGCTTTGTTTGTACCCCGACACCCGTTTTTGGAATGGGTGACGTGCGACAACGAAATTGTGCGAAACCACCCCAAACATGAGTTTTGGACCTAAAGTAGTGGATTGGGCATGTTCGTTGCGAAAAACAAAGAAATGGTTCCGGTGGCAAAAACTCGTGCTTTGTATGCACCCGACACCCGTTTTCGGAATGGGTGACGTGCGACAACGAAATTGTGCGAAACCACCCCAAACATGAGTTTTGGACCTAAAGTAGTGGATTGGGCATGTTCGTTACGAAAAACGAAGAAATGGTTCCGGTGGCAAAAACTCGTGCTTTGTATGCACCCGACACCCGTTTTCGGAATGGGTGACGTGCGACAACGAAATTACAAGAAACCACCCCAAACATGAGTTTTGGACCTAAAGTAGTGGATTGGGCATGTTCGTTACGAAAAACAAAGAAATGGTTCCGGTGGCAAAAACTCGTGCTTTGTATGCACCCGACACCCGTTTTCGGAATGGGTGACGTACGACAACGAAATTGCGAGAAACCACCCCAAACATGAGTTTTGGACCTAAAGTAGTGGATTGGGCATGTTCGTTGCGAAAAACGAAGAAATGGTTCCGGTGGCAAAAACTCGTGCTTTGTATGCACCCCGACAACCGTTTTTGGAATGGGCGACGTGCGGCAACGAAATTGTGCGAAACCACCCCAAACATGAGTTTTGGACCTAAAGTAGTGGATTGGGCATGTTCGTTGCGAAAAACGAAGAAATGGTTCCGGTGGCAAAAATCCGTGCTTTGTATGCACCCGACACCCGTTTTCGGAATGGGTGACGTGCGACAACGAAATTGTGCGAAACCACCCCAAACATGAGTTTTGGACCTAAAGTAGTGGATTGGGCATGTTCGTTACGAAAAACGAAGAAATGGTTCCGGTGGCAAAAACTCGTGCTTTTATGCACCCCGACAACCGTTTTCGGAATGAGTGACGTGCGGCAACGAAATTGCGCGAAACCACCCCAAACATGAGTTTTGTACCTAAAGTAGTAGATTGGGCATGTTCTTTGCGAAAAACGAAGAAATGGTTCCGGTGGCAAAAACTCGTGCTTTTATGCACCCGACACTCGTTTTCGGAATGAGTGACGTGCGGCAACGAAATTGCGCGAAACCACCCCAAACATGAGTTTTGTACCTAAAGTAGTGGATTGGGCATGTTCTTTGCGAAAAACGAAGAAATGGTTCCGGTGGCAAAAACTCGTGCTTTGTACCCCGACAACCGTTTTCAGAATGGGTGACGTGCGGCAACGAAATTTCGCGAAACCACGCTAAACATGAGTTTTGGACCTAAAGTAGTGGATTGGGCATGTTCGTTGCGAAAAACGAAGAAATGGTTCCGGTGGCAAAAACTCGTGCTTTGTATGTACCCCGACACCCGTTTTTGGAATGGGTGACGTGCGACAACGAAATTGTGCGAAACCACCCCAAACATGAGTTTTGGACCTAAAGTAGTGGATTGGGCATGTTCGTTGCGAAAAACAAAGAAATGGTTCCGGTGGCAAAAACTCGTGCTTTGTATGCACCCGACACCCGTTTTCGGAATGGGTGACGTGCGACAACGAAATTGTGCGAAACCGCCCCAAACATGAGTTTTGTACCTAAAGTAGTGGATTGGGCATGTTCTTTGCAAAAAACGAAGAAATGGTTCCGGTGGCAAAAACTCGTGCTTTGTATGCACCCGACACCCGTTTTCGGAATGGGTGACGTGCGACAACGAAATTACGAGAAACCACCCCAAACATGAGTTTTGGACCTAAAGTAGTGGATTGGGCATGTTCGTTGCGAAAAACGAAGAAATGGTTCCGGTGGCAAAAACTCGTGCTTTGTATGTACCCCGACACCCGTTTTTGGAATGGGTGACGTGCGACAACGAAATTGTGCGAAACCACCCCAAACATGAGTTTTGGACCTAAAGTAGTGGATTGGGCATGTTCGTTGCGAAAAACAAAGAAATGGTTCCGGTGGCAAAAACTCGTGCTTTGTATGCACCCGACACCCGTTTTCGGAATGGGTGACGTGCGACAACGAAATTGTGCGAAACCACCCCAAACATGAGTTTTGGACCTAAAGTAGTGGATTGGGCATGTTCGTTACGAAAAACGAAGAAATGGTTCCGGTGGCAAAAACTCGTGCTTTGTATGCACCCGACACCCGTTTTCGGAATGGGTGACGTGCGACAACGAAATTACAAGAAACCACCCCAAACATGAGTTTTGGACCTAAAGTAGTGGATTGGGCATGTTCGTTACGAAAAACAAAGAAATGGTTCCGGTGGCAAAAACTCGTGCTTTGTATGCACCCGACACCCGTTTTCGGAATGGGTGACGTACGACAACGAAATTGCGAGAAACCACCCCAAACATGAGTTTTGGACCTAAAGTAGTGGATTGGGCATGTTCGTTGCGAAAAACGAAGAAATGGTTCCGGTGGCAAAAACTCGTGCTTTGTATGCACCCCGACAACCGTTTTTGGAATGGGCGACGTGCGGCAACGAAATTGTGCGAAACCACCCCAAACATGAGTTTTGGACCTAAAGTAGTGGATTGGGCATGTTCGTTGCGAAAAACGAAGAAATGGTTCCGGTGGCAAAAATCCGTGCTTTGTATGCACCCGACACCCGTTTTCGGAATGGGTGACGTGCGACAACGAAATTGTGCGAAACCACCCCAAACATGAGTTTTGGACCTAAAGTAGTGGATTGGGCATGTTCGTTACGAAAAACGAAGAAATGGTTCCGGTGGCAAAAACTCGTGCTTTTATGCACCCCGAAAACCGTTTTCGGAATGAGTGACGTGCGGCAACGAAATTGCGCGAAACCACCCCAAACATGAGTTTTGTACCTAAAGTAGTAGATTGGGCATGTTCTTTGCGAAAAACGAAGAAATGGTTCCGGTGGCAAAAACTCGTGCTTTTATGCACCCGACACTCGTTTTCGGAATGAGTGACGTGCGGCAACGAAATTGCGCGAAACCACCCCAAACATGAGTTTTGTACCTAAAGTAGTGGATTGGGCATGTTCTTTGCGAAAAACGAAGAAATGGTTCCGGTGGCAAAAACTCGTGCTTTGTACCCCGACAACCGTTTTCAGAATGGGTGACGTGCGGCAACGAAATTTCGCGAAACCACGCTAAACATGAGTTTTGGACCTAAAGTAGTGGATTGGGCATGTTCGTTGCGAAAAACGAAGAAATGGTTCCGGTGGCAAAAACTCGTGCTTTGTATGTACCCCGACACCCGTTTTTGGAATGGGTGACGTGCGACAACGAAATTGTGCGAAACCACCCCAAACATAAGTTTTGGACCTAAAGTAGTGGATTGGGCATGTTCGTTGCGAAAAACAAAGAAATGGTTCCGGTGGCAAAAACTCGTGCTTTGTATGCACCCGACACCCGTTTTCGGAATGGGTGACGTGCGACAACGAAATTGTGCGAAACCGCCCCAAACATGAGTTTTGGACCTAAAGTAGTGGATTGGGCATGTTCGTTACGAAAAACGAAGAAATGGTTACGGTGGCAAAAACTCGTGCTTTGTATGCACCCGACACCCGTTTTCGGAATGGGTGACGTGCGACAACGAAATTACGAGAAACCTTCCCAAACATGAGTTTTGGACCTAAAGTAGTGGATTGGGCATGTTCGTTGCGAAAAACCAAGAAATGGTTCCGGTGGCAAAAACTCGTGCTTTGTATGTACCCCGACACCCGTTTTCGGAACGGGTGACGTGCGACAACGAAATTGTGCGAAACCACCCCAAACATGAGTTTTGGACCTAAAGTAGTGGATTGGGCATGTTCGTTACGAAAAACGAAGAAATGGTTCCGGTGGCAAAAACTCGTGCTTTTATGCACCCCGACAACCGTTTTCGGAATGAGTGACGTGCGGCAACGAAATTGCGCGAAACCACCCCAAACATGAGTTTTGTACCTAAAGTAGTAGATTGGGCATGTTCTTTGCGAAAAACGAAGAAATGGTTCCGGTGGCAAAAACTCGTGCTTTTATGCACCCGACACTCGTTTTCGGAATGAGTGACGTGCGGCAACGAAATTGCGCGAAACCACCCCAAACATGAGTTTTGTACCTAAAGTAGTGGATTGGGCATGTTCTTTGCGAAAAACGAAGAAATGGTTCCGGTGGCAAAAACTCGTGCTTTGTACCCCGACAACCGTTTTCAGAATGGGTGACGTGCGGCAACGAAATTTCGCGAAACCACGCTAAACATGAGTTTTGGACCTAAAGTAGTGGATTGGGCATGTTCGTTGCGAAAAACGAAGAAATGGTTCCGGTGGCAAAAACTCGTGCTTTGTATGTACCCCGACACCCGTTTTTGGAATGGGTGACGTGCGACAACGAAATTGTGCGAAACCACCCCAAACATGAGTTTTGGACCTAAAGTAGTGGATTGGGCATGTTCGTTGCGAAAAACAAAGAAATGGTTCCGGTGGCAAAAACTCGTGCTTTGTATGCACCCGACACCCGTTTTCGGAATGGGTGACGTGCGACAACGAAATTGTGCGAAACCGCCCCAAACATGAGTTTTGTACCTAAAGTAGTGGATTGGGCATGTTCTTTGCAAAAAACGAAGAAATGGTTCCGGTGGCAAAAACTCGTGCTTTGTATGCACCCGACACCCGTTTTCGGAATGGGTGACGTGCGACAACGAAATTACGAGAAACCACCCCAAACATGAGTTTTGGACCTAAAGTAGTGGATTGGGCATGTTCGTTGCGAAAAACGAAGAAATGGTTCCGGTGGCAAAAACTCGTGCTTTGTATGTACCCCGACACCCGTTTTTGGAATGGGTGACGTGCGACAACGAAATTGTGCGAAACCACCCCAAACATGAGTTTTGGACCTAAAGTAGTGGATTGGGCATGTTCGTTGCGAAAAACAAAGAAATGGTTCCGGTGGCAAAAACTCGTGCTTTGTATGCACCCGACACCCGTTTTCGGAATGGGTGACGTGCGACAACGAAATTGTGCGAAACCACCCCAAACATGAGTTTTGGACCTAAAGTAGTGGATTGGGCATGTTCGTTACGAAAAACGAAGAAATGGTTCCGGTGGCAAAAACTCGTGCTTTGTATGCACCCGACACCCGTTTTCGGAATGGGTGACGTGCGACAACGAAATTACAAGAAACCACCCCAAACATGAGTTTTGGACCTAAAGTAGTGGATTGGGCATGTTCGTTACGAAAAACAAAGAAATGGTTCCGGTGGCAAAAACTCGTGCTTTGTATGCACCCGACACCCGTTTTCGGAATGGGTGACGTACGACAACGAAATTGCGAGAAACCACCCCAAACATGAGTTTTGGACCTAAAGTAGTGGATTGGGCATGTTCGTTGCGAAAAACGAAGAAATGGTTCCGGTGGCAAAAACTCGTGCTTTGTATGCACCCCGACAACCGTTTTTGGAATGGGCGACGTGCGGCAACGAAATTGTGCGAAACCACCCCAAACATGAGTTTTGGACCTAAAGTAGTGGATTGGGCATGTTCGTTGCGAAAAACGAAGAAATGGTTCCGGTGGCAAAAATCCGTGCTTTGTATGCACCCGACACCCGTTTTCGGAATGGGTGACGTGCGACAACGAAATTGTGCGAAACCACCCCAAACATGAGTTTTGGACCTAAAGTAGTGGATTGGGCATGTTCGTTACGAAAAACGAAGAAATGGTTCCGGTGGCAAAAACTCGTGCTTTTATGCACCCCGAAAACCGTTTTCGGAATGAGTGACGTGCGGCAACGAAATTGCGCGAAACCACCCCAAACATGAGTTTTGTACCTAAAGTAGTAGATTGGGCATGTTCTTTGCGAAAAACGAAGAAATGGTTCCGGTGGCAAAAACTCGTGCTTTTATGCACCCGACACTCGTTTTCGGAATGAGTGACGTGCGGCAACGAAATTGCGCGAAACCACCCCAAACATGAGTTTTGTACCTAAAGTAGTGGATTGGGCATGTTCTTTGCGAAAAACGAAGAAATGGTTCCGGTGGCAAAAACTCGTGCTTTGTACCCCGACAACCGTTTTCAGAATGGGTGACGTGCGGCAACGAAATTTCGCGAAACCACGCTAAACATGAGTTTTGGACCTAAAGTAGTGGATTGGGCATGTTCGTTGCGAAAAACGAAGAAATGGTTCCGGTGGCAAAAACTCGTGCTTTGTATGTACCCCGACACCCGTTTTTGGAATGGGTGACGTGCGACAACGAAATTGTGCGAAACCACCCCAAACATGAGTTTTGGACCTAAAGTAGTGGATTGGGCATGTTCGTTGCGAAAAACAAAGAAATGGTTCCGGTGGCAAAAACTCGTGCTTTGTATGCACCCGACACCCGTTTTCGGAATGGGTGACGTGCGACAACGAAATTGTGCGAAACCGCCCCAAACATGAGTTTTGGACCTAAAGTAGTGGATTGGGCATGTTCGTTACGAAAAACGAAGAAATGGTTACGGTGGCAAAAACTCGTGCTTTGTATGCACCCGACACCCGTTTTCGGAATGGGTGACGTGCGACAACGAAATTACGAGAAACCTTCCCAAACATGAGTTTTGGACCTAAAGTAGTGGATTGGGCATGTTCGTTGCGAAAAACCAAGAAATGGTTCCGGTGGCAAAAACTCGTGCTTTGTATGTACCCCGACACCCGTTTTCGGAACGGGTGACGTGCGACAACGAAATTGTGCGAAACCACCCCAAACATGAGTTTTGGACCTAAAGTAGTTGATTGGGCATGTTCGTTGCGAAAAACAAAGAAATGGTTCCGGTGGCAAAAACTCGTGCTTTGTATGCACCCGACACCCGTTTTCGGAATGGGTGACGTGCGACAACGAAATTGTGCGAAACCACCCCAAACATGAGTTTTGGACCTAAAGTAGTGGATTGGGCATGTTCGTTACGAAAAACGAAGAAATGGTTCCGGTGGCAAAAACTCGTGCTTTGTATGCACCCAACACCCGTTTTCGGAATGGGTGACGTACGACAACGAAATTGCGAGAAACCACCCCAAACATGAGTTTTGGACCTAAAGTAGTGGATTGGGCATGTTCGTTGCGAAAAACGAAGAAATGGTTCCGGTGGCAAAAACTCGTGCTTTGTATGCACCCCGACACCTGTTTTCGGAATGGGTGACGTGTGACAACGAAATTGCGCAAAACCACCCCAAACATGAGTTTTGGACCTAAAGTAGTGGATTGGGCAATGTTCGTTACGAAAAACGAAGAAATGGTTCCGGTGGCAAAAACACGTGCTTTTATGCACCCGACACTCGTTTTCGGAATGAGTGACGTGCGGCGACGAAATTGCGCGAAACCACCCCAAACATGAGTTTTGTACCTAAAGTAGTGGATTGGGCATGTTCGTTGCGAAAAACGAAGAAATGGTTCCGGTGGCAAAAACTCGTGCTTTGTATGCACCCCTACAACCATTTTCTGAATGGGTGACGTGCGGCAACGAAATCTCGCGAAACCACCCCAAACATGAGTTTTGGACCTAAAGTAGTGGATTGGGCATGTTCGTTGCGAAAAACGAAGAAATGGTTCCGGTGGCAAAAACCCGTGCTTTGTATGTACCCCGACACCCGTTTTCGGAATGGGTGACGTGCGACAACGAAATTGTGCGAAACCACCCCAAACATTAGTTTTGGACCTAAAGTAGTGGATTGGGCATGTTCGTTGCGAAAAACAAAGAAATGGTTCCGGTGGCAAAAACTCGTGCTTTGTATGCACCCGACACCCGTTTTCGGAATGGGTGACGTGCGACAACGAAATTGTGCGAAACCACCCCAAACATGAGTTTTGGACCTAAAGTAGTGGATTGGGCATGTTCGTTACGAAAAACGAAGAAATGGTTCCGGTGGCAAAAACTCGTGCTTTGTATGCACCCGACACCCGTTTTCGGAATGGGTGACGTGCGACAACGAAATTACGA
This sequence comes from Zea mays, assembly GCF_902167145.1. Lineage (NCBI taxonomy): Eukaryota > Viridiplantae > Streptophyta > Magnoliopsida > Poales > Poaceae > Zea > Zea mays. Next base: position 57,204,283 of record NC_050102.1, on the reverse strand, counting down.
GAAACCACCCCAAACATGAGTTTTGGACCTAAAGTAGTGGATTGGGCATGTTCGTTACGAAAAACAAAGAAATGGTTCCGGTGGCAAAAACTCGTGCTTTGTGTGCACCCGACACCCGTTTTCGGAATGGGTGACGTACGACAACGAAATTGCGAGAAACCACCCCAAACATGAGTTTTGGACCTAAAGTAGTGGATTGGGCATGTTCGTTGCGAAAAACGAAGAAATGGTTCCGGTGGCAAAAACTCGTGCTTTGTATGCACCCGACACCCGTTTTCGGAATGGGTGACGTCCAACAACGAAATTGTGCAAAACCACCCCAAAATGAGTTTTGGACCTAAAGTAGTGGATTGGGCATGTTCGTTACGAAAAACGAAGAAATGGTTCCGGTGGCAAAAACTCGTGCTTTTATGCACCCCGACAACCGTTTTCGGAATGGGCGACGTGCGGCAACGAAATTGCGCGAAACCACCCCAAACATTAGTTTTGTACCTAAAGTAGTGGATTGGGCATGTTCGTTGCGAAAAACGAAGAAATGGTTCCGGTGGCAAAAACTCGTGCTTTGTATGCACCCCCGACAACCGTTTTTAGAATGGGTGACGTGCGGTAACGAAATTGCGCGAAACCACCCCAAACATGAGTTTTGGACCTAAAGTAGTAGTGGATTGGGCATGTTCGTTGCGAAAAACGAAGAAATGGTTCCGGTGGCAAAAACTCGTGCTTTGTATGCACCCGACAACCGTTTTCAGAATGGGTGACGTGCGGCAACGAAATTGCGCGAAACCACCCCAAACATGAGTTTTGGACCTAAAGTAGTGGATTGGGCATGTTCGTTGCGAAAAACGAAGAAATGGTTCCGGTGGCAAAAACTCGTGCTTTGTATGCACCCGACACCCGTTTTCGGAATGGGTGACGTGCGACAACGAAATTGCGAGAAATCACCCCAAACATGAGTTTTGGACCTAAAGTAGTGGATTGGGCATGTTCGTTGCGAAAAACGAAGAAATGGTTCCGGTGGCAAAAACTCGTGCTTTGTATGCACCCGACACCCGTTTTCGGAATGGGTGACGTGTGACAACGAAATTGCGCAAAACCACCCCAAACATGAGTTTTGTACCTAAAATAGTGGATTGGGCATGTTCGTTGCGAAAAACGAAGAAATGGTTCCGGTGGCAAAAACTCGTGCTTTGTAAGCACCCGACAACCGTTTTCGGAATGGGTGACGTGCGGCAACGAAATTGCACGAAACCACCCCAAACATGAGTTTTGGACCTAAAGTAGTGGATTGGGCATGTTCGTTGCGAAAAACGAAGAAATGGTTCCGGTGGCAAAAACTCGTGCTTTTTATTCACCCGACACCCGTTTTCGGAATGGGTGACGTGCGACAACGAAATTGCGCGAAACCAACCCAAACATGAGTTTTGGATGTAAAGTAGTGGATTGGGCATGTTCGTTGCGAAAAACGAAGAAATGGTTCCGGTGGCAAAAACTCGTGCTTTGTATGCACCCGACACCCGTTTTCGGAATGGGTGACGTGCGACAACGAAATTGTCGAAACCACCCTAAACATGAGTTTTGGACCTAAAGTAGATGATTGGGCATGTTCGTTACGAAAAACGAAGAAATGGTTCCGGTGGCAAAAACTCGTGCTTTGTATGCACCCAACACCCGTTTTCGGAATGGGTGACGTACGACAACGAAATTGCGAGAAACCACCCCAAACATGAGTTTTGGACCTAAAGTAGTGGATTGGGCATGTTCGTTGCGAAAAACGAAGAAATGGTTCCGGTGGCAAAAACTCGTGCTTTGTATGCACCCCGACACCTGTTTTCGGAATGGGTGACGTGTGACAACGAAATTGCGCAAAACCACCCCAAACATGAGTTTTGGACCTAAAGTAGTGGATTGGGCAATGTTCGTTACGAAAAACGAAGAAATGGTTCCGGTGGCAAAAACACGTGCTTTTATGCACCCGACACTCGTTTTCGGAATGAGTGACGTGCGGCGACGAAATTGCGCGAAACCACCCCAAACATGAGTTTTGTACCTAAAGTAGTGGATTGGGCATGTTCGTTGCGAAAAACGAAGAAATGGTTCCGGTGGCAAAAACTCGTGCTTTGTATGCACCCCTACAACCATTTTCTGAATGGGTGACGTGCGGCAACGAAATCTCGCGAAACCACCCCAAACATGAGTTTTGGACCTAAAGTAGTGGATTGGGCATGTTCGTTGCGAAAAACGAAGAAATGGTTCCGGTGGCAAAAACCCGTGCTTTGTATGTACCCCGACACCCGTTTTCGGAATGGGTGACGTGCGACAACGAAATTGTGCGAAACCACCCCAAACATTAGTTTTGGACCTAAAGTAGTGGATTGGGCATGTTCGTTGCGAAAAACAAAGAAATGGTTCCGGTGGCAAAAACTCGTGCTTTGTATGCACCCGACACCCGTTTTCGGAATGGGTGACGTGCGACAACGAAATTGTGCGAAACCACCCCAAACATGAGTTTTGGACCTAAAGTAGTGGATTGGGCATGTTCGTTACGAAAAACGAAGAAATGGTTCCGGTGGCAAAAACTCGTGCTTTGTATGCACCCGACACCCGTTTTCGGAATGGGTGACGTGCGACAACGAAATTACGAGAAACCACCCCAAACATGAGTTTTGGACCTAAAGTAGTGGATTGGGCATGTTCGTTACGAAAAACAAAGAAATGGTTCCGGTGGCAAAAACTCGTGCTTTGTGTGCACCCGACACCCGTTTTCGGAATGGGTGACGTACGACAACGAAATTGCGAGAAACCACCCCAAACATGAGTTTTGGACCTAAAGTAGTGGATTGGGCATGTTCGTTGCGAAAAACGAAGAAATGGTTCCGGTGGCAAAAACTCGTGCTTTGTATGCACCCGACACCCGTTTTCGGAATGGGTGACGTCCAACAACGAAATTGTGCAAAACCACCCCAAAATGAGTTTTGGACCTAAAGTAGTGGATTGGGCATGTTCGTTACGAAAAACGAAGAAATGGTTCCGGTGGCAAAAACTCGTGCTTTTATGCACCCCGACAACCGTTTTCGGAATGGGCGACGTGCGGCAACGAAATTGCGCGAAACCACCCCAAACATTAGTTTTGTACCTAAAGTAGTGGATTGGGCATGTTCGTTGCGAAAAACGAAGAAATGGTTCCGGTGGCAAAAACTCGTGCTTTGTATGCACCCCCGACAACCGTTTTTAGAATGGGTGACGTGCGGTAACGAAATTGCGCGAAACCACCCCAAACATGAGTTTTGGACCTAAAGTAGTAGTGGATTGGGCATGTTCGTTGCGAAAAACGAAGAAATGGTTCCGGTGGCAAAAACTCGTGCTTTGTATGCACCCGACAACCGTTTTCAGAATGGGTGACGTGCGGCAACGAAATTGCGCGAAACCACCCCAAACATGAGTTTTGGACCTAAAGTAGTGGATTGGGCATGTTCGTTGCGAAAAACGAAGAAATGGTTCCGGTGGCAAAAACTCGTGCTTTGTATGCACCCGACACCCGTTTTCGGAATGGGTGACGTGCGACAACGAAATTGCGAGAAATCACCCCAAACATGAGTTTTGGACCTAAAGTAGTGGATTGGGCATGTTCGTTGCGAAAAACGAAGAAATGGTTCCGGTGGCAAAAACTCGTGCTTTGTATGCACCCGACACCCGTTTTCGGAATGGGTGACGTGTGACAACGAAATTGCGCAAAACCACCCCAAACATGAGTTTTGTACCTAAAATAGTGGATTGGGCATGTTCGTTGCGAAAAACGAAGAAATGGTTCCGGTGGCAAAAACTCGTGCTTTGTAAGCACCCGACAACCGTTTTCGGAATGGGTGACGTGCGGCAACGAAATTGCACGAAACCACCCCAAACATGAGTTTTGGACCTAAAGTAGTGGATTGGGCATGTTCGTTGCGAAAAACGAAGAAATGGTTCCGGTGGCAAAAACTCGTGCTTTTTATTCACCCGACACCCGTTTTCGGAATGGGTGACGTGCGACAACGAAATTGCGCGAAACCAACCCAAACATGAGTTTTGGATGTAAAGTAGTGGATTGGGCATGTTCGTTGCGAAAAACGAAGAAATGGTTCCGGTGGCAAAAACTCGTGCTTTGTATGCACCCGACACCCGTTTTCGGAATGGGTGACGTGCGACAACGAAATTGTCGAAACCACCCTAAACATGAGTTTTGGACCTAAAGTAGATGATTGGGCATGTTCGTTACGAAAAACGAAGAAATGGTTCCGGTGGCAAAAACTCGTGCTTTTATGCACCCCGATATCCGTTTTCAGAATGGGTGACGTGCGACAACGAAATTGCGCGAAACCACCTCAAACATGAGTTTTGGACCTAAAGTAGTGGATTGGGCATGTGATGTGCACCCGTTGGGTGATTACCCGATCTTTCGATGAGAGGGTGTGGAATAACCCGATTGGGGGAGGAGACGACGTTCACGGCCCGACTACAGCCTTCCAAAGACGCTGCGCCTTAGCAACCGATACACCACCTCCTATGGCTGTCACGATCTTGTGGAGCGTGACACCCTGGCCACTAGGGCACTCGTCCTGCAAGCAATCGAAGAACTAGCAAGAACAAGTAGAACAAGTACTGAATTACTAGATCTAAATGTAGGTTTCAAAATCAAACTCCAATATGGTGGGGTTCCGAAGACAAGAAGACGGGCGGCTGACTAGCACGCGCGCTTGCAAGCAAGTAGCGAGAGCTAAACTTGATCTAAACAAAACCCGCTGTTCTTGGTGGCGGCTAGGGGGTCTATAAACATGGGAGGACGACCACAAGGGTATTGGGGTCGTGCTGCAACCCTAGGATGCGTCCCTAATGGACCTAACTTGATACACGACCCATTGGGCCAAAATAGGGTGACGCAACACCATGGGCAGAAAAGGCAGAAAATATCTCGGTAAGAAAACAATGATTACGGCGGCCTCAGAACAGATATGACTATAATTCCGGATCCATATGAAAGTAGACTTGATAAGCTTTCCATGTTGTGCTTGAACATTCCAATCCGAGCCCGCATCTGACCGTGGTGACCGTCACAAGTTGGTGTTCTTCTGCAGTCCGAATCCAGCATGTTCAAATCCTTTTCCCTTTCGGTCTTCTCCCTGGTTCCTAAGCAAAACAAGAGTGCACGGGTCTCCATGGTCTAAATAAGATGGACATGAACTCAAGAGTGTAATCACCTGATGGTTGAGTTGACGAGCACGAGCGCGAGTAATGGGACCAGAAATTGGTACTTGTATTAGCATAGATGTATCAGTAGTGTGGATGTCTTCATCATTCTCCCCTTCTTGCATTTGAGTCGTCCTCGACTCAAGCTCAACTTCCTCCCCCAAGTAGGGCTTTAAATCTGCAATGTTAAATGTGGGGCTAACCCCAAAGTCTGCAGGCAGATCTAGCCTATATGCATTGTCGTTAATTTTCTCTAGCACTTTAAACGGTCCATCGGCTCGAGGCAACAATTTAGATTTTCGTAAATCAGGAAACCTTTCCTTTCTCAAATGCAACCAAACTAAATCTCCAGGTTCAAAATTTATTTCCTTTCTACCTTTATCACTAGCAAACTTATATCTAGCATTCATACGCTCTATGTTTTCTTTAGTAGTTTCATGCAGTTTTAACATCAATTCAGCACGCCTAGTAGCATCAAAATTTAGTTTTTCAGAAGATGGCAAAGGCATTAAATCAATAGGAGCACGAGGCAACAAACCATATACAATCTGAAATGGGCACATCTTTATAGTAGAATGCAATGATCGATTATAAGCAAATTCAACATGAGGCAAACAGTCCTCCCACATCTTAATATTCTTCTTTAGAACTGCCCTTAACATAGTAGACAAAGTTCTATTCACAACTTTAGTTTGACCATCAGTTTGAGGATGACATGTAGTAGAAAATAAAAGCTTAGTCCCCAATTTTGCCCACAAAGTCCTCCAAAAATGACTAAGAAATTTAGCATCACGATCAGAAACGATTGTGTTGGGCACACCATGCAAGCGAACAATTTCACGAAAGAACAAATCAGCAATATGAGTAGCATCGTCAGTTTTATGACATGGTATGAAATGTGCCATCTTAGAAAATCTATCAACAACCACAAACACACTATCACGTCCCTTCCTAGTCCTAGGCAATCCCAGCACAAAATCCATAGAAATATCTTCCCAAGGAGCACTACGAAATTGCGAGAAACCACCCCAAACATGAGTTTTGGACCTAAAGTAGTGGATTGGGCATGTTCGTTGCGAAAAACGAAGAAATGGTTCCGGTGGCAAAAACTCGTGCTTTGTATGCACCCCGACAACCGTTTTCAGAATGGGTGACGTGCGGCAACGAAATTGCGCGAAACCACCTCAAACATGAGTTTTGGACCTAAAGTAGTGGATTGGGCATGTTCGTTGCGAAAAACGAAGAAATGGTTCCGGTGGCAAAAACTCGTGCTTTGTATGCACCCGACACCCGTTTTCGGAATGGGTGACGTGCGACAACGAAATTGCGAGAACCACCCCAAACATGTGTTTTGGACCTAAAGTATTGGATTGGGCATGTTCGTTGCGAAAAACGAAGAAATGGTTCCGGTGGCAAAAACTCGTGCTTTGTATGCACCCCCGACAACCGTTTTCGGAATGGGTTACGTGCGGCAACGAAATTGCGCGAAACCACCCCAAACATGAGTTTTGGACCTAAAGTAGTGGATTGGGCATGTTCGTTGCGAAAAACGAAGAAATGGTTACGGTGGCAAAAACTCGTGCTTTGTATGCACCCGACACCTGTTTTCGGAATGGGTGACGTGCGACAACGAAATTGCGCGAAACCAACCCAAACATGAGTTTTGGACCTAAAGTAGTGGATTGGGCATGTTCGTTGCGAAAAACGAAGAAATGGTTCCGGTGGCAAAAACTCGTGCTTTGTATGCACCCCGACACCCGTTTTCGGAATTGATGTAGCTGAGGTGCCCGATCTTTCGGCGAGTAGAGATAATTCCGATTTGGCGGAAGATGACCCTTGCGATCCGACTACGACGAGCAAGCCCGAGGCGCCAATGCAATCGCTGAACCAACTCCCTGTGGTTACCGACCTTGCTGATGCGAGATCGGTCTGATCACGAAGATCGTTTCCTGTGCGCAATCGAAGAACGAACAAGAAAAAGATGCGAGCAATCTAATCTATTACTCGAGGGTGGAGTTCTGAATACACGAAGACAGCGCAGATTTGCGCGTGTTCGAGAGTAGCTAAGGCTAACGTAAAACAAAACTCAGAAAATAAAGGAGGCGCAGCTCCTGAATAAATAGAGAGGGGGCGCAGCCCCTAGGGGCGGCCAACCCTAGGTCGTCCATTATGGGCCGCAATTGGGCTGGTCGTCTATCCTTCCGGGCCTTCGTTCTTTAACAACATGATGTAGTTCAATTCTCTTGCACGGACCCGAGTCACTGGCCCAGGTGGAAGGGGTGGCGCCTGGGCTGGAGAAGGTGCTGCTGGTGTAGATGTGCTCGTGTTGGTGTTGATGTCCGCATCATCCTCCCCTTCTTGAACTGAAGTCGTCCTCGACGGCAACTCCTCATCTTCTCCCGCATACGGTTTCAAATCTGCAACATTAAAACTAGTGGAAACACCAAACTCCGCAGGCAGGTCAAGGATATAAGCATTATCATTAATCTTGGTTAGTACCTTAAAAGGACCAGCAGCACGAGGCATCAATTTAGAACGGCGCAAAGTAGGAAAACGATCCTTTCTCAAATGCAACCAAACCATATCACCAGGTTCAAAAGTAACATGTTTTCTTCCTTTACTACCAGCAACATGATTTTTTGCATTAGTAGCAGCAATGTTCTGTTTCGTTTGTTCATGTATGGTAATCATTTGTTCAACATGTGCAGAAGCATCTACATGTGGGGCGTTCGCAGCATTAAGTGAAATCAAATCAATAGGTGCCCTAGGAATGTAACCATAAACAATCTGGAAAGGGCACATCTTTGTAGAAGAATGCGTGGCATGATTGTAAGCAAATTCAACATGAGGCAAGCAATCCTCCCAACGTCTCAAATTCTTGTCTAAAACAGCCCTAAGCATGGTAGATAAAGTTCTATTTACTACCTCAGTTTGTCCATCAGTCTGAGGGTGACAAGTAGTGCTAAACAACAATTTAGTTCCTAATTTATTCCAAAGAGATCTCCAAAAATGGCTTAGAAACTTAGCATCGCGATCAGAGACTATGGTTTTTGGAATACCATGTAAACGAATAATTTCTCTAAAGAACAATTCAGCAACAATGCTAGCATCATCAGTTTTATGACAAGGTATAAAGTGAGCCATTTTAGAGAATCTATCAACAACCACAAAAATACTATCCCTCCCCTTCTTAGTTCTAGGCAAGCCCAAAACAAAGTCCATAGAGATATCAAGCCAAGGAGAAGAAGGGACAGGCAAAGGCATATACAAACCATGGTTGTTCAACCGTGACTTAGCTTTCTGACAAGTAGTGCAGCGTGCAACAAGGCGCTCAACATCAGCGCATCCGAGGCCAAAAGAAGTGGGCAGCCAACACCTCATGCGTTTTGTAGACGCCAAAATGCCCCATGAGACCGCCTCCATGTGCCTCCTGTAACAACAAAAGACGAACCGAACTAGCTGGAATACACAGCTTGTTAGCGCGAAACAAGAACCCATCTTGTATGTGAAATTTGCCCCATGGTATCCCATTAATACAATGGCCGAAAGCATCTTTAAAATCAGCATCGTCAACATATTGATCCTTCACAGTGTCCAAACCAAAGATTTTAAAATCTAATTGTGACAGCATGGTATAGCGACGAGACAAAGCATCAGCAATAACATTGTCCTTCCCGTTCTTGTGTTTAATAATGTAAGGAAAGGACTCAATGAATTTGACCCATTTAGCATGACGACGGTTCAGATTTGTTTGGGTACGAATATGTTTTAAAGCCTCATGATCAGAATGAATTATGAACTCACGATGCCAAAGATAGTGCTGCCATGTATGCAAAGTGCGCACTAAAGCGTAAAGCTCCTTATCATAAGTAGAATATTTTAGACTAGCACCGCTTAATTTTTCACTAAAATAAGCAACTGGTTTTCCTTCTTGTAACAAAACAGCACCTAGCCCAATACCGCTAGCATCACATTCAAGCTCAAAAACTTTATTAAAATCAGGCAATTGCAAGAGGGGAGCTTGGGTTAACTTATCTTTCAAAGTGCTGAACGCTACCTCCTGCGAATCACTCCAAGCAAACGGCACATCTTTCTTTGTAAGCTCATGTAGAGGCGCTGCAATGGAGCTAAAATCACGAACAAATCTGCGGTAGAAACCGGCAAGTCCAAGAAAGCTCCGAATTTGTGTGACCGTCGTCGGTGTAGGCCACTCCCGAATGGCAGCAATCTTGCTGCTATCCACCTCAATGCCCTGTGGAGTAACCACATAACCAAGAAACGAGACACGTTGCGTGCAAAATGTGCACTTTTCCATGTTACCAAACAAGCGAGCAGCACGCAAAGCATCAAAAACAGCACGCAAATGTTCTAAATGCTCCTCTATAGACTTGCTGTAAATAAGGATATCATCGAAATAAACAACAACAAACAAACCTATGAAGGCCCGTAGAACTTCGTTCATTAAACGCATAAAGGTGCTGGGAGCATTAGTCAATCCAAATGGCATAACCAACCATTCATATAAACCAAATTTCGTTTTAAAAGCCGTTTTCCATTCATCACCGAGTTTCATTCTAATCTGATGGTAACCGCTACGCAAATCAACCTTAGAGAAAATAACGGCACCACTAAGCTCATCTAACATATCATCAAGGCGTGGAATAGGATATCGATAACGAACTGTGATGTTATTAATAGCACGACAATCTACGCACATACGCCATGACCCATCATTCTTTGGAACGAGTAAAACAGGAACCGAGCAAGGGCTAAGAGACTCACGAATGTAACCCTTATCAAGCAGCGTCTGCACCTGGCGCTGGATCTCCTTCGTCTCCTCTGGATTTGTACGGTACAGGGCGCGGTTCAGAAGAGAAGCGCCGGGGATGAGATCGATCTGATGCTCAATGCCACGGAGGGGAGGAAGACCCGGTGGTAAGTCCGTAGGATAAACATCAGCATACTCCTACAAAAGGTTAACAACAGCAGGGGGTATATCCAAAGACGGTGCATCATCAAGCGGAACAAGCATGCGCGAGCATACAAGTGCATAACAGGGCATATGAGCTTCATGGAGATCATCAAAATCAGCACGTGTAGCAAGTAAAACAGGAGAGTGCAACTTAATTTCAGATTTAATAGGTGCGGCTGATGTCGATTTGACTTGTTGTGCAGTTTTAGCAGCCCTAGTAAGATCATCTTTCAAAATTTGGTCAGGGGTCATTGGATGTATAATTATTTTCTGGCCTTTAAACATGAAAGAATAATGATTTGAACGACCATGATGTAAACTATCAGTATCATATTGCCAAGGTCGACCCAATAACAAAGAGCATGCTTCCATAGGAATAACATCGCAATCAGCATAATCAGAATAAGAACCCAGTGAAAAGGGGACACGTACCGAACGTGTTACCTTTATTTTACCACCATCATTAAGCCATTGAATGTGATACGGATGTGGATGTGTGCGAGTGGGCAAGGATAATTTCTCTACCAACGCTGTACTTGCCAAATTGTTGCAGCTGCCACTATCGATGATGATGCGAATCGACCGTTCATGCACGACGCCCTTGGTATGGAATAGAGTGTGTCGCTGATTTTTTTCGGCCTGGGCAACCTGTGTGCTGAGAACACGCTGCACAACAAGACTCTCATACGTATCGGCGTCGATGGGATCAACGTGGACTTCCTCATTTTCTGCATGGTTAGTGGCAATCATAGCATGACTAGTTTCCTCAGAATCACTGGCTGAAGAGTACTCACCATTGTCACGTATAAGCAAGGTACGCTTGTTTGGGCAGTCCCGAATCATATGCCCAAACCCTCTACAACGATGGCACTGAATATCCCGTGTACGTCCTGTGGAAGAAGCGGCGCCTTTGGCAGGGGGCGCCACTGGCTTGGTCGTCCCTGTGCGCGATGTAGTGCTACGCGTAGAAGGTGTAGGGCTGGAAGGAGTTGAGCTGTGTGTTGGACCCCGGCCTGCAAGAGAGTTAGTATATGTCTTTGATCGTCGTCCCTGCACTTCACGTTCAGCTTTGCAAGCATATTCAAACAATGTGGTTATATCAAAATAATCCTTATAATCAAGTATATCCTGAATTTCCCTGTTCAAACCACCACGAAAACGTGCCATAGCAGCGTCATCCGACTCAACTAAACCACAACGAAGCATACCCTTTTGTAACTCCTGGTAATAATCCTCAACAAACTGTGAACCTTGTTGAAAACGCTGCATTTTGTTAAGCAAATCACGAGCATAATAGGAAGGAACAAATCTGTGGCGCATGGCAGTTTTTAATTGGGTCCAAGTAATGACACTGTTAATGGGAAGTTTTTGTTTATACTCACGCCACCAAATTAAAGCAAAATCAGTAAATTCACTAATGGCAGCCTTCACTTGGCTATTAGCAGGAATATCATGGCATGAAAATTTCTGTTCTACCTCTAATTCCCAATCAAGATATGCAGCAGGATCATATTTACCATTAAAAGATGGAATTTTAAATTTAATCTTAGAAAATAAGTCATTAGGGGGATGACGAACCACACGACGTGCACGACCACGGCGATCTCCATCGTCCTGCTCAGTGTCACCGCCGTATTCCTGCTCCATCTTTGTGGTCAATGCATCAAGGCGTGCCAGGATGGTGTCGAGTGTGGTGCGAGTCGCCGTTTGAGCAAGGTCAAGTTGGTTGAAACGCTCGGTCGTCGAAGTGATCGTTGAATCAAGCCGTTCATGCATCGTCCTAATGTCAGCAGCAAGTCCATCAACTTGTCCCCTTACTTCCTGCAACTGGGCATCCACCATGTCGTGTGCTCCTGCCATAGTTAGCGCAAACACCAAAACACCAAAAGGAGAAAAACCAACGACAAAAACAGGGGTGTACTGCTCACAAGGCGCTCACACTAGTGCTGTTATCAAGTTCTTATCCGTTGTTACCAAGCCACAGTGGTGAACTGCAATCAACAGGTGGAACCGGTGAAAGATTGGATGAGCGATTGCGTGGAGAAACAGAAACCTGCTCGTCGTAGAAATATGTGGAGTTGTGGGTAGGCTGCACTCAAGTCAAGGATTAGCACGATCAAACAATAATGCAAGATTGAATTATAGTGCAAAACACGAAACTATATTGCTGGCCACAGGTGCAAAGGATGGATGGAACTAGCAGAATGGCAGTACCGTAAATATTGTACTAGTGATGCCAAAAAGGCACTAGTAGAAATCACAGGTGATTTTGTTTTTCTTTTTTGTATGATTTTTTTGATATTTTTCTCAGCACAAGAAGCAACAAGATAGGAGCTACACGAAGTTTCACCTAAAACAGATATCAGATGTGGTCTATAGAAAATCAGGAAGTTCTCTGAAAAGCGTGCGAGAACTTTGACGAATTTTTTTCTTTATTTTCCTGATTTTTTTGACAATTTTGTCGAAACCAAACAGACCGAAGGTGAGTTTGGCCGGGCTCAGAATGGTGTCAACAAGCTCCTGTAAAAATTTCAGATTTTTTGGACACCCGAGCGAAAAGTTATGCCCGTTTTACGGAAGGTACCTCAAGTTATGTTCTAAAAACGACCGGGATGAAACAACCGTATCCTTTCTCCTTCGTTATCTTTTTTTTCTGTTTCTGTTTTTTTATGTAACCGAAGGAGAAAAACAAGGAAGCGGTCGTTGACTCGGTTTGTTTTTTTCTGTTTTTTTCGTAACCGAAGGAGAAAATCAAGGAAACGGCCGTTGACTCGGTTTGTTTTTTTTCTGTTTTTGTTTGACGTAACCGAAGGAGAAAAACAAGGAAACAATGTTGACTCGATTTGTGGCGTGATCAAACGGGAGATGGTGGCGGCGCTAGGGTTTGAATGGTGGAAGAACACAATGTAACCAGCAACAAGGAAACGCGAAAGCACACAAATTCAACAATGCAGATTATTAAAAGAAAGTGCGAGGCTCAAAAGGGTGCTGGGATAAGATCTAACCTGAATTTTTATGTGGTTTTGTGGACTGTAGGAAAAAAACGCTCGATAAACTCACCGATCAACCTGGAAATCTGATACCAATTGATGTAGTTGAGGTGCCCGATCTTTCGGCGAGTAGAGATAATTCCGATTTGGCGGAAGATGACCCTTGCGATCCGACTACGACGAGCAAGCCCGAGGCGCCAATGCAATCGCTGAACCAACTCCCTGTGGTTACCGACCTTGCTGATGCGAGATCGGCCTGATCACGAAGATCGTTTCCTGTGCGCAATCGAAGAACGAACAAGAAAAAGATGCGAGCAATCTAATCTATTACTCGAGGGTGGAGTTCTGAATACACGAAGACAGCGCAGATTTGCGCGTGTTCGAGAGTAGCTAAGGCTAACGTAAAACAAAACTCAGAAAATAAAGGAGGCGCAGCTCATGAATAAATAGAGAGGGGGCGCAGCCCCTAGGGGCGGCCAACCCTAGGTCGTCCGTTATGGGCCGCAATTGGGCTGGTCGTCTATCCTTCCGGGCCTTCGTTCTTTAACAACATGATGTAGTTCAATTCTCTTGCACGGGCCCGAGTCACTGGCCCAGGTGGAAGGGGTGGCGCCTGGGCTGGAGAAGGTGCTGCTGGTGTAGATGTGCTCGTGTTGGTGTTGATGTCCGCATCAGGAATGGGTGACGTGTGACAACGAAATTGCACGAAACCACCCCAAACATGAGTTTTGTACCTAAAGTAGTGGATTGGGCATGTTCGTTGTGAAAAACGAAGAAATGGTTCCGGTGGCAAAAACTCGTGCTTTGTATGCACCCTCGAAAACCGTTTTCGGAATGGGTGACGTGCGGCAACGAAATTGCGCGAAACCACCCCAAACATGAGTTTTGGACCTAAAGTAGTGGATTGGGCATGTTCGTTGCGAAAAACGAACAAATGGTTCCGGTGGCAAAAACTCGTGCTTTGTATGCACCCGACACCCGTTTTTGGAATGGGTGACGTGCGACAACGAAATTGCGAGAAACCACCCCAAACATGAGTTTTGGACCTAAAGTAGTGGATTGGGCATGTTCGTTGCAAAAAACGAAGAAATGGTTCAGGTGGCAAAAACTTGTGCTTTGTATGCACCCGACACCCGTTTTCGGAATGGGTGACGTGTGACGACGAAATTGCGCGAAACCACCCCAGACATGAGTTTTGGACCTAAGGTAGTGGATTGGGCATGTTCGTTGCGAATGACAAAGAAATGGTTCCGGTGGCAAAAACTCGTGCTTTGTATGCACCCCGACAACCGTTTTCGGAATGGGTGACGTGCGGCAACGAAATTGCGCGAAACCACCCCAAACATGTGTTTTGGACCTAAAGTAGTGGATTGGGCATGTTCGTTGCGAAAAAACGAAGAAATGGTTCCGGTGGCAAAAACTCGTGCTTTTATGCACCCGACACCCGTTTTCGGAATGGGTGACGTGCGGCAACGAAATTGCGCGAAACCACCCCAAACATGAGTGTTGTACCTAAAGTAGTGGATTGGGCATGTTCGTTGCGAAAAACGAAGAAATGGTTCCGGTGGCAAAAATTCGTGCTTTGTATGCACCCCCCGACAACCGTTTTCAGAATGGGTGACGTGCGGCATCGAAATTGCGCGAAACCACCCCAAACATGAGTTTTGGACCTAAAGTAGTGGATTGGGCATGTTCGTTGCGAAAAACGAAGAAATGGTTCCGGTGGCAAAATCTAGTGCTTTGTATGCACCCGACACCCGTTTTCGGAATGGGTGACGTGTGACAACGAAATTGCGCGAAACCACCCCAAACATGAGTTTTGGACCTAAGGTAGTGGATTGGGCATGTTCGTTGCGAAAAAGGAAAAAATGGTTCCGGTGGCAAAAACTTGTGCTTTGTATGCACCCCGACAACCGTTTTCAGAATGGGTGACGTGCGGCTACGAAATTGCGCGAAACCACCCCAAACATGAGTTTTGGACCTAAAGTAGTGGATTGGGCATGTTCGTTGCGAAAAACGAAGAAATGGTTCCGGTGGCAAAAACTCGTGCTTTGTATGCACCCGACACCCGTTTTCGGAATGGGTGACGTGCGACAACGAAATTGCGAGAAACCACCCCAAACATGTGTTTTGGACCTAAAGTAGTGGATTGGGCTTGTTCGTTGCGAAAAACGAAGAAATGGTTCCGGTGGCAAAAACTCGTGCTTTGTATGCACCCCATACACCCGTTTTCGGAATGGGTGACGTGTGACAACGAAATTGCGCGAAACCACCCCAAACATGAGTTTTGTACCTGAAGTAGTGGATTGGGCATGTTCGTTGCGAAAAAACGAAGAAATGGTTCCGGTGGCAAAAACTCGTGCTTTGTATGCACCCCCGACAACCGTTTTCGGAATGGGTGACGTGCGGCAACGAAATTGCGCGAAACCACCCCAAACATGAGTTTTGGACCTAAAGTAGTGGATTGGGCATGTTCGTTGCGAAAAACGAAGAAATGGTTACGGTGGCAAAAACTCGTGCTTTGTATGCACCCGACACCCGTTTTCGAAATGGGTGACGTGCGACAACGAAATTGCGCGAAACCACCCCAAACATGAGTTTTGGACCTAAAGTAGTGGATTGGGCATGTTCGTTGCGAAATACGAAGAAATGGTTCCGGTTGCAAAAACTTGTGCTTTGTATGCACCCCGACACCCGTTTTCGGAATGAGTGACGTGTGACAACGAAATTGCGCGAAACCACCCCAAACATGAGTTTTGTACCTAAAGTAGTGGATTGGGCATGTTCGTTGCGAAAAATGAAGAAATGGTTCCGGTGGCAAAAACTCGTGCTTTGTATGCACCCCGACAACCATTTTCAGAATGGGTGACGTGCGGCAACGAAATTGCGCGAAACCACCCCAAACATGAGTTTTGTACCTAAAGTAGTGGATTGGGCATGTTCGTTGCGAAAAACGAAGAAATGGTTCCGGTGGCAAAAAACTCGTGCTTTGTATGCACCCCGACAACCGTTTTCAGAATGGGTGACGTGCGGCAACGAAATTGCGCGAAACCACCCCAAACATTAGTTTTGGACCTAAAGTAGTGGATTGAGCATGTTCGTTGCAAAAAACGAAGAAATGGTTCCGGTGGCAAAAACTCGTGCTTTTATGCACCCGACACCCGTTTTCGGAATGGGTGACGTGCGGCAACGAAATTGCGCGAAACCACCCCAAACATGAGTGTTGTACCTAAAGTAGTGGATTGGGCATGTTCGTTGCGAAAAACGAAGAAATGGTTCCGGTGGCAAAAATTCGTGCTTTGTATGCACCCGACACCCGTTTTCGGAATGGGTGACGTGCGACAACGAAATTGCGCGAAACCACCCCAAACATGAGTTTTGGACCTAAAGTAGTGGATTGGGCATGTTCGTTACGAAAAACGAAGAAATGGTTCCGGTGGCAAAAACTAGTGCTTTGTATGCACCCGACACCCGTTTTCGGAATGGGTGACGTGTGACAACGAAATTGCGCGAAACCACCCCAAACATGAGTTTTGGACCTAAAGTAGTGGATTGGGCATGTTCGTTGCGAAAAACGAAGAAATGGTTCCGGTGGCAAAAACTTGTGCTTTGTATGCACCCCGACAACCGTTTCAGAATGGGTGACGTGCGGCAACGAAATTGCGCGAAACCACCCCAAACATGAGTTTTGGACCTAAAGTAGTGGATTGGGCATGTTCGTTGCGAAAAACGAACAAATGGTTCCGGTGGGAAAAACTCGTGCTTTGTATGCACCCGACACCCGTTTTCGGAATGGGTTACGTGCGACAACGAAATTGCGAGAAACCACCCCAAACATGTGTTTTGGACCTAAAGTAGTGGATTGGGCATGTTCGTTGCGAAAAACGAAGAAATGTTTCCGGTGGCAAAAACTCGTGCTTTGTATGCACCCCATACACCCGTTTTCGGAATGGGTGACGTGTGACAACGAAATTGCGCGAAACCACCCCAAACATGAGTTTTGTACCTGAAGTAGTGGATTGGGCATGTTCGTTGCGAAAAAACGAAGAAATGGTTCCGGTGGCAAAAACTCGTGCTTTGTATGCACCCCCGACAACCGTTTTCGGAATGGGTGACGTGCGGCAACGAAATTGCGCGAAACCACCCCAAATATGAGTTTTGGACCTAAAGTAGTGGATTGGGCATGTTCGTTGCGAAAAACGAAGAAATGGTTACGGTGGCAAAAACTCGTGCTTTGTATGCACCCGACACCCGTTTTCGAAATGGGTGACGTGCGACAACGAAATTGCGCGAAACCACCCCAAACATGAGTTTTGGACCTAAAGTAGTGGATTGGCATGTTCGTTGCGAAAAACGAAGAAATGGTTCTGGTGGCAAAAACTTGTGCTTTGTATGCACCCCGACACCCGTTTTCGGAATGGGTGACGTGTGACAACGAAATTGCGCGAAACCACCCCAAACATGAGTTTTGTACCTAAAGTAGTGGATTGGGCATGTTCGTTGCGAAAAATGAAGAAATGGTTCCGGTGGCAAAAACTCGTGCTTTTATGCACCCGACACTCGTTTTCGGAATGAGTGACGTGCGGCAACGAAATTGCGCGAAACCACCCCAAACATGAGTTTTGTACCTAAAGTAGTGGATTGGGCATGTTCGTTGCGAAAAACGAAGAAATGGTTCCGGTGGCAAAAACTCGTGCTTTGTATGCACCCTCGACAACCGTTTTCGGAATGGGTGACGTGCGGCAACGAAATTGCGCGAAACCACCCCAAACATGAGTTTTGGACCTAAAGTAGTGAATTGGGCATGTTCGTTGCGAAAAACGAAGAAATGGTTCCGGTGGCAAAAACTCGTGCTTTGTATGCACCCGACACCCATTTTTGGAATGGGTGACGTGCGACAACGAAATTGCGAGAAACCACCCCAAACATGAGTTTTGGACCTAAAGTAGTGGATTGGGCATGTTCGTTGCAAAAAACGAAGAAATGGTTCTGGTGGCAAAAACTCGTGCTTTGTATGCACCCGACACCCGTTTTCGGAATGGGTGACGTGTGACAACGAAATTGCGCGAAACCACCCCAAACATGAGTTTTGGACCTAAGGTAGTGGATTGGGCATGTTCGTTGCGAAAAACGAAGAAATGGTTCTGGTGGCAAAAACTCGTGCTTTGTATGCACCCCGACAACCGTTTTCGGAATGGGTGACGTGCGGCAACGAAATTGCGCGAAACCACCCCAAACATGAGTTTTGGACCTAAAGTAGTGGATTGGGCATGTTCGTTGCGAAAAACGAAGAAATGGTTCCGGTGGCAAAAACTCGTGCTTTGTATGCACCCGACAACCGTTTTCGGAATGGGTCACGTGCTGCAACGAAATTGCGCGAAACCACCCCAAACATGAGTTTTGGACCTAAAGTAGTGAATTGGGCATGTTCGTTGCGAAAAACGAAGAAATGGTTCCGGTGGCAAAAACTCGTGCTTTGTATGCACCCGACACCCGTTTTGGGAATGGGTGACGTGTGACAACGAAATTGTGCGAAACCACCCCAAACATGAGGACACTCGTTTTCGGAATGAGTGACGTGCGGCAACGAAATTGCGCGAAACCACCCCAAACATGAGTTTTGTACCTAAAGTAGTGGATTGGGCATGTTCGTTGCGAAAAACGAAGAAATGGTTCCGGTGGCAAAAACTCGTGCTTTGTATGCACCCCGACAACCGTTTTTAGAATGGGTGACGTGCGGCAACGAAATTTCGCGAAACCACCCCAAACATGAGTTTTGGACCTAAAGTAGTGGATTGGGCATGTTCGTTGCGAAAAACGAAGAAATGGTTCCGGTGGCAAAAAACTCGTGCTTTGTATGCACCCGACACCCTTTTTCGGAATGGGTGACTTGCGACAACGAAATTGCGAGAAATCACCCCAAACATGAGTTTTGGACCTAAAGTAGTGGATTGGGCATGTTCGTTGCGAAAAACGAAGAAATGGTTCCGGTGGAAAAAACTTGTGCTTTGTATGCACCCCCACACCAGTTTTTAGAATGGGTGACGTGCGGCAACGAAATTGCGCGAAACCACCCGAAACATGAGTTTTGGACCTAAAGTAGTGGATTGGCCATGTTCGTTGCGAAAAACAAAGAAATGTTTCCGGTGGCAAAAACTCGTGCTTTGTATGTACCCCGACACCCGTTTTCGGAATGGGTGACGTGCGACAACGAAATTGTGCGAAACCACCCCAAACATGAGTTTTGGACCTAAAGTAGTGGATTGGGCATGTTCGTTGCGAAAAACAAAGAAATGGTTCCGGTGGCAAAAACTCGTGCTTTGTATGTACCCCGACACCCGTTTTCGAAACGGGTGACGTGCGACAACGAAATTGTGCGAAACCACCCCAAACATGAGTTTTGGACCTAAAGTAGTTGATTGGGCATGTTCGTTGTGAAAAACAAAGAAATGGTTCCGGTGGCAAAAACTCGTGATTTGTATGCACCCGACACCCGTTTTCGGAATGGGTGACGTGCGACAACGAAATTGTGCGAAACCACCCCAAACATGAGTTTTGGACCTAAAGTAGTGGATTGGGCATGTTCGTTACGAAAAACGAAGAAATGGTTCCGGTGGCAAAAACTCGTGCTTTGTATGCACCCGACACCCGTTTTCGGAATGGGTGACGTGCGACAACGAAATTGCGAGAAATCACCCCAAACATGAGTTTTGGACCTAAAGTAGTGGATTGGGCATGTTCGTTGCGAAAAACGAAGAAATGGTTCCGGTGGCAAAAACTCGTGCTTTGTATGCACCCGACACCCGTTTTCGGAATGGGTGACGTGCGACAACGAAATTGCGCGAAACCACCCCAAACATGAGTTTTTGGACCTAAAGTAGTGGATTGGGCATGTTCGTTGCGAAAAACGAAGAAATGGTTCCGGTGGCAAAAACTCGTGCTCTGTATGCACCCGACACCCGTTTTCGGAATGGGTGACGTGCAACAACGAAATTGTGCGAAACCACCCCAAACATGAGTTTTGGACCTAAAGTAGTGGATTGGGCATGTTCGTTACGAAAAACGAAGAAATGGTTCCGGTGGCAAAAACTCGTGCTTTTATGCACCCGACACTCGTTTTCGGAATGAGTGACGTGCGGCAACGAAATTGCGCAAAACCACCCCAAACATGAGTTTTGTACCTAAAGTAGTGGATTGGGCATGTTCGTTGCGAAAAACGAAGAAATGGTTCCGGTGGCAAAAACTCGTGCTTTGTATGTACCCCTACAACCATTTTCAGAATGGGTGACGTGCGGCAACGAAATTTCGCGAAACCACCCCAAACATGAGTTTTGGACCTAAAGTAGTGGATTGGGCTTGTTCGTTGCGAAAAACAAAGAAATGGTTCCGGTGGCAAAAACTCGTGCTTTGTATGCACCCGACACCCGTTTTCGGAATGGGTGACGTGCGACAACGAAATTGTGCGAAACCACCCCAAACATGAGTTTTGGACCTAAAGTAGTGGATTGGGCATGTTCGTTACGAAAAACGACGAAATGGTTCCGGTGGCAAAAACTCGTGCTTTGTATGCACCCGACACCCGTTTTCGGAATGGGTGACGTGCGACAACGAAATTGCGAGAAACCACCCCAAACATGTGTTTTGGACCTAAAGTAGTGGATTGGGCATGTTCGTTGCGAAAAACGAAGAAATGTTTCCGGTGGCAAAAACTCGTGCTTTGTATGCACCCCATACACCCGTTTTCGGAATGGGTGATGTGTGACAACGAAATTGCGCGAAACCACCCCAAACATGAGTTTTGTACCTGAAGTAGTGGATTGGGCATGTTCGTTGCGAAAAAACGAAGAAATGGTTCCGGTGGCAAAAACTCGTGCTTTGTATGCACCCCCGACAACCGTTTTCGGAATGGGTGACGTGCGGCAACGAAATTGCGCGAAACCACCCCAAACATGAGTTTTGGACCTAAAGTAGTGGATTGGGCATGTTCGTTGCGAAAAACGAAGAAATGTTTTCGGTGGCAAAAACTCGTGCTTTGTATGCACCCGACACCCGTTTTCGAAATGGGTGACGTGCGACAACGAAATTGCGCGAAACCACCCCAAACATGAGTTTTGGACCTAAAGTAGTGGATTGGCATGTTCGTTGCGAAAAACGAAGAAATGGTTCTGGTGGCAAAAACTTGTGCTTTGTATGCACCCCGACACCCGTTTTCGGAATGGGTGACGTGTGACAACGAAATTGCGCGAAACCACCCCAAACATGAGTTTTGTACCTAAAGTAGTGGATTGGGCATGTTCGTTGCGAAAAACGAAGAAATGGTTCCGGTGGCAAAAACTCGTGCTTTTATGCACCCGACACTCGTTTTCGGAATGAGTGACGTGCGGCAACGAAATTGCGCGAAACCACCCCAAACATGAGTTTTGTACCTAAAGTAGTGGATTGGGCATGTTCGTTGCGAAAAACGAAGAAATGGTTCCGGTGGCAAAAACTCGTGCTTTGTATGCACCCTCGACAACCGTTTTCGGAATGGGTGACGTGCGGCAACGAAATTGCGCGAAACCACCCCAAACATGAGTTTTGGACCTAAAGTAGTGAATTGGGCATGTTCGTTGCGAAAAACGAAGAAATGGTTCCGGTGGCAAAAACTCGTGCTTTGTATGCACCCGACACCCATTTTTGGAATGGGTGACGTGCGACAACGAAATTGCGAGAAACCACCCCAAACATGAGTTTTGGACCTAAAGTAGTGGATTGGGCATGTTCGTTGCAAAAAACGAAGAAATGGTTCCGGTGGCAAAAACTCGTGCTTTGTATGCACCCGACACCCGTTTTCGGAATGGGTGACGTGTGACAACGAAATTGCGCGAAACCACCCCAAACATGAGTTTTGGACCTAAAGTAGTGGATTGGGCATGTTCGTTGCGAAAAACGAACAAATGGTTCCGGTGGGAAAAACTCGTGCTTTTTATGCACACGACACCCGTTTTCGGAATGGGTTACGTGCGACAACGAAATTGCGAGAAACCACCCCAAACATGTGTTTTGGACCTAAAGTAGTGGATTGGGCATGTTCGTTGCGAAAAACGAAGAAATGTTTCCGGTGGCAAAAACTCGTGCTTTGTATGCACCCCATACACCCGTTTTCGGAATGGGTGACGTGTGACAACGAAATTGCGCGAAACCACCCCAAACATGAGTTTTGGACCTAAAGTAGTGGATTGGGCATGTTCGTTGCAAAAAACGAAGAAATGGTTCCGGTGGCAAAAACTCGTGCTCTGTATGCACCCGACACCCGTTTTCGGAATGGGTGACGTGTGACAACGAAATTGCGTGAAACCACCCCAAACATGAGTTTTGGACCTAAGGTAGTGGAATGGGCATGTTCGTTGCGAAAAACGAAGAAATGGTTCTGGTGGCAAAAACTCGTGCTTTGTATGCACCCCGACAACCGTTTTCGGAATGGGTGACGTGCGGCAACGAAATTGCGCGAAACCACCCCAAACATGAGTTTTGGACCTAAAGTAGTGGATTGGGCATGTTCGTTGCGAAAAACGAAGAAATGGTTCTGGTGGCAAAAACTCGTGCTTTGTATGCACCCGACACCCGTTTTGGGAATGGGTGACGTGTGACAACGAAATTGCGCGAAACCACCCCAAACATGAGTTTTGGACCTAAAGTAGTGGATTGGGCATGTTCGTTGCGAAAAACGAAGAAATGGTTCCGGTGGCAAAAACTCGTGCTTTGTATGCACCCCGACAACCGTTTTCGGAATGGGTCACGTGCTGCAACGAAATTGCGCGAAACCACCCCAAACATGAGTTTTGGACCTAAAGTAGTGAATTGGGCATGTTCGTTGCGAAAAACGAAGAAATGGTTCCGGTGGCAAAAACTCGTGCTTTGTATGCACCCGACACCCGTTTTGGGAATGGGTGACGTGTGACAACGAAATTGTGCGAAACCACCCCAAACATGAGGACACTCGTTTTCGGAATGAGTGACGTGCGGCAACGAAATTGCGCGAAACCACCCCAAACATGAGTTTTGTACCTAAAGTAGTGGATTGGGCATGTTCGTTGCGAAAAACGAAGAAATGGTTCCGGTGGCAAAAACTCGTGCTTTGTATGCACCCCGACAACCGTTTTTAGAATGGGTGACATGCGGCAACGAAATTTCGCGAAACCACCCCAAACATGAGTTTTGGACCTAAAGTAGTGGATTGGGCATGTTCGTTGCGAAAAACGAAGAAATGGTTCCGGTGGCAAAAAACTCGTGCTTTGTATGCACCCGACACCCTTTTTCGGAATGGGTGACTTGCGACAACGAAATTGCGAGAAATCACCCCAAACATGAGTTTTGGACCTAAAGTAGTGGATTGGGCATGTTCGTTGCGAAAAACGAAGAAATGGTTCCGGTGGAAAAAACTTGTGCTTTGTATGCACCCCCACACCAGTTTTTAGAATGGGTGACGTGCGGCAACGAAATTGCGCGAAACCACCCGAAACATGAGTTTTGGACCTAAAGTAGTGGATTGGCCATGTTCGTTGCGAAAAACAAAGAAATGTTTCCGGTGGCAAAAACTCGTGCTTTGTATGTACCCCGACACCCGTTTTCGGAATGGGTGACGTGCGACAACGAAATTGTGCGAAACCACCCCAAACATGAGTTTTGGACCTAAAGTAGTGGATTGGGCATGTTCGTTGCGAAAAACAAAGAAATGGTTCCGGTGGCAAAAACTCGTGCTTTGTATGTACCCCGACACCCGTTTTCGAAACGGGTGACGTGCGACAACGAAATTGTGCGAAACCACCCCAAACATGAGTTTTGGACCTAAAGTAGTTGATGGGGCATGTTCGTTGCGAAAAACAAAGAAATGGTTCCGGTGGCAAAAACTCGTGATTTGTATGCACCCGACACCCGTTTTCGGAATGGGTGACGTGCGACAACGAAATTGTGCGAAACCACCCCAAACATGAGTTTTGGACCTAAAGTAGTGGATTGGGCATGTTCGTTACGAAAAATGAAGAAATGGTTCCGGTGGCAAAAACTCGTGCTTTGTATGCACCCGACACCCGTTTTCGGAATGGGTGACGTGCGACAACGAAATTGCGAGAAATCACCCCAAACATGAGTTTTGGACCTAAAGTAGTGGATTGGGCATGTTCGTTGCGAAAAACGAAGAAATGGTTCCGGTGGCAAAAACTCGTGCTTTGTATGCACCCGACACCCGTTTTCGGAATGGGTGACGTGCGACAACGAAATTGCGCGAAACCACCCCAAACATGAGTTTTTGGACCTAAAGTAGTGGATTGGGCATGTTCGTTGCGAAAAACGAAGAAATGGTTCCGGTGGCAAAAACTCGTGCTCTGTATGCACCCGACACCCGTTTTCGGAATGGGTGACGTGCAACAACGAAATTGTGCGAAACCACCCCAAACATGAGTTTTGGACCTAAAGTAGTGGATTGGGCATGTTCGTTACGAAAAACGAAGAAATGGTTCCGGTGGCAAAAACTCGTGCTTTGTGTGCACCCGACACCCGTTTTCGGAATGGGTGACGTACGGCAACGAAATTGCGCAAAACCACCCCAAACATGAGTTTTGGACCTAAAGTAGTGGATTGGGCATGTTCGTTGCGAAAAACGAAGAAATGGTTCCGGTGGCAAAAACTCGTGCTTTGTATGCACCCCGACACCTGTTTTCGGAATGGGTGACGTGTGACAACGAAATTGCGCAAAACCACCCCAAACATGAGTTTTGGACCTAAAGTAGTGGATTGGGCAATGTTCGTTACGAAAAACGAAGAAATGGTTCCGGTGGCAAAAACTCGTGCTTTTATGCACCGACACCCGTTTTCGGAATGGGTGACGTGCGACAACGAAATTGTGCGAAACCACCCCAAACATGAGTTTTGGACCTAAAGTAGTGAATTGGGCATGTTCGTTGCGAAAAACGAAGAAATGGTTCCGGTGGCAAAAACTCGTGCTTTGTATGCACCCGACACCCGTTTTCGGAATGGGTGACGTGCGACAACGAAATTTCGCGAAACCACCCCAAACATGAGTTTTGGACCTAAAGTAGTGGATTGGGCATGTTCGTTGCGAAAAACGAAGAAATGGTTCCGGTGGCAAAAACTCGTGCTTTGTATGCACCCCGACAACCGTTTTCGGAATGGGTGACTTGCGACAACGAAATTGCGAGAAATCACCCCAAACATGAGTTTTGGACCTAAAGTAGTGGATTGGGCATGTTCGTTGCGAAAAACGAAGAAATGGTTCCGGTGGCAAAAACTTGTGCTTTGTATGCACCCCCACACCCGTTTTTAGAATGGGTGACGTGCGGAAACGAAATTGCGCGAAACCACCCGAAACATGAGTTTTGGACCTAAAGTAGTGGATTGGGCATGTTCGTTGCGAAAAACAAAGAAATGTTTTCGGTGGCAAAAACTCGTGCTTTGTATGTACCCCGACACCCGTTTTCGGAATGGGTGACATGCGACAACGAAATTGTGCGAAACCACCCCAAACATGAGTTTTGGACCTAAAGTAGTGGATTGGGCATGTTCGTTGCGAAAAACGAAGAAATGGTTCCGGTGGCAAAAAACTCGTGCTTTGTATGCACCCGACACCCTTTTTCGGAATGGGTGACTTGCGACAACGAAATTGCGAGAAATCACCCCAAACATGAGTTTTGGACCTAAAGTAGTGGATTGGGCATGTTCGTTGCGAAAAACGAAGAAATGGTTCCGGTGGAAAAAACTTGTGCTTTGTATGCACCCCCACACCAGTTTTTAGAATGGGTGACGTGCGGCAACGAAATTGCGCGAAACCACCCGAAACATGAGTTTTGGACCTAAAGTAGTGGATTGGCCATGTTCGTTGCGAAAAACAAAGAAATGTTTCCGGTGGCAAAAACTCGTGCTTTGTATGTACCCCGACACCCGTTTTCGGAATGGGTGACGTGCGACAACGAAATTGTGCGAAACCACCCCAAACATGAGTTTTGGACCTAAAGTAGTGGATTGGGCATGTTCGTTGCGAAAAACAAAGAAATGGTTCCGGTGGCAAAAACTCGTGCTTTGTATGTACCCCGACACCCGTTTTCGAAACGGGTGACGTGCGACAACGAAATTGTGCGAAACCACCCCAAACATGAGTTTTGGACCTAAAGTAGTTGATTGGGCATGTTCGTTGCGAAAAACAAAGAAATGGTTCCGGTGGCAAAAACTCGTGATTTGTATGCACCCGACACCCGTTTTCGGAATGGGTGACGTGCGACAACGAAATTGTGCGAAACCACCCCAAACATGAGTTTTGGACCTAAAGTAGTGGATTGGGCATGTTCGTTACGAAAAACGAAGAAATGGTTCCGGTGGCAAAAACTCGTGCTTTGTATGCACCCGACACCCGTTTTCGGAATGGGTGACGTGCGACAACGAAATTGCGAGAAATCACCCCAAACATGAGTTTTGGACCTAAAGTAGTGGATTGGGCATGTTCGTTGCGAAAAACGAAGAAATGGTTCCGGTGGCAAAAACTCGTGCTTTGTATGCACCCGACACCCGTTTTCGGAATGGGTGACGTGCGACAACGAAATTGCGCGAAACCACCCCAAACATGAGTTTTTGGACCTAAAGTAGTGGATTGGGCATGTTCGTTGCGAAAAACGAAGAAATGGTTCCGGTGGCAAAAACTCGTGCTCTGTATGCACCCGACACCCGTTTTTGGAATGGGTGACGTGCAACAACGAAATTGTGCGAAACCACCCCAAACATGAGTTTTGGACCTAAAGTAGTGGATTGGGCATGTTCGTTACGAAAAACGAAGAAATGGTTCCGGTGGCAAAAACTCGTGCTTTGTGTGCACCCGACACCCGTTTTCGGAATGGGTGACGTACGGCAACGAAATTGCGCAAAACCACCCCAAACATGAGTTTTGGACCTAAAGTAGTGGATTGGGCATGTTCGTTGCGAAAAACGAAGAAATGGTTCCGGTGGCAAAAACTCGTGCTTTGTATGCACCCCGACAACCGTTTTCGGAATGGGTGACTTGCGACAACGAAATTGCGAGAAATCACCCCAAACATGAGTTTTGGACCTAAAGTAGTGGATTGGGCATGTTCGTTGCGAAAAACGAAGAAATGGTTCCGGTGGCAAAAACTTGTGCTTTGTATGCACCCCCACACCCGTTTTTAGAATGGGTGACGTGCGGAAACGAAATTGCGCGAAACCACCCGAAACATGAGTTTTGGACCTAAAGTAGTGGATTGGGCATGTTCGTTGCGAAAAACAAAGAAATGTTTTCGGTGGCAAAAACTCGTGCTTTGTATGTACCCCGACACCCGTTTTCGGAATGGGTGACATGCGACAACGAAATTGTGCGAAACCACCCCAAACATGAGTTTTGGACCTAAAGTAGTGGATTGGGCATGTTCGTTGCGAAAAACGAAGAAATGGTTCCGGTGGCAAAAAACTCGTGCTTTGTATGCACCCGACACCCTTTTTCGGAATGGGTGACTTGCGACAACGAAATTGCGAGAAATCACCCCAAACATGAGTTTTGGACCTAAAGTAGTGGATTGGGCATGTTCGTTGCGAAAAACGAAGAAATGGTTCCGGTGGAAAAAACTTGTGCTTTGTATGCACCCCACACCAGTTTTTAGAATGGGTGACGTGCGGCAACGAAATTGCGCGAAACCACCCGAAACATGAGTTTTGGACCTAAAGTAGTGGATTGGCCATGTTCGTTGCGAAAAACAAAGAAATGTTTCCGGTGGCAAAAACTCGTGCTTTGTATGTACCCCGACACCCGTTTTCGGAATGGGTGACGTGCGACAACGAAATTGTGCGAAACCACCCCAAACATGAGTTTTGGACCTAAAGTAGTGGATTGGGCATGTTCGTTGCGAAAAACAAAGAAATGGTTCCGGTGGCAAAAACTCGTGCTTTGTATGTACCCCGACACCCGTTTTCGAAACGGGTGACGTGCGACAACGAAATTGTGCGAAACCACCCCAAACATGAGTTTTGGACCTAAAGTAGTTGATTGGGCATGTTCGTTGCGAAAAACAAAGAAATGGTTCCGGTGGCAAAAACTCGTGATTTGTATGCACCCGACACCCGTTTTCGGAATGGGTGACGTGCGACAACGAAATTGTGCGAAACCACCCCAAACATGAGTTTTGGACCTAAAGTAGTGGATTGGGCATGTTCGTTACGAAAAACGAAGAAATGGTTCCGGTGGCAAAAACTCGTGCTTTGTATGCACCCGACACCCGTTTTCGGAATGGGTGACGTGCGACAACGAAATTGCGAGAAATCACCCCAAACATGAGTTTTGGACCTAAAGTAGTGGATTGGGCATGTTCGTTGCGAAAAACGAAGAAATGGTTCCGGTGGCAAAAACTCGTGCTTTGTATGCACCCGACACCCGTTTTCGGAATGGGTGACGTGCGACAACGAAATTGCGCGAAACCACCCCAAACATGAGTTTTGGACCTAAAGTAGTGGATTGGGCATGTTCGTTGCGAAAAACGAAGAAATGGTTCCGGTGGCAAAAACTCGTGCTCTGTATGCACCCGACACCCGTTTTCGGAATGGGTGACGTGCAACAACGAAATTGTGCGAAACCACCCCAAACATGAGTTTTGGACCTAAAGTAGTGGATTGGGCATGTTCGTTACGAAAAACGAAGAAATGGTTCCGGTGGCAAAAACTCATGCTTTGTGTGCACCCGACACCCGTTTTCGGAATGGGTGACGTACGGCAACGAAATTGCGCAAAACCACCCCAAACATGAGTTTTGGACCTAAAGTAGTGGATTGGGCATGTTCGTTGCGAAAAACGAAGAAATGGTTCCGGTGGCAAAAACTCGTGCTTTGTATGCACCCCGACACCTGTTTTCGGAATGGGTGACGTGTGACAACGAAATTGCGCAAAACCACCCCAAACATGAGTTTTGGACCTAAAGTAGTGGATTGGGCAATGTTCGTTACGAAAAACGAAGAAATGGTTCCGGTGGCAAAAACTCGTGCTTTTATGCACTCGACACTCGATTTCGGAATGAGTGACGTGCGGCAACGAAATTGCGCGAAACCACCCCAAACATGAGTTTTGTACCTAAAGTAGTGGATTGGGCATGTTCGTTGCGAAAAACGAAGAAATGGTTCCGGTGGCAAAAACTCGTGCTTTGTATGCACCCCTACAACCATTTTCAGAATGGGTGACGTGCGGCAACGAAATTTCGCGAAACCACCCCAAACATGAGTTTTGGATCTAAAGTAGTGGATTGGGCATGTTCGTTGCGAAAAACGAAGAAATGGTTCCGGTGGCAAAAACTCGTGCTTTGTATGTACCCCGACACCCGTTTTCGGAATGGGTGACGTGCGACAACGAAATTGTGCGAAACCAACCCAAACATGAGTTTTGGACCTAAAGTAGTGGATTGGGCTTGTTCGTTGCGAAAAACAAAGAAATGGTTCCGGTGGCAAAAACTCGTGCTTTGTATGCACCCGACACCCGTTTTCAGAATGGGTGACGTGCGACAACGAAATTGTGCGAAACCACCCCAAACATGAGTTTTGGACCTAAAGTAGTGGATTGGGCATGTTCGTTACGAAAAACGAAGAAATGGTTCCGGTGGCAAAAACTCGTGCTTTGTATGCACCCGACACCCGTTTTCGGAATGGGTGACGTGCGACAACGAAATTACGAGAAACCACCCCAAACATGAGTTTTGGACCTAAATTAGTGGATTGGGCATGTTCGTTACGAAAAACAAAGAAATGGTTCCGGTGGCAAAAACTCGTGCTTTGTATGCACTCGACATCCGTTTTTCGGAATGGGTGACGTACGACAACGAAATTGCGAGAAACCACCCCAAACATGAGTTTTGGACCTAAAGTAGTGGATTGGGCATGTTCGTTGCGAAAAACGAAGAAATGGTTCCGGTGGCAAAAACTCGTGCTTTGTATGCACCCGACACCTGTTTTCGGAATGGGTGACGTGTGACAACGAAATTGCGCAAAACCACCCCAAACATGAGTTTTGGACCTAAAGTAGTGGATTGGGCATGTTCGTTGCGAAAAACGAAGAAATGGTTCCGGTGGCAAAAACTCGTGCTTTGTATGCACCCCGACACTCGTTTTCGGAATGGGTGACGTGCGGCAACGAAATTGCGCGAAACCACCCCAAACATGAGTTTTGTACCTAAAGTAGTGGATTGGGCATGTTCGTTGCGAAAAACGAAGAAATGGTTCCGGTGGCAAAAACTCGTGCTTTGTATGCACCCCGACAACCGTTTTCGGAATGGGTGACGTGCGGCAACGAAATTGCGCGAAACCACCCCAAACATGAGTTTTGGACCTAAAGTAGTGGATTGGGCATGTTCCGTTGCGAAAAACGAAGAAATGGTTCTGGTGGCAAAAACTCGTGCTTTGTATGCACCCGACACCCGTTTTCGGAATGGGTGACGTGCGACAACGAAATTGTGCGAAACCACCCCAAACATGAGTTTTGGACCTAAAGTAGTGGATTGGGCATGTTCGTTACGAAAAACGAAGAAATGGTTCCGGTGGCAAAAACTCGTGCTTTGTATGCACCCGACACTCGTTTTCGGAATGAGTGACGTGCGGCAACGAAATTGCGCGAAACCACCCCAAACATGAGTTTTGTACCTAAAGTAGTGGATTGGGACATGTTCGTTGCGAAAAACGAAGAAATGGTTCCGGTGGCAAAAACTCGTGCTTTGTATGCACCCCGACAACCGTTTTTAGAATGGGTGACGTGCGACAACGAAATTTCGAGAAACCACCCCAAACATGAGTTTTGGACCTAAAGTAGTGGATTGGGCATGTTCGTTGCGAAAAACGAAGAAATGGTTTCGGTGGCAAAAAACTCGTGCTTTGTATGCACCCGACACCCTTTTTCGGAATGGGTGACTTGCGACAACGAAATTGCGAGAAATCACCCCAAACATGAGTTTTGGACCTAAAGTAGTGGATTGGGCATGTTCGTTGCGAAAAACGAAGAAATGGTTCCGGTGGCAAAAACTTGTGCTTTGTATGCACCCCCACACCCGTTTTTAGAATGGGTGACGTGCGGAAACGAAATTGCGCGAAACCACCCGAAACTTGAGTTTTGGACCTAAAGTAGTGGATTGGGCATGTTCGTTGCGAAAAACAAAGAAATGTTTCGGTGGCAAAAACTCGTGCTTTGTATGTACCCCGACACCCGTTTTCGGAATGGGTGACATGCGACAACGAAATTGTGCGAAACCACCCCAAACATGAGTTTTGGACCTAAAGTAGTGGATTGGGCATGTTCGTTGCGAAAAACCAAGAAATGGTTCCGGTGGCAAAAACTCGTGCTTTGTATGCACCCCGATAACCGTTTTCGGAATGGGTGACGTGCAGCAACGAAGTTGCGCGAAACCACCCCAAACATGAGTTTTGGACCTAAAGTAGTGGATTGGGCATGTTCGTTGCAAAAAACGAAGAAATGGTTCCGGTGGCAAAAACTCGTGCTTTGTATGCACCCGACACCCGTTTTCGGAATGGGTGACGTGCGACAACGAAATTGCGCGAAACCACCCCAAACATGAGTTTTTGGACCTAAATTAGTGGATTGGGCATGTTCGTTGCGAAAAACGAAGAAATGGTTCCGGTGGCAAAAACTCGTGCTCTGTATGCACCCGACACCCGTTTTCGGAATGATTGACGTGCAACAACGAAATTGTGCGAAACCACCCCAAACATGAGTTTTGGACCTAAAGTAGTGGATTGGGCATGTTCGTTACGAAAAACGAAGAAATGGTTCCGGTGGCAAAAACTCGTGCTTTTATGCACCCGACACTCGTTTTCGGAATGAGTGACGTGCGGCAACGAAATTGCGCAAAACCACCCCAAACATGAGTTTTGTACCTAAAGTAGTGGATTGGGCATGTTCGTTGCGAAAAACGAAGAAATGGTTCCGGTGGCAAAAACTCGTGCTTTGTAATGCACCCTCGACAACCGTTTTTAGAATGGGTGACGTGCGGCAACGAAATTGCGCGAAACCACCCCAAACATGAGTTTTGGACCTAAAGTAGTGGATTGGGCATGTTCGTTGCGAAAAACGAAGAAATGGTTCCGGTGGCAAAAACTCGTGCTCTGTATGCACCCGACACCCGTTTTCGGAATGGGTGACGTGCAACAACGAAATTGTGCGAAACCACCCCAAAATGAGTTTTGGACCTAAAGTAGTGGATTGGGCATGTTCGTTACGAAAAACGAAGAAATGGTTCCGGTGGCAAAAACTCGTGCTTTGTATGCACCCGACACCCTTTTTCGGAATGAGTGACTTGCGACAACGAAATTGCGAGAAATCACCCCAAACATGAGTTTTGGACCTAAAGTAGTCGATTGGGCATGTTCGTTGCGAAAAACGAAGAAATGGTTCCGGTGGCAAAAACTTGTGCTTTGTATGCACCCCCACACCAGTTTTTAGAATGGGTGACGTGCAGCAACGAAATTGCGCGAAACCACCCGAAACATGAGTTTTGGACCTAAAGTAGTGGATTGGGCATGTTCGTTGCGAAAAACAAAGAAATGTTTCCGGTGGCAAAAACTCGTGCTTTGTATGTACCCCGACACCCGTTTTCGGAATGGGTGACGTGCGACAACGAAATTGTGCGAAACCACCCCAAACATGAGTTTTGGACCTAAAGTAGTGGATTGGGCATGTTCGTTGCGAAAAACAAAGAAATGGTTCCGGTGGCAAAAACTCGTGCTTTGTATGTACCCTGACACCCGTTTTCGGAATGGGTGACGTGCGACAACGAAATTGTGCGAAACCACCCCAAACATGAGTTTTGGACCTAAAGTAGTGGATTGGGCATGTTCGTTGCGAAAAACAAAGAAATGGTTCCGCTGGCAAAAACTCGTGCTTTGTATGCACTCGACACCCGTTTTCGGAATGGGTGACGTGCGACAACGAAATTGTGCGAAACCACCCCAAACATGAGTTTTGGACCTAAAGTAGTGGATTGGGCATGTTCGTTACGAAAAACGAAGAAATGGTTCCGGTGGCAAAAACTCGTGCTTTGTATGCACCCGACACCCGTTTTCGGAATGGGTGACGTGCGACAACGAGCGAGAAATCACCCCAAACATGAGTTTTGGACCTAAAGTAGTGGATTGGGCATGTTTGTTGCGAAAAACGAAGAAATGGTTCCGGTGGCAAAAACTCGTGCTTTGTATGCACCCGACACCTGTTTTCGGAATGGGTGACGTGTGACAACGAAATTGCACAAAACCACCCCAAACATGAGTTTTGGACCTAAAGTAGTGGATTGGGCAATGTTCGTTACGAAAAACGAAGAAATGGTTCCGGTGGCAAAAACTCGTGCTTTTATGCACCCGACACTCGTTTTCGGAATGAGTGACGTGCGGCAACGAAATTGCGCGAAACCACCCCAAACATGAGTTTTGTACCTAAAGTAGTGGATTGGGTATGTTCGTTGCGAAAAACGAAGAAATGGTTCTGGTGGCAAAAACTCGTGCTTTGTATGCACCCCGACAACCGTTTTCAGAATGGGTGACGTGCGGCAACGAAATTTCGCGAAACCACCCCAAACATGAGTTTTGGACCTAAAGTAGTGGATTGGGCATGTTCGTTGCGAAAAACGAAGAAATGGTTCCGGTGGCAAAAACTCGTGCTTCGTATGTACCCCGACACCCGTTTTCGAAATGGGTGACGTGCGACAACGAAATTGTGCGAAACCACCCCAAACATGAGTTTTGGACCTAAAGTAGTGGATTGGGCATGTTCGTTGCGAAAAACAAAGAAATGGTTCCGCTGGCAAAAACTCGTGCTTTGTATGCACTCGACACCCGTTTTCGGAATGGGTGACGTGCGACAACGAAATTGTGCGAAACCACCCCAAACATGAGTTTTGGACCTAAAGTAGTGGATTGGGCATGTTCGTTATGAAAAACGAAGAAATGGTTCCGGTGGCAAAAACTCGTGCTTTGTATGCACCCGACACCCGTTTTCGGAATGGGTGACGTGCGACAACGAGCGAGAAATCACCCCAAACATGAGTTTTGGACCTAAAGTAGTGGATTGGGCATGTTTGTTGCGAAAAACGAAGAAATGGTTCCGGTGGCAAAAACTCGTGCTTTGTATGCACCCGACACCTGTTTTCGGAATGGGTGACGTGTGACAACGAAATTGCACAAAACCACCCCAAACATGAGTTTTGGACCTAAAGTAGTGGATTGGGCAATGTTCGTTACGAAAAACGAAGAAATGGTTCCGGTGGCAAAAACTCGTGCTTTTATGCACCCGACACTCGTTTTCGGAATGAGTGACGTGCGGCAACGAAATTGCGCGAAACCACCCCAAACATGAGTTTTGTACCTAAAGTAGTGGATTGGGTATGTTCGTTGCGAAAAACGAAGAAATGGTTCCGGTGGCAAAAACTCGTGCTTTGTATGCACCCCGACAACCGTTTTCAGAATGGGTGACGTGCGGCAACGAAATTTCGCGAAACCACCCCAAACATGAGTTTTGGACCTAAAGTAGTGGATTGGGCATGTTCTTTGCGAAAAACGAAGAAATGGTTCCGGTGGCAAAAACTCGTGCTTCGTATGTACCCCCGACACCCGTTTTCGAAATGGGTGACGTGCGACAACGAAATTGTGCGAAACCACCCCAAACATGAGTTTTGGACCTAAAGTAGTGGATTGGGCATGTTCGTTGCGAAAAACAAAGAAATGGTTCCGGTGGCAAAAACTCGTGCTTTGTATGCACCCGACACCCGTTTTCGGAATGGGTGACGTGCGACAACGAAATTGTGCGAAACCACCCCAAACATGAGTTTTGGACCTAAAGTAGTGGATTGGGCATGTTCGTTACGAAAAACGAAGAAATGGTTCCGGTGGCAAAAACTCGTGCTTTGTATGCACCCGACCCCCGTTTTCGGAATGGGTGACGTGCGACAACGAAATTACGAGAAACCACCCCAAACATGAGTTTTGGACCTAAAGTAGTGGATTGGGCATGTTCGTTACGAAAAACAAAGAAATGGTTCCGGTGGCAAAAACTCGTGCTTTGTATGCACCCGACACCCGTTTTCGGAATGGGTGACGTACGACAACGAAATTGCGAGAAACCAGCCCAAACATGAGTTTTGGACCTAAAGTAGTGGATTGGGCATGTTCGTTGCGAAAAACGAAGAAATGGTTCCAGTGGCAAAAACTCGTGCTTTGTATGCACCCCGACACCTGTTTTCGGAATGGGTGACGTGTGACAACGAAATTGCGCAAAACCACCCCAAATATGAGTTTTGTACCTAAAGTAGTGGATTGGGCATGTTCGTTGCGAAAAATGAAGAAATGGTTCCGGTGGCAAAAACTCGTGCTTTGTATGCACCCCGACAACCGTTTTCGGAATGGGCGACGTGCGGCAACGAAATTGCGCGAAACCACCCCAAACATGAGTTTTGGACCTAAAGTAGTGGATTGGGCATGTTCGTTGCGAAAAACGAAGAAATGGTTCCGGTGGCAAAAACTCGTGCTCTGTATGCACCCGACACCCGTTTTCGGAATGGGTGACGTGCAACAATGAAATTGTGCGAAACCACCCCAAACATGAGTTTTGGACCTAAAGTAGTGGATTGGGCCTGTTCGTTACGAAAAACGAAGAAATGGTTCCGGTGGCAAAAACTCGTGCTTTTATGCACCCAACACTCGTTTTCGAAATGAGTGACGTGCGACAACGAAATTGCGCGAAACCACCCCAAACATGAGTTTTGGACCTAAAGTAGTGGATTGGGCAATGTTCGTTACGAAAAACGAAGAAATGGTTCCGGTGGCAAAAACTCGTGCTTTTATGCACCCGACACTCGTTTTCAGAATGAGTGACGTGCGGCAACGAAATTGCGCGAAACCACCCCAAACATGAGTTTTGTACCTAAAGTAGTGGATTGGGTATGTTCGTTGCGAAAAACGAAGAAATGGTTCCGGTGGCAAAAACTCGTGCTTTGTATGCACCCCGACAACCGTTTTCAGAATGGGTGACGTGCGGCAACGAAATTTCGCGAAACCACCACAAACATGAGTTTTGGACCTAAAGTAGTGGATTGGGCATGTTCGTTGCGAAAAACGAAGAAATGGTTCCGGTGGCAAAAACTCGTGCTTCGTATGTACCCCGACACCCGTTTTCGAAATGGGTGACGTGCGACAACGAAATTGTGCGAAACCACCCCAAACATGAGTTTTGGACCTAAAGTAGTGGATTGGGCATGTTCGTTGCGAAAAACAAAGAAATGGTTCCGGTGGCAAAAACTCGTGCTTTGTATGCACCCGACACCCGTTTTCGGAATGGGTGACGTGCGACAACGAAATTGTGCGAAACCACCCCAAACATGAGTTTTGGACCTAAAGTAGTGGATTGGGCATGTTCGTTACGAAAAACGAAGAAATGGTTCCGGTGGCAAAAACTCGTGCTTTGTATGCACCCGACACCCGTTTTCGGAATGGGTGACGTGCGACAACGAAATTACGAGAAACCACCCCAAACATGAGTTTTGGACCTAAAGTAGTGGATTGGGCATGTTCGTTACGAAAAACAAAGAAATGGTTCCGGTGGCAAAAACTCGTGCTTTGTATGCACCCGACACCCGTTTTCGGAATGGGTGACGTACGACAACGAAATTGCGAGAAACCAGCCCAAACATGAGTTTTGGACCTAAAGTAGTGGATTGGGCATGTTCGTTGCGAAAAACGAAGAAATGGTTCCAGTGGCAAAAACTCGTGCTTTGTATGCACCCCGACACCTGTTTTCGGAATGGGTGACGTGTGACAACGAAATTGCGCAAAACCACCCCAAACATGAGTTTTGTACCTAAAGTAGTGGATTGGGCATGTTCGTTGCGAAAAACGAAGAAACGGTTCCGGTGGCAAAAACTCGTGCTTTGTATGCACCCGAAAACCGTTTTCGGAATGGGCGACGTGCGGCAACGAAATTGCGCGAAACCACCCCAAACATGAGTTTTGGACCTAAAGTAGTGGATTGGGCATGTTCCTTGCGAAAAACGAAGAAATGGTTCCGGTGGCAAAAACTCGTGCTTTGTATGCACCCGACACTCGTTTTCGGAATGGGTGACGTGCGACAACGAAATTGTGCCAAACCACCCCAAACATGAGTTTTGGACCTAATGTAGTGGATTGGGCATGTTCGTTACGAAAAACGAAGAAATGGTTCCGGTGGCAAAAACTCATACTTTTATGCACCCGACACTCGTTTTCGGAATGAGTGACGTGCGGCAACGAAATTGCGCGAAACCACCCCAAACATGAGTTTTGTACCTAAAGTAGTGGATTGGGTATGTTCGTTGCGAAAAACGAAGAAATGGTTCCGGTGGCAAAAACTCGTGCTTTGTATGCACCCCGACAACCGTTTTCAGAATGGGTGACGTGCGGCAATGAAATTTCGTGAAACCACCCCAAACATGAGTTTTGGACCTAAAGTAGTGGATTGGGCATGTTCGTTGCGAAAAACGAAGAAATGGTTCCGGTGGCAAAAATCGTGCTTTGTATGCACCCCGACAACCGTTTTCAGAATGGGTGACGTGCGGCAACGCAATTGCGCGAAACCACCCCAAACATGAGTTTTGGACCTAAAGTAGTGGGTTGGGCATGTTCGTTGCGAAAAACAAAGAAATGGTTCCGGTGGCAAAAACTCATGCTTTGTATGCACCCCCGACAACCGTTTTTAGACTGGGTGACGTGCGGCAACGAAATTGCGCGAAACCACCCCAAACATGAGTTTTGGACCTAAAGTAGTGGATTGGGCATGTTCGTTGCGAAAAACGAAGAAATGGTTCCCGTGGCAAAAAACTCGTGCTTTGTATGCACCCGACACCCGTTTTCGGAATGGGTGACTTGCGACAAGGAAATTGTGAGAAATCACCCCAAACATGAGTTTTGGACCTAAAGTAGTGGATTGGGCATGTTCGTTGCGAAAAACGAAGAAACGGTCCCGGTGGCAAAAACTCGTGCTTTGTATGCATCCCCACACCCGTTTTTAGAATGGGTGACGTGCGGCAACGAAATTGCGCGAAACCACCCGAAACATGAGTTTTGGACCTAAAGTAGTGGATTGGGCATGTTCGTTGTGAAAAACAAAGAAATGTTTCCGGTGGCAAAAACTCGTGCTTTGTATGCACCCCGACACCCGTTTTCGGAATGGGTAACGTGCGACAACGAAATTGTGCGAAACCACCCCAAACATGAGTTTTGGACCTAAAGTAGTGGCTTGGGCATGTTCGTTGTGAAAAACGAAGAAATGGTTCCAGTGGCAAAAACTCGTGCTTTGTATGCACCCCCAACAACCGTTTTCGGAATGGGTGACGTGCGGCAACGAATTTGCGCGAAACCACCCCAAACATAAGTTTTGGACCTAAAGTAGTGGATTGGGCATGTTCGTTGCGAAAAACGAAGAAATGGTTCCGGTGGCAAAAACTCGTGCTTTGTATGCACTCGACACCCGTTTTCGGAATCGGTGACGTGCGACAACGAAATTGCGCGAAACCACCCCAAACCTGAGTTTTGGACCAAAGTAGTGGATTGGGCATGTTCGTTGCGAAAAACGAAGAAATGGTTCCGGTGGCAAAAACTCGTGCTTTTATGCACCCGACACTCGTTTTCGGAATGAGTGACGTGCGGCAGCGAAATTGCGCGAAACCACCCCAAACATCGGTTTTGTACCTAAAGTAGTCGATTGGGCATGTTCGTTGCGAAAAACGAAGAAATGGTTCCGGTGGCAAAAACTCGTGCTTTGTGTGCACCCTCGACAATCGTTTTCGGAATGGGTGACGTGCGGCAACGAATTTGCGCGAAACCACCCCAAACATGAGTTTTAGACCTAAAGTAGTGGATTGGGCATGTTCGTTGCGAAAAA
Organism: Zea mays; assembly: GCF_902167145.1. Classification (NCBI taxonomy): domain Eukaryota; kingdom Viridiplantae; phylum Streptophyta; class Magnoliopsida; order Poales; family Poaceae; genus Zea; species Zea mays. The sequence continues at coordinate 57,165,163 of NC_050102.1, read as the reverse complement.
CGAAGAAATGGTTCCGGTGGCAAAAACTCGTGCTTTGTATGCACCCGACACCCGTTTTCGGAATGGGTGACGTGCGACAACGAAATTGCGAGAAACCACCCCAAACATGAGTTTTGGACCTAAAGTAGTGTGGCATGTTCGTTGCAAAAAACGAAGAAATGGTTCCGGTGGCAAAAACTCGTGCTTTTTATGCACCCGACACCCGTTTTCGGAATGGGTGACGTGCGGCAACGAAATTGCGCGAATCCACCCCAAACATGAGTTTTAGATGTAAAGTAGTGGATTGGGCATGTTCGTTGCGAAAAACGAAGAAATGGTTCCGGTGGCAAAAAACTCGTGCTTTGTATGCACCCGACACCCGTTTTCGGAATGGGTGACGTGCGACAACGAAATTGTGCGAAACCACCCCAAACATGAGTTTTGGACCTAAAGTAGTGGATTGGGCATGTTCGTTATGAAAAACGAAGAAATGGTTCCGGTGGAAAAAACTCGTGCTTTGTATGCACCCCCACACCCGTTTTTAGAATGGGTGACGTGCGGCAACGAAATTGCGCGAAACCACCCGAAACATGAGTTTTGGACCTAAAGTAGTGGATTGGGCATGTTCGTTGTGAAAAACAAAGAAATATTTCCGGTGGCAAAAACTCGTGCTTTGTATGCACCTCCGACACCCGTTTTCGGAATGGGTGACGTGCGACAACGAAATTGTGCGAAACCACCCCAAACATGAGTTTTGGACCTAAAGTAGTGGATTGGGCATGTTCGTTGCGAAAAACGAAGAAATGGTTCCGGTGGCAAAAACTCGTGCTTTGTATGCACCCCCAACAACCGTTTTAGGAATGGGTGACGTGCGGCAACGAAATTGCGCGAAACCACCCCAAACATAAGTTTTGGACCTAAAGTAGTGGATTGGGCATGTTCGTTGCGAAAAACGAAGAAATGGTTCCGGTGGCAAAAACTCGTGCTTTGTATGCACCCGACACCCGTTTTCGGAATGGGTGACGTGCGACAACGAAATTGCGCGAAACCACTCCAAACATGAGTTTTGGACCTAAAGTAGTGGATTGGTCATGTTCGTTGCGAAAAACGAAGAAATGGTTCCGGTGGCAAAAACTCGTGCTCTGTATGCACCCGACACCCGTTTTCGGAATGGGTGACGTGCAACAACGAAATTGTGCGAAACCACCCCAAACATGAGTTTTGGACCTAAAGTAGTGGATTGGGCATGTTCGTTACGAAAAACGAAGAAATGGTTCCGGTGGCAAAAACTCGTGCTTTTATGCACCCGACACTCGTTTTCGGAATGAGTGACGTGCGGCAGCGAAATTGCGCGAAACCACCCCAAACATCAGTTTTGTACCTAAAGTAGTGGATTGGGCATGTTCGTTGCGAAAAACGAAGAAATGGTTCCGGTGGCAAAAAACTCGTGCTTTGTGTGCACCCTCGACAACCGTTTTCGGAATGGGTGACGTGCGGCAACGAATTTGCGCGAAACCACCCCAAACATGAGTTTTGGACCTAAAGTAGTGGATTGGGCATGTTCGTTGCGAAAAACGAAGAAATGGTTCCGGTGGCAAAAAACTCGTGCTTTGTATGCACCCGACACCCGTTTTCGGAATGGGTGACTTGCGACAAGGAAATTGTGAGAAATCACCCCAAACATGAGTTTTGGACCTAAAGTAGTGGATTGGGCATGTTCGTTGCGAAAAACGAAGAAACGGTCCCGGTGGCAAAAACTCGTGCTTTGTATGCACCCCCACACCCGTTTTTAGAATGGGTGACGTGCGGCAACGAAATTGCGCGAAACCACCCGAAACATGAGTTTTGGACCTAAAGTAGTGGATTGGGCATGTTCGTTGTGAAAAACAAAGAAATGTTTCCGGTGGCAAAAACTCGTGCTTTGTATGCACCCCGACACCCGTTTTCGGAATGGGTAACGTGCGACAACGAAATTGTGCGAAACCACCCCAAACATGAGTTTTGGACCTAAAGTAGTGGATTGGGCATGTTCGTTGCGAAAAACGAAGAAATGGTTCCAGTGGCAAAAACTCGTGCTTTGTATGCACCCCCAACAACCGTTTTCGGAATGGGTGACGTGCGGCAACGAATTTGCGCGAAACTACCCCAAACATAAGTTTTGGACCTAAAGTAGTGGATTGGGCATGTTCGTTGCGAAAAACGAAGAAATGGTTCCGGTGGCAAAAACTCGTGCTTTGTATGCACTCGACACCCGTTTTCGGAATGGGTGACGTGCGGCAACGAAATTGCGCGAAACCACCCCAAACATGAGTTTTGGACCTAAAGTAGTGGATTGGGCATGTTCGTTGCGAAAAACGAAGAAATGGTTCCGGTGGCAAAAACTCGTGCTCTGTATGCACCCGACACCCGTTTTCGGAATGGGTGACGTGCAACAACGAAATTGTGCGAAACCACCCCAAACATGAGTTTTGGACCTAAAGTAGTGGATTGGGCATGTTCGTTACGAAAAACGAAGAAATGGTTCCGGTGGCAAAAACTCGTGCTTTGTGTGCACCCTCGACAACCGATTTCGGAATGGGTGACGTGCGGCAACGAATTTGCGCGAAACCACCCCAAACATGAGTTTTAGACCTAAAGTAGTGGATTGGGCGTGTTCGTTGCGAAAAACGAAGAAATGGTTCCGGTGGCAAAAACTCGTGCTTTGTATGCACCCGACACCCGTTTTCGGAATGGGTGACGTGCGACAACGAAATTGCGACAAACCACCTCAAACATGAGTTTTGGACCTAAAGTAGTGTGGCATGTTCGTTGCAAAAAACGAAGAAATGGTTCCGGTGGCAAAAACTCGTGCTTTTTATGCACCCGACACCCGTTTTCGGAATGGGTGACGTGCGGCAGCGAAATTGCGCGAAACCACCCCAAACATCAGTTTTGTACCTAAAGTAGTCGATTGGGCATGTTCGTTGCGAAAAACGAAGAAATGGTTCCGGTGGCAAAAACTCGTGCTTTGTGTGCACCCTCGACAACCGATTTCGGAATGGGTGACGTGCGGCAACGAATTTGCGCGAAACCACCCCAAACATGAGTTTTAGACCTAAAGTAGTGGATTGGGCGTGTTCGTTGCGAAAAACAAAGAAATGGTTCCGGTGGCAAAAACTCGTGCTTTGTATGCACCCGACACCCGTTTTCGGAATGGGTGACGTGCGACAACGAAATTGCGAGAAACCACCTCAAACATGAGTTTTGGACCTAAAGTAGTGTGGCATGTTCGTTGCAAAAAACGAAGAAATGGTTCCGGTGGCAAAAACTCGTGCTTTTTATGCACCCGACACCCGTTTTCGGAATGGGTGACGTGCGGCAACGAAATTGCGCGAATCCACCCCAAACATGAGTTTTGGATGTAAAGTAGTGGATGGGGCATGTTCGTTGCGAAAAATGAAGAAATGGTTCCGGTGGCAAAAACTCGTGCTTTGTATGCACCCGACACCCGTTTTCGGAATGGGTGACGTGCGACAACGAAATTGTGCGAAACCACCCCAAACATGAGTTTTGGACCTAAAGTAGTGGATTGGGCATGTTCGTTACGAAAAACGAAGAAATGGTTCTGGTGGAAAAAACTCGTGCTTTGTATGCACCCCCACACCCGTTTTTAGAATGGGTGACGTGCGGCAACGAAATTGCGCGAAACCACCCGAAACATGAGTTTTGGACCTAAAGTAGTGGATTGGGCATGTTCGTTGTGAAAAACAAAGAAATGTTTCCAGTGGCAAAAACTCGTGCTTTGTATGCACCTCCGACACCCGTTTTCGGAATGGGTGACGTGCGACAACGAAATTGTGCGAAACCACCCCAAACATGAGTTTTGGACCTAAAGTAGTGGATTGGGCATGTTCGTTGCGAAAAACGAAGAAATGGTTCCGGTGGCAAAAACTCGTGCTTTGTATGCACCCCCAACAACCGTTTTCGGAATGGGTGACGTGCGGCAACGAAATTGCGCGAAACCACCCCAAACATAAGTTTTGGACCTAAAGTAGTGGATTGGGCATGTTCGTTGCGAAAAACGAAGAAATGGTTCCGGTGGCAAAAACTCGTGCTTTGTATGCTCCCGACACCCGTTTTCGGAATGGGTGACGTGCGACAACGAAATTGCGCGAAACCACTCCAAACATGAGTTTTGGACCTAAAGTAGTGGATTGGGCATGTTCGTTGCGAAAAACGAAGAAATGGTTCCGGTGGCAAAAACTCGTGCTCTGTATGCACCCGACACCCGTTTTCGGAATGGGTGACGTGCAACAACGAAATTGTGCGAAACCACCCCAAACATGAGTTTTGGACCTAAAGTAGTGGATTGGGCATGTTCGTTACGAAAAACGAAGAAATGGTTCCGGTGGCAAAAACGCGTGCTTTTATGCACCCGACACTCGTTTTCGGAATAAGTGACGTGCGGCAGCGAAATTGCGCGAAACCACCCCAAACATCAGTTTTGTACCTAAAGTAGTGGATTGGGCATGTTCGTTGCGAAAAACGAAGAAATGGTTCCGGTGGCAAAAACTCGTGCTTTGTGTGCACCCTCGACAACCGTTTTCGGAATGGGTGACGTGCGGCAACGAATTTGCGCGAAACCACCCCAAACATGAGTTTTGGACCTAAAGTAGTGGATTGGGCATGTTCGTTGCGAAAAACGAAGAAATGGTTCCGGTGGCAAAAACTCGTGCTTTGTATGCACCCGACACCCGTTTTCGGAATGTGATGAACCCAACGGGTAGAAGGGTGCCCAATCTTTCGATGAGAGATGATGGAGGTGGAAAACTTGTTGGAGAACGACGTTGGCTGCCCGACTACCACAACCAAGATGGTGTGGCGCCTTGAGCGACAGGTACACCGTCTCCTGATAACTACGATTTGGGGTGGAGGTCGACGTTGTGCTATCCGACTACAACAACCACAAGGGTGCTGCGCCTTAGCGATAGTTACACCGGCTCCTGTTGTTGCTGCTCTTGCCGTGCCAAGAACAGCCTTGAACCTGCAAGCAATCGAGAACAAGCAAGAACAAGATAAAAAGCAGACGCTCACGGATCTGATAGAGTTGGGGTTCTGTTTCAAGTATCCGGATGGTCTAGCCGACACACGCGTTTACAAGGAAGTAGCAAAGGCTAAACTTACATCAAACAAAAACCCAAGTTCTTTGGTGGCTGCTAGTTGCTTAAATAGAGGAATAGAAAGGAGTTCTAATGGAGAACGAAACTCTCTCGGCAGTTTCTGGACGCCTCGTTTGGTTTCTGTCATTGATTCTTGAGGCACCTGAAAGTAGGCGAAGAGAGCTTTCTAACAAGTAGTTATTTGCACTAAACAACCTTGGGAGTGGAAAGTTATGCTCCATTTAATTTGGTGCATGCTGCAGTTACGAAATTGACTTGGGTAGAGCAGGAGTTCACTTGGCAGTTTCTGGACGCTTGTTATCTGATCTCTCGTTAACTCTTGATCCACTAGAAAGTAGACGAAGAGACCTTTCCAACAAGTGCTGATTTGCTTTAAACAACCTTGGGAGTTGAAAGATATGCCCTCTTTAACATGCACTTGCTGCAGTTACGAAATTATCTCGGGTGCAACAGCTTTTATTGCTTTGTTGTTTTCTCCACTCCAAGATGGTTCACCTCCCAAACACCTGAGCATAATAAAGTCGTAGCAAGGCTTTAGTACCACATTTAAAGAAGAATTAGCTTCAACAGCCAGAAACGAGTTCACCTTATAATTAAGTTTCCGTGCACAAGCTCGTGTCATTAGTCCCTGATTAGCTACGAATGGTGAAGTGATAATTGGTGTGGTTGTATCAATGGCAGCGATGTCCTTATCATCCTCCCCTTCTTACAATAGAGTCGTCCTCGACTCTAGCGTGTACTCCTCACCCAAGTATCTAGTCAATCTTATGATGTGATTGCATGATTAGGGGATGTTGGAAATATCATTACTTGGTCCCCAATCAACTTCTTTGTTCCTCAAAGCCTTCCTTGAACCCTTAACACATCGCTTGATCCATGTAAGAAGTTCTACAAATAAAAGTATACACACTTTACGGCGCAATATCAATTCTTCAAATATATCGATGGTAGTTATAATGTGGAAGAGTTTCACCTTCGCAGCAGGAGCCATTGACATGGTCATATCTGAGCAGGTTATGTTCTCATCATTTTCCTCTTCTTGACAGCAAACTATCCTCTGTGTTGCATCATGATTGATGTTCATGACTAAGGTTTTATCATGATCTTCTAAAAATAAACCTGAAACTTTTACTAAAGTACATGGAAACAATAATTTCTCCACTTCTTGAGAACATGTGCAATGTGAAGAAACACTATATATTGATGAAATATAAACTCTATGTACTAAAAATTGTCCTGTATTGTTGTACTTACCAGCAAAGTAAAATATAGCATGAGAAGGACAAGGCATAGTTGAGCTATCAAATAAAATATTGTCCAAATTACCGAGCTCACAAAGATCATCAAACTCAATATAGCCCCAAGTATTTAAAGAAGAGAGCAAATTTATTTCTTCAGTTTCGTTTGCAATACAAATGACATGTTCCTTTTTAGCCAAAATGTTTGGTTCAATATCAGATGTAACATGTTCATTCACTAGTTGTTTCCTGAATAAAAGTGAATTATCCACCAACTCTTCTCTATCACAAGGGTCAGCAAACAATGCTTCTTGTGATGACGGAAAAACAACATCAATTTTCTCTATTTTGTGCTCTTGTTCAGTATGTAGAGGAGACAAAAAAGAGGAACTATGTGTCGCATGTTCGGTGCATGTATAATTGTATAACACGATCTCTTTTTCAGCTTTACATGCAAGCAAAAACAAGTAAGAAAGGTGTCCATAAGTTTCATGCATGACCATAGTATGAATTTCAGAATTGAGTCCGTTTGTAAACCTTGTCATTACATCTTCCATGCATTCATCTAAACCAGCAAACGTGGTACAAATTTTAAAATCATGATAATATTCTTTTACAGTCCTAGCACCCTGCTTTAAGGTGTCTAATTTAGAAAGCAAATAATCAGCATAGTATGCAGGAATGAATGCATCTCTAAAATGAAGTTTGAAGTCTTTCCAAGACTGTGGAACTTTGTTGTGCCTACAAATGTATTTCCATTCCATCAATGCATGCTCAGTTAACACATTAGAGGCAATATAAATCTTTTGTTTTTGAGATAGATCATACTCATCAAATTCCTTATCTACCTTGAGCTCCCAATCAATGTATGCATGAGGATCGAATTTACCGGCATATGAAGGCAAGTGTTGAATGATGCCTTGAATATAATGTTCGGTTGGCTCAAAAATCTCCATATCACCTGCCATATTTAGTAAAGACAAGAAACAATAAAAAATATCTTTGATCCTATAAACTACTAGGAATCATTGTTGTAATCTCTCAAACTGGTTAAACAAGTTCTTACAAATTCTCACCACGCAATACAGGAGGTGCCGGCAAACAGCAAGAACAACAACAACGGTGGCAGCTAACACAACCTGGTGGTGTTGTAGAAAAATTTGTGGATTTATAGGTGGCTGCTAAAATAATAGTTCCAAGGAATAGCTAGTACCACGTTAGCCACAACAAGTTGAATAAACGTTCCACAATGGTGTTGTGCTGGTCCTAGTCCAAACCGTAATAGAGACGCGAGCCGTTACACAAATGATATCACCAAATACTCAAAACAGCAAGCTGACTTATAAAATTGTGAAACGGTGGCACACAAACTGTCTTTTTTTGTTGCACATGGAATTTTAGCTACCAATATTATTACTGCGTTTTTTTTTCTCTTTTTTGTACGTGCTTTTTTTTATGATCAGCGCGGCTTTTTTTGTGCACTTGCCTTTTCCTTTCCCTTGTTTTTTTGAACTACACCTAGAGAACAGCTAGAGAACTAAAAATGGTGATCTAAACAAGGTGGCGCGAACTCGAAACTCTAGCAGCAAGAAACTTTAGACCAGCAACTCGACACAAATGCAGCAACCGTGAATTCAACAAGTCAAAAACTAAGTAGTAAAGCAAAGGCTCAAAATGTTTTTAGGTGATTTTCTGCTCTAAATATATCTTTGGCAAAAGTGGACTGTAGGTAAATAAAATGAGGAAGATGGAGATCTCTCACCGAGCAACCTGAAATTTGATACCACTTGATGAACCCAACGGGTAGAAGGGTGCCCGATCTTTCGATGAGAGATGATGGAGGTGGAAAACTTGTTGGAGAACGACGTTGGCTGCCCGACTACCACAACCAAGATGGTGTGGCGCCTTGAGCGACAGGTACACCGTCTCCTGATAACTACGATTTGGGGTGGAGGTCGACGTTGTGCTATCCGACTACAACAACCACAAGGGTGCTGCGCCTTAGCGATAGTTACACCGGCTCCTGTTGTTGCTGCTCTTGCCGTGCCAAGAACAGCCTTGAACCTGCAAGCAATCGAGAACAAGCAAGAACAAGATAAAAAGCAGACGCTCACGGATCTGATAGAGTTGGGGTTCTGTTTCAAGTATCCGGGTGGTCTAGCCGACACACGCGTTTACAAGGAAGTAGCAAAGGCTAAACTTACATCAAACAAAAACCCAAATTCTTTGGTGGCTGCTAGTTGCTTAAATAGAGGAATAGAAACGAGTTCTAATGGAGAACGAAACTCTCTCGGCAGTTTCTGGACGCCTCGTTTGGTTTCTGTCATTGATTCTTGAGGCACCTGAAAGTAGGCGAAGAGAGCTTTCTAACAAATAGTTATTTGCACTAAACAACCTTGGGAGTGGAAAGTTATGCTCCATTTAATTTGGTGCATGCTGCAGTTACGAAATTGACTTGGGTAGAGCAGGAGTTCACTTGGCAGTTTCTGGACGCTTGTTATCTGATCTCTCGTTAACTCTTGATCCACTAGAAAGTAGACGAAGAGACCTTTCCAACAAGTGCTGATTTGCTTTAAACAACCTTGGGAGTTGAAAGATATGCCCTCTTTTAACATGCACTTGCTGCAGTTACGAAATTATCTCGGGTGCAACAGCTTTTATTGCTTTGTTGTTTTCTCCACTCCAAGATGGTTCACCTCCCAAACACCTGAGCATAATAAAGTCGTAGCAAGGCTTTACACATTTAAAGAAGAATTAGCTTCAACAGCCAGAAACGAGTTCACCTTATAATTAAGTTTCCGTGCACAAGCTCGTGTCATTAGTCCTTGATTAGCTACGAATGGTGAAGTGATAATTGGTGTGGTTGTATCAATGGCAGCGATGTCCTTATCAGAATGGGTGACGTGCGACAACGAAATTGCGAGAAACCACCCCAAACATGAGTTTTGGACCTAAAGTAGTGGATTGGGCATGTTCGTTGCAAAAAACGAAGAAATGGTTCCGGTGGCAAAAACTCGTGCTTTTTATGCACCCGACACCCGTTTTCGGAATGGGTGACGTGCGGCAACGAAATTGCGCGAATCCACCCCAAACATGAGTTTTGGATGTAAAGTAGTGGATTGGGCATGTTCGTTGCGAAAAACGAAGAAATGGTTCCGATGGCAAAAACTCGTGCTTTGTATGCACCCGACACCCGTTTTCGGAATGGGTGACGTGCGACAACGAAATTGTGCGAAACCACCCCAAACATGAGTTTTGGACCTAAAGTAGTGGATTGGGCATGTTCGTTACAAAAAACAAAGAAATGGTTCCGGTGGAAAAAAACTCGTGCTTTGTATGCACCCCCACACCCGTTTTTAGAATGGGTGACGTGCGGCAACGAAATTGCGCGAAACCACCCGAAACATGAGTTTTGGACCTAAAGTAGTGGATTGGGCATGTTCGTTGTGAAAAACAAAGAAATGTTTCCGGTGGCAAAAACTCGTGCTTTGTATGCACCCCGACAACCGTTTTCGGAATGGGTGACGTGCGATAACGAAATTGTGCGAAACCACCCCAAACATGAGTTTTGGACCTAAAGTAGTGGATTGGGCATGTTCGTTGCGAAAAACGAAGAAATGGTTCCGGTGGCAAAAACTCGTGCTTTGTATGCACCCCCAACAACCGTTTTCGGAATGGGTGACGTGCGGCAACGAAATTGCGCGAAACCACCTCAAACATAAGTTTTGGACCTAAAGTAGTGGATTGGGCATGTTCGTTGCGAAAAACGAAGAAATGGTTCCGGTGGCAAAAACTCGTGCTTTGTATGCACCCGACACCCGTTTTCGGAATGGGTGACGTGCGACAACGAAATTGCGCGAAACCACTCCAAACATGAGTTTTGGACCTAAAGTAGTGGATTGGGCATGTTCGTTGCGAAAAACGAAGAAATGGTTCCGGTGGCAAAAACTCGTGCTCTGTATGCACCCGACACCCGTTTTCGGAATGGGTGACGTGCAACAACGAAATTGTGCGAAACCACCCCAAACATGAGTTTTGGACCTAAAGTAGTGGATTGGGCATGTTCGTTACGAAAAACGAAGAAATGGTTCCGGTGGCAAAAACTCGTGCTTTTATGCACCCGACACTCGTTTTCGGAATGAGTGACGTGCGGCAGCGAAATTGCGCGAAACCACCCCAAACATCAGTTTTGTACCTAAAGTAGTGGATTGGGCATGTTCGTTGCGAAAAACGAAGAAATGGTTCCGGTGGCAAAAACTCGTGCTTTGTGTGCACCCTCGACAACCGTTTTCGGAATGGGTGACGTGCGGCAACGAATTTGCGCGAAACCACCCCAAACATGAGTTTTGGACCTAAAGTAGTGGATTGGGCATGTTCGTTGCGAAAAACGAAGAAATGGTTCCGGTGGCAAAAACTCGTGCTTTGTATGCACCCGACACCCGTTTTCGGAATGGGTGACGTGCGACAACGAAATTGCGAGAAACCACCCCAAACATGAGTTTTGGACCTAAAGTAGTGGATTGGGCATGTTCGTTGCAAAAAACGAAGAAATGGTTCCGGTGGCAAAAACTCGTGCTTTTTATGCACGCGACACCCGTTTTCGGAATGGGTGACGTGCGGCAACGAAATTGCGCGAATCCACCCCAAACATGAGTTTTGGATGTAAAGTAGTGGATTGGGCATGTTCGTTGCGAAAAACGAAGAAATGGTTCCGGTGGCAAAAACTCGTGCTTTGTATGCACCCGACACCCGTTTTCGGAATGGGTGATGATGTGCACCCGTTGGGTGATTGCCCGATCTTTCGATGAGAGGGTGTGGAATAACTCGATTGGGGGAGGAGACGACGTTCACGGCCCGACTACAGCCTTCCAAAGACGCTGCGCCTTAGCAACCGATACACCACCTCCTATGGCTGTCACGATCTTGTGGAGCGTGACACCCTGGCCACTAGGGCACTCGTCCTGCAAGCAATCGAAGAACTAGCAAGAACAAGTAGAACAAGTACTGAATTACCAAATCTAAATGTAGGTTTAAAGATCAAACTACAATATGGTGGGGTTCCGAAGACAAGAAGACGGGCGGCTGAACTAGCACGCGCGCTTGCAAGCAAGTAGCGAGAGCTAAACTTGATCTAAACAAAACCCGCTGTTCTTGGTGGCGGCTAGGGGGTTTATAAACATGGGAGGACGACCACAAGGGTATTGGGGTCGTGCTGCAACCCTAGGATGCGTCCCTAATGGACCTAACTTGATACACGACCCATTGGGCCAAAATAGGGTGACGCAGCACCATGGGCAGAAAAGGCAGGAAATGTCTCGGTAAGAAAACAATGATTACGGCGGCCTCAGAACAGATATGACTATAATTCCGGATCCATATGAAAGTAGACTTGATAAGCTTTCCATGTTGTGCTTGAACATTCCAATCCGAGCCCGCATCTGACCGTGGTGACCGTCACAAGTTGGTGTTCTTCTGCAGTCCGAATCCAGCATGTTCAAATCCTTTTCCCTTTCGGTCTTCTCCCTGATTCCTAAGCAAAACAAGAGTGCACGGGTCTCCATGGTCTAAATATGATGGACATGAACTCAAGAGTGTAATCACCTGATGGTTGAGTTGACGAGCACGAGCGCGAGTAATGGGACCAGAAATTGGTATTTGTATTGGTATAGATGCATCAGTAGTGTGGATGTCTTCATCATTCTCCCCTTCTTGCATTTGAGTCGTCCTCGACTCAAGCTCAACTTCCTCTCCCAAGTAGGGCTTTAAATCTGCAATGTTAAATGTGGGGCTAACCCCAAAGTCTGCAGGCAGATCTAGCCTATATGCATTGTCGTTAATTTTCTCTAGCACTTTAAACGGTCCATCGGCTCGAGGCAACAATTTAGATTTTCGTAATTCAGGAAACCTTTCCTTTCTCAAATGCAACCAAACTAAATCTCCAGGTTCAAAATTTATTTCCTTTCTACCTTTATCACTAGCAAACTTATATCTAGCATTCATACGCTCTATGTTTTCTTTAGTAGTTTCGTGCAGTTTTAACATCAATTCAGCACGCCTAGTAGCATCAAAATTTAGTTTTTCAGAAGATGGCAAAGGCATTAAATCAATAGGAGCACGAGGTAACAAACCATATACAATCTGAAATGGGCACATCTTTGTAGTAGAATGCAATGATCGATTATAAGCAAATTCAATATGAGGCAAACAGTCCTCCCACATCTTAATATTCTTCTTTAGAACTGCCCTTAACATAGTAGACAAAGTTCTATTCACAACTTCAGTTTGACCATCAGTTTGAGGATGACATGTAGTAGAAAATAAAAGCTTAGTCCCCAATTTTGCCCACAAAGTCCTCCAAAAATGACTAAGAAATTTAGCATCACGATCAGAAACGATTGTGTTGGGCACACCATGCAAGCGAACAATTTCACGAAAGAACAAATCAGCAATATGAGTAGCATCGTCAGTTTTATGACATGGTATGAAATGTGCCATCTTAGAAAATCTATCAACAACCACAAACACACTATCACGTCCCTTCCTAGTCCTAGGCAATCCCAGCACAAAATCCATAGAAATATCTTCCCAAGGAGCACTAGGAACGGGTAGAGGCAAATACAAACCGTGTGGATTTAACCGTGACTTCGCCTTTTGGCATGTCGTGCAACGAGCAACCAATCTCACCACATCTCTTCTCATCTTGGGCCAAAAGAAATGACCAGCAAGTATGTCCTCCGTTTTCTTTGCTCCAAAATGTCCCATTAAGCCACCTCCATGTGCTTCCTGTAACAACAACAAACGAATGGAGCTAGCTGGAATGCATAGCTTGTTAGCTCTAAACACAAACCCATCACTAACGATATATTTGTTCCATCCTTTCCCATCTTTACAATGCAGCAACACATCTTTAAAATCAGCATCATGAACATATTGGTCTTTAATCGTCTCTAATCCAAAGATTTTGTAGTCAAGTTGATTCAGCAAAGTATATCTCCTAGACAAAGCGTCAGCAATGATATTCTCTTTTCCTTTCTTGTGCTTAATAACATAAGGAAACGATTCGATAAATTCAACCCACTTAGCATGTCTACGGTTCAGTTTTCCTTGACTACGAATATGTTTCAAAGATTCATGATCAGAATGAATAACAAACTCTTTGGGCCACAAATAATGCTGCCATGTTTCTAATGTTCGCACAAGAGCATATAATTCCTTATCATAAGTAGAATAATTTAGAACAGACCCACTCAATTTTTCACTAAAATATGCAACAGGTTTGCCTTCTTGTAACAAAACACCACCCAATCCAATTCCACTAGCATCACATTCAAGCTCAAAAGTCTTATTAAAATCAGGAAGTTGGAGGAGAGGTGCATGTGTCAACTTATCTTTCAGCACGTTGAAAGCGTGCTCTTGTACTTTGCCCCAACTAAAATGCACTCCCTTCTTCGTAAGCTCATTCAAAGGTGCAGCAATGGTGCTAAAGTCCTTCACAAAACGGCGATAGAAGCCAGCAAGTCCTAGGAAACTCCGCACCTGTGTGATAGTCTTTGGCATAGGCCATCCATGTATCGCTTCTACCTTGGCTTGATCAACCTCAATTCCCTGTGGAGTCACAACATAACCAAGAAACGAAACTCGATCGGTGCAAAATGTGCACTTCTCAAGGTTACCAAATAAACGTGCATCTCGTAAAGCATTAAAAACAGCACGCATGTGATCAACATGTTCATCCATAGATTTGCTGTAGATTAATATGTCATCAAAGTATACTACCACAAATTTTCCAATGAAGGCACGCAAAACCTCGTTCATTAATCTCATGAAAGTGCTAGGTGCATTAGTTAACCCAAAAGGCATGACTAACCACTCATACAATCCGAACTTAGTTTTGAAAGCAGTTTTCCATTCATCTCCCAATTTCATACGAATCTGGTGGTACCCACTACGCAAATCAACTTTAGAAAAGACAATGGCACCACTCAATTCATCAAGCATATCATCTAAACGTGGAATAGGGTGTCGATAACGTATCGTGATATTATTAATAGCCCTACAATCAACACACATACGCCATGTTCCATCTTTTTTAGGCACTAAAATAACCGGAACAGCACACGGACTAAGAGACTCACGCACGTAACCTTTGTCGAGTAGTTCTTGCACTTGTCGCTGAATTTCTTTTGTTTCCTCTGGATTTGTCCTATATGGCGCACGATTCGGCAAAGATGCACCAGGAATAAGATCAATTTGGTGCTCAATCCCTCGTATAGGTGGCAGCCCCTCTGGTATCTCACTTGGAAATACATCAGAATACTCCTGCAAAATGTTAGTAATAACAGGAGGCAAAGAATGCTGCATATCTTGAATTGAAATCAAAGCATCCTTGCATACCAAGGCGTAGGCAACAGTAGTGGAAGCAAATAATTCATTAACATCAGTTTTTGTTGCAAGCAAGCAATGTCCTTTCAATTTTATCCCATCTTTGTTATTACCAACAACTTTAATATTCTTGTTGTTCTCAGTTTTAGCTTTGGTAGCTTTAGCAACATCATCACGCACAATAGCCTCAGGGGACATGGGAAGCAAAATAATTTTCTTATCATGGTATATGAGAGAATATTGATTTGATCTACCATGATGCATACAATCTGAATCAAATTGCCATGGTCTACCTAGCAGAATATTACAAGCATCCATAGGCACAACATCACAGTCAACAACATCACGATATGAACCAATAGCAAAATTAATTCGTACCAGCTTGGTTACCTTGACCTTACCACTATTGTTGAGCCATTGAATGTGATATGGATGCGGGTGCGGTTTGGTCGTAAGTGCAAGCTTCTCCACCATGTCGCTGCTAGCCAAGTTGTTGCAGCTACCTCCATCAATGATCAAACGACATGAACGCTCCTTAATGACACACTTTGTTTGAAACAACGTATGTCGCTGATTCTGCTCTGCCTTCTCCATTTGTGCACTAAGCACACGCTGTACAATGAGGCTCTCATAATGCTCTGCATCATCTGCACCAATCTGTTCTTCGGGTGGTTCCTTAGTGCCTACATCATCAGCCGCAAGCAAAGCAAGTGTAGCTTCATCCAAATCACTAGCAGAGGAATACCCACCATCGTCTTTTACCACCAAAACACGCTGATTAGGACAATAACGCTGCACGTGTCCATAGCCCTTGCATCGATAACACAGAACATCTCTTGTTCTACCTGTGGAAGCTACTGAAGAGGCACTACCTGCGGGTTTCTGGGCAGATTTGGTTGCTGAATTTGTGGAAGATGCACGTGGTTTGTCGCTGGAGGAAGGCGGGGGTGCTGGTCGACTTGGCGAGGGAGTTGGTGCTAGTGTACGGCCGGTCATGGATGTAGTCGTGCGCTGTTGCCATGGTGTAGATTTTCCTGCAGAAACATTAGACCTTGCACTAGCACGTCGTCCCTGCACTTCCCTTTCAGCTTTGCAAGCAAGATGAAACAATCGGGTTACATTAGCATAATCTTTATAAGCAAGGATGTCCTGAATTTCCCTATTTAACCCGCCCAAAAATCTAGCCATAGCAGATTCCTCACCCTCCTCTATGTTACAACGCAGCATACCCATTTGTAATTCCTGATAATATTCTTCTACACTTTTAGTACCCTGTCTCAATTGTTGCAACTTGTTTAACATATCACGTGCATAATAAGAAGGAACAAATCTAGCCCGCATGACCCGTTTCAACGCATCCCAAGTTTGTGGCATGTTATTAGGATTCTTCTTACCATGTTCTATCCACCAAACAGAAGCAAATTCAGTAAACTCACTAGTAGCAGCTCTAACCCGCGCATTCTCAGGAAATTCATGGCATGCAAACTTTTGATCAACCGCAATCTCCCAAGTAATGTAAGCATCAGGGTCATATTTACCATCAAAAGGAGGTATTTTAAATTTAACCTTACTAAAAGCATCATCATTACCATGTACCTCACGTCGGTGAAAACCACCCATACCTCTACGGTTAGTACGTAGTCGCCGGCGATTAGGTGCTTCTTGGTCATCTTGTTCAGTATCAGCAACATAGTCATCCCAGTTACCTTCGGCGCCCTCATCACGCCCACCATTGATATTAGTATGCATCTCATCAAACCGCCTCAAGAGTGCGACAAGGCTCTTGTCAATATGAGCAACTGTCATTTCCACATTTGCAAGTTTGGTGTTCGTGTCGATCTGTGTGGCCTCCAATTGCCCCATCTTTTCATTCGTCACCTGCATGTCATTATCAAGACCTTCCGTGTGCGTCTTCACTAGCCTTACAAAGTGTTGTATGATACCCTTGGTGCGAGGAGAGTGTGGCATATTACGAGAAGCATCATCAACCTCCAATCCTGCCATGGTTAGACGAACAGAGGCAACAAGAAAAAAAAACGTGAAGGAATAAAAACTCTACAACTATTAGGATGTAGCTACTGCAAGGCGCTCACTCTCAACCTGCCACACAAGCTCTTACCAATTCTTACCTTGCACAACAGGAGGGGTCAGCAACCAACAAGTCTGCAACCGTGGAATAAGTGTATCGGTGCCGCAGCAACACGACCTGTCAAACTGTAGTCGAAATATGTAGAGTTGTAGGTGGGCTGAAGCAAGGAATACACTAGTACCACGTTAGTTACAAAAGCAAGCTGAATAATCGTTCAACGGTGGTACTGTGCTGGTCCTAGGCTAAACCAGGCTAGAGACGTGAGCCTAGGCACAAAGGTAGTCACTGAAAAAGAACAACTAGCACAGCACAAAGAGAAACAACAGATTTAGAGATTCAGCCCCCTTCTTCTTCTTTTCCTTTTTTTTTCTTTTCTATTCTTTTTTTTTCTTCTTCTTCTGTTTTTTTTTGCAGGGGCCTAAACCCTTTTTTTTTCACTATGACAACCCAAACAATAAAGATATTGCTAACAACCCCTTTAAATCAGATTTAACAAATCTTGTTAATATAGGAAGTCCAGAAATCTCTACGATGATTGCGGAGCGCTCAGAACGAATTTTGAGATAAGGTCAGATCCGTTGGAAAGAAGATAAGATAAGCTTTCCAGATTGTATTTAAACTTCCAAATCGGATATGATATGTATCCGTGGTGGCAAAAACGAACCAGAGATGTTTTTGGTGATGGTGGATTTCGTGGTGACCAAAACGTGGTAGAACTCAAAACTCTAAAGGAATAAACTAAGACCAGCAACTCGACACAACCGATGCAACCAAAAACTCAACAAGCCCTAACTAAGTAGTACTAGTAAATGCTCAATGGTTTATAGGATTGCGGTAAAACTAATCTACTATTTTTTGGCTTTTTCTGGACTATAGGAGATAAGAAAACAGCGAAGAAAAGTAAATCTCTCACCGATAAACCTTGCTCTGATTACCAACTGATGTGCACCCGTTGGGTGATTGCCCGATCTTTCGATGAGAGGGTGTGGAATAACTCGATTGGGGGAGGAGACGACGTTCACGGCCCGACTACAGCCTTCCAAAGACGCTGCGCCTTAGCAACCGATACACCACCTCCTATGGCTGTCACGATCTTGTGGAGCGTGACACCCTGGCCACTAGGGCACTCGTCCTGCAAGCAATCGAAGAACTAGCAAGAACAAGTAGAACAAGTACTGAATTACCAAATCTAAATGTAGGTTTAAAGATCAAACTACAATATGGTGGGGTTCCGAAGACAAGAAGACGGGCGGCTGAACTAGCACGCGCGCTTGCAAGCAAGTAGCGAGAGCTAAACTTGATCTAAACAAAACCCGCTGTTCTTGGTGGCGGCTAGGGGGTTTATAAACATGGGAGGACGACCACAAGGGTATTGGGGTCGTGCTGCAACCCTAGGATGCGTCCCTAATGGACCTAACTTGATACACGACCCATTGGGCCAAAATAGGGTGACGCAGCACCATGGGCAGAAAAGGCAGGAAATGTCTCGGTAAGAAAACAATGATTACGGCGGCCTCAGAACATATATGACTATAATTCCGGATCCATATGAAAGTAGACTTGATAAGCTTTCCATGTTGTGCTTGAACATTCCAATCCGAGCCCGCATCTGACCGTGGTGACCGTCACAAGTTGGTGTTCTTCTGCAGTCCGAATCCAGCATGTTCAAATCCTTTTCCCTTTCGGTCTTCTCCCTGATTCCTAAGCAAAACAAGAGTGCACGGGTCTCCATGGTCTAAATATGATGGACATGAACTCAAGAGTGTAATCACCTGATGGTTGAGTTGACGAGCACGAGCGCGAGTAATGGGACCAGAAATTGGTATTTGTATTGGTATAGATGCATCAGTAGTGTGGATGTCTTCATCAGGTGACGTGCGACAACGAAATTGTGCGAAACCACCCCAAACATGAGTTTTGGATCTAAAGTAGTGGATTGGGCATGTTCGTTACGAAAAACGAAGAAATGGTTCCGGTGGAAAAAACTCGTGCTTTGTATGCACCCGTCACCAGTTTTCGGAATGGGTGACGTGCGACAACGAAATTGCGAGAAATCACCCCAAACATGAGTTTTGAACCTAAAGTAGTGGATTGGGCATGCTCGTTACGAAAAACGAAGAAATGGTTCTGGTGGCAAAAACTCGTGCTTTGTATGCACCCCGACACCTGTTTTCGGAATGGGTGACGTGTGACAACGAAATTGCGCAAAACCACCCCAAACATGAGTTTTGTACCTAAAGTAGTGGATTGGGCATGTTCGTTGCGAAAAACGAAGAAATGGTTCCGGTGGCAAAAACTCGTGCTTTGTATGCACCCCGACAACCGTATTCGGAATGGGCGACGTGCAGCAACGAAATTGTGTGAAACCACCCCAAACATGAGTTTTGGACCTAAAGTAGTGGATTGGGCATGTTCGTTGCGAAAAACGAAGAAATGGTTCCGGTGGCAAAAACTCGTGCTTTTATGCACCCGGCACTCGTTTTCGGAATGAGTGACGTGCGGCAACGAAATTGCGCGAAACAACCCCAAACATGAGTTTTGTACCTAAAGTAGTGGATTGGGCATGTTCATTGCGAAAAACGAAGAAATGGTTCCGGTGGCAAAAACTCGTGCTTTGTATGCACCCGACACCCGTTTTCGGAATGGGTGACGTGCGACAACGAAATTGTGCGAAACCACCCCAAACATGAGTTTTGGACCTAAAGTAGTGGATTGGGCATGTTCGTTACGAAAAACGAAGAAATGGTTCCGGTGGCAAAAACTCGTGCTTTGTATGCACCCGTCACCAGTTTTCGGAATGGGTGACGTGCGACAACGAAATTGCGAGAAATCACCCCAAACATGAGTTTTGAACCTAAAGTAGTGGATTGGGCATGTTCGTTGCGAAAAACGAAGAAATGGTTCTGGTGGCAAAAACTCGTGCTTTTTATGCACCCCGACACCTGTTTTCGGAATGGGTGACGTGTGACAACGAAATTGCGCAAAACCACCCCAAACATGAGTTTTGTACCTAAAGTAGTGGATTGGGCATGTTCGTTGCGAAAAACGAAGAAATGGTTCCGGTGGCAAAAACTCGTGCTTTGTGCGCACCCTCGACAACCGTTTTCGGAATGGGTGACGTGCGGCAACGAAATTGCGCAAAACCACCCCAAACATGAGTTTTGGACCTAAAGTAGTGGATTGGGCATGTTCGTTACGAAAAACGAAGAAATGGTTCCGGTGGCAAAAACTCGTGCTTTGTATGCACCCCGACAACCGTATTCGGAATGGGCGACGTGCGGCAACGAAATTGCGTGAAACCACCCCAAACATGAGTTTTGGACCTAAAGTAGTGGATTGGGCATGTCCGTTGCGAAAAACGAAGAAATGGTTCTGGTGGCAAAAACTCGTGCTTTGTATGCACCCGGCACCCGTTTTCAGAATGGGTGACGTGCGACAACGAAATTGTGCGAAACCACCCCAAACATGAGTCTTGGACCTAAAGTAGTGGATTGGGCATGTTCGTTACGAAAAACGAAGAAATGGTTCCGGTGGCAAAAACTCGTGCTTTTATGCACCCCCAACAACCGTTTTCGGAATGGGTGACGTGCGGCAACGAAATTGCGCGAAACCACCCCAAACATGAGTTTTGTACCTAAAGTAGTGGATTGGGCATGTTCGTTGCGAAAAACGAAGAAATGTTTCCGGTGGCAAAAACTCGTGCTTTGTATGCACCCGACACCCGTTTTCGGAATGGGTGACGTGCGACAACGAAATTGCGCGAAACCACTCCAAACATGAGTTTTGGACCTAAAGTAGTGGATTGGGCATGTTCGTTGCGAAAAACGAAGAAATGGTTCCGATGGCAAAAACTCGTGCTCTGTATGCACCCGACACCCGTTTTCGGAATGGGTGACGTGCAACAACGAAATTGTGCGAAACCACCCCAAACATGAGTTTTGGACCTAAAGTAGTGGATTGGGCATGTTCGTTACGAAAAACGAAGAAATGGTTCCGGTGGCAAAAACTCGTGCTTTTATGCACCCGACACTCGTTTTCGGAATGAGTGACGTGCGGCAGCGAAATTGCACGAAACCACCCCAAACATCAGTTTTGTACCTAAAGTAGTGGATTGGGCATGTTCGTTGCGAAAAACGAAGAAATGGTTCCGGTGGCAAAAACTCGTGCTTTGTGTGCACCCTCGACAACCGTTTTCGGAATGGGTGACGTGCGGCAACGAATTTGCGCGAAACCACCCCAAACATGAGTTTTGGACCTAAAGTAGTGGATTGGGCATGTTCGTTGCGAAAAACGAAGAAATGGTTCCGGTGGCAAAAACTCGTGCTTTGTATGCACCCGACACCCGTTTTCGGAATGGGTGACGTGCCACAACGAAATTGCGAGAAACCACCCCAAACATGAGTTTTGGACCTAAAGTAGTGGATTGGGCATGTTCGTTGCAAAAAACGAAGAAATGGTTCCGGTGGCAAAAACTCGTGCTTTTTATGCACCCGACACCCGTTTTCGGAATGGGTGACGTGCGGCAACGAAATTGCGCGAATCCACCCCAAACATGAGTTTTGGATGTAAAGTAGTGGATTGGGCATGTTCGTTGCGAAAAACGAAGAACTGGTTCCGGTGGCAAAAAGTCGTGCTTTGTATGCACCCGACACCCGTTTTCGGAATGGGTGACGTGCGACAACGAAATTGTGCGAAACCACCCCAAACATGAGTTTTGGACCTAAAGTAGTGGATTGGGCATGTTCGTTGCAAAAAACGAAGAAATGGTTCCGGTGGCAAAAACTCGTGCTTTTTATGCACCCGACACCCGTTTTTGGTATGGGTGACGTGCGGCAACGAAATTGCGCGAATCCACCCCAAACATGAGTTTTGGATGTAAAGTAGTGGATTGGGCATGTTCGTTGCGAAAAACGAAGAACTGGTTCCGGTGGCAAAAAGTCGTGCTTTGTATGCACCCGACACCCGTTTTCGGAATGGGTGACGTGCGACAACGAAATTGTGCGAAACCACCCCAAACATGAGTTTTGGACCTAAAGTAGTGGATTGGGCATGTTCGTTACGAAAAACGAAGAAATGGTTCCGGTGGCAAAAACTCGTGCTTTGTATGCACCCGTCACCAGTTTTCGGAATGGGTGACGTGCGACAACGAAATTGCGAGAAATCACCCCAAACATGAGTTTTGAACCTAAAGTAGTGGATTGGGCATGTTCGTTGCGAAAAACGAAGAAATGGTTCTGGTGGCAAAAACTCGTGCTTTGTATGCACCCCGACACCTGTTTTCGGAATGGGTGACGTGTGACAACGAAATTGCGCAAAACCACCCCAAACATGAGTTTTGTACCTAAAGTAGTGGATTGGGCATGTTCGTTGCGAAAAACGAAGAAATGGTTCCGGTGGCAAAAACTCGTGCTTTGTGTGCACCCTCGACAAACGTTTTCGGAATGGGTGACGTGCGGCAACGAAATTGCGCAAAACCACCCCAAACATGAGTTTTGGACCTAAAGTAGTGGATTGGGCATGTTCGTTACGAAAAACGAAGAAATGGTTCCGGTGGCAAAAACTCGTGCTTTTATGCACCCGTTTTCAGAATGGGTGACGTGCGACAACGAAATTGTGCGAAACCACCCCAAACATGAGTTTTGGACCTAAAGTAGTGGATTGGGCATGTCCGTTGCGAAAAACGAAGAAATGGTTCTGGTTGCAAAAACTCGTGCTTTGTATGCACCCGGCACTCGTTTTCAGAATGGGTGACGTGCGACAACGAAATTGTGCGAAACCACCCCAAACATGAGTTTTGGACCTAAAGTAGTGGATTGGGCATGTTCGTTACGAAAAACGAAGAAATGGTTCCGGTGGCAAAAACTCGTGCTTTTATGCACCCGACACTCGTTTTCGGAATGAGTGACGTGCGGCAACGAAATTGCGCGAAACCACGCCAAACATGAGTTTTGGACCTAAAGTAGTGGATTGGGCATGTTCGTTGCAAAAAACGAAGAAATGGTTCCGGTGGCAAAAACTCGTGCTTTTATGCACCCGTTTTCAGAATGGGTGACGTGCGACAACGAAATTGTGCGAAACCACCCCAAACATGAGTTTTGGACCTAAAGTAGTGGATTGGGCATGTTCGTTACGAAAAACGAAGAAATGGTTCCGGTGGCAAAAACTCGTGCTTTTATGCACCCGACACTCGTTTTCGGAATGAGTGACGTGCGGCAACGAAATTGCGCGAAACCACGCCAAACATGAGTTTTGTACCTAAAGTAGTGGATTGGGCATGTTCGTTGCGAAAAACGAAGAAATGGTTCCGGTGGCAAAAACTCGTGCTTTGTATGCACCCGACACCCGTTTTCGGAATGGGTGACGTGCGACAACGAAATTGCGAGAAACCACCCCAAACATGAGTTTTGGACCTAAAGTAGTGGATTGGGCATGTTCGTGGCAAAAAACGAAGAAATGGTTCTGGTGGCAAAAACTCGTGCTTTTATGCACCCGTTTTCAGAATGGGTGACGTGCGACAACGAAATTGTGCGAAACCACCCCAAACATGAGTTTTGGACCTAAAGTAGTGGATTGGGCATGTTCGTTACGAAAAACGAAGAAATGGTTCCGGTGGCAAAAACTCGTGCTTTTATGCACCCGACACTCGTTTTCGGAATGAGTGACGTGCGGCAACGAAATTGCGCGAAACCACGCCAAACATGAGTTTTGTACCTAAAGTAGTGGATTGGGCATGTTCGTTGCGAAAAACGAAGAAATGGTTCCGGTGGCAAAAACTCGTGCTTTGTATGCACCCGACACCCGTTTTCGGAATGGGTGACGTGCGACAACGAAATTGCGAGAAACCACCCCAAACATGAGTTTTGGACCTAAAGTAGTGGATTGGGCATGTTCGTTGCAAAAAACGAAGAAATGGTTCCGGTGGCAAAAACTCGTGCTTTTTATGCACCCGACACCCGTTTTCGGAATGGGTGACGTGCGGCAACGAAATTGCGCGAATCCACCCCAAACATGAGTTTTGGATGTAAAGTAGTGGATTGGGCATGTTCGTTGCGAAAAACGAAGAAATGGTTCCGGTGGCAAAAACTCGTGCTTTGTATGCACCCGACACCCGTTTTCGGAATGGGTGACGTGCGACAACGAAATTGTGCGAAACCACCCCAAACATGAGTTTTGGACCTAAAGTAGTGGATTGGGCATGTTCGTTGCAAAAAACGAAGAAATGGTTCCGGTGGCAAAAACTCGTGCTTTGTATGCACCCGACACCCGTTTTCGGAATGAGTGACGTGCGACAACGAAATTGCGAGAAACCACCCCAAACATGAGTTTTGGACCTAAAGTAGTGGATTGGGCATGTTCGTTGCAAAAAACGAAGAAATGGTTCCGGTGGCAAAAACTCGTGCTTTTTATGCACCCGACACCCGTTTTCGGAATGGGTGACGTGCGGCAACGAAATTGCGCGAATCCACCCCAAACATGAGTTTTGTACCTAAAGTAGTGGATTGGGCATGTTCGTTGCGAAAAACGAAGAAATGGTTCCGGTGGCAAAAACTCGTGCTTTGTATGCACCCCGACAACCGTATTCGGAATGGGCGACGTGCGGCAACGAAATTGCGTGAAACCACCCCAAACATGAGTTTTGGACCTAAAGTAGTGGATTGGGCATGTCCGTTGCGAAAAACGAAGGAATGGTTCTGGTGGCAAAAACTCGTGCTTTGTATGCACCCGGCACCCGTTTTCAGAATGGGTGACGTGCGACAACGAAATTGTGCGAAACCACCCCAAACATGAGTTTTGGACCTAAAGTAGTGGATTGGGCATGTTCGTTACGAAAAACGAAGAAATGGTTCCGGTGGCAAAAACTCGTGCTTTTATGCACCCGACACTCGTTTTCGGAATGAGTGACGTGCGGCAACGAAATTGCGCGAAACCACACCAAACATGAGTTTTGTACCTAAAGTAGTGGATTGGGCATGTTCGTTGCGAAAAACGAAGAAATGGTTCCGGTGGCAAAAACTCGTGCTTTGTATGCACCCGACACCCGTTTTCGGAATGGGTGACGTGCGACAACGAAATTGCGAGAAACCACCCCAAACATGAGTTTTGGACCTAAAGTAGTGGATTGGGCATGTTCGTTGCAAAAAACGAAGAAATGGTTCCGGTGGCAAAAACTCGTGCTTTTTATGCACCCGACACCCGTTTTCGGAATGGGTGACGTGCGGCAACGAAATTGCGCGAATCCACCCCAAACATGAGTTTTGGATGTAAAGTAGTGGATTGGGCATGTTCGTTGCGAAAAACGAAGAAATGGTTCCGGTGGCAAAAACTCGTGCTTTGTATGCACCCCGACAACCGTATTCGGAATGGGCGACGTGCGGCAACGAAATTGCGTGAAACCACCCCAAACATGAGTTTTGGACCTAAAGTAGTGGATTGGGCATGTCCGTTGCGAAAAACGAAGAAATGGTTCTGGTGGCAAAAACTCGTGCTTTGTATGCACCCGGCACCCGTTTTCAGAATGGGTGACGTGCGACAACGAAATTGTGCGAAACCACCCCAAACATGAGTCTTGGACCTAAAGTAGTGGATTGGGCATGTTCGTTACGAAAAACGAAGAAATGGTTCCGGTGGCAAAAACTCGTGCTTTTATGCACCCCCAACAACCGTTTTCGGAATGGGTGACGTGCGGCAACGAAATTGCGCGAAACCACCCCAAACATGAGTTTTGTACCTAAAGTAGTGGATTGGGCATGTTCGTTGCGAAAAACGAAGAAATGTTTCCGGTGGCAAAAACTCGTGCTTTGTATGCACCCGACACCCGTTTTCGGAATGGGTGACGTGCGACAACGAAATTGTGCGAAACCACCCCAAACATGAGTTTTGGACCTAAAGTAGTGGATTGGGCATGTTCGTTGCGAAAAACGAAGAAATGGTTCCGGTGGCAAAAACTCGTGCTTTGTATGCACCCCGACAACCGTATTCGGAATGGGCGACGTGCGGCAACGAAATTGCGTGAAACCACCCCAAACATGAGTTTTGGACCTAAAGTAGTGGATTGGGCATGTCCGTTGCGAAAAACGAAGAAATGGTTCTGGTGGCAAAAACTCGTGCTTTGTATGCACCCGGCACCCGTTTTCAGAATGGGTGACGTGCGACAACGAAATTGTGCGAAACCACCCCAAACATGAGTCTTGGACCTAAAGTAGTGGATTGGGCATGTTCGTTACGAAAAACGAAGAAATGGTTCCGGTGGCAAAAACTCGTGCTTTTATGCACCCCCAACAACCGTTTTCGGAATGGGTGACGTGCGGCAACGAAATTGCGCGAAACCACCCCAAACATGAGTTTTGTACCTAAAGTAGTGGATTGGGCATGTTCGTTGCGAAAAACGAAGAAATGTTTCCGGTGGCAAAAACTCGTGCTTTGTATGCACCCGACACCCGTTTTCGGAATGGGTGACGTGCGACAACGAAATTGCGCGAAACCACTCCAAACATGAGTTTTGGACCTAAAGTAGTGGATTGGGCATGTTCGTTGCGAAAAACGAAGAAATGGTTCCGATGGCAAAAACTCGTGCTCTGTATGCACCCGACACCCGTTTTCGGAATGGGTGACGTGCAACAACGAAATTGTGCGAAACCACCCCAAACATGAGTTTTGGACCTAAAGTAGTGGATTGGGCATGTTCGTTACGAAAAACGAAGAAATGGTTCCGGTGGCAAAAACTCGTGCTTTTATGCACCCGACACTCGTTTTCGGAATGAGTGACGTGCGGCAGCGAAATTGCACGAAACCACCCCAAACATCAGTTTTGTACCTAAAGTAGTGGATTGGGCATGTTCGTTGCGAAAAACGAAGAAATGGTTCCGGTGGCAAAAACTCGTGCTTTGTGTGCACCCTCGACAACCGTTTTCGGAATGGGTGACGTGCGGCAACGAATTTGCGCGAAACCACCCCAAACATGAGTTTTGGACCTAAAGTAGTGGATTGGGCATGTTCGTTGCGAAAAACGAAGAAATGGTTCCGGTGGCAAAAACTCGTGCTTTGTATGCACCCGACACCCGTTTTCGGAATGGGTGACGTGCCACAACGAAATTGCGAGAAACCACCCCAAACATGAGTTTTGGACCTAAAGTAGTGGATTGGGCATGTTCGTTGCAAAAAACGAAGAAATGGTTCCGGTGGCAAAAACTCGTGCTTTTTATGCACCCGACACCCGTTTTCGGAATGGGTGACGTGCGGCAACGAAATTGCGCGAATCCACCCCAAACATGAGTTTTGGATGTAAAGTAGTGGATTGGGCATGTTCGTTGCGAAAAACGAAGAACTGGTTCCGGTGGCAAAAAGTCGTGCTTTGTATGCACCCGACACCCGTTTTCGGAATGGGTGACGTGCGACAACGAAATTGTGCGAAACCACCCCAAACATGAGTTTTGGACCTAAAGTAGTGGATTGGGCATGTTCGTTGCAAAAAACGAAGAAATGGTTCCGGTGGCAAAAACTCGTGCTTTTTATGCACCCGACACCCGTTTTTGGTATGGGTGACGTGCGGCAACGAAATTGCGCGAATCCACCCCAAACATGAGTTTTGGATGTAAAGTAGTGGATTGGGCATGTTCGTTGCGAAAAACGAAGAACTGGTTCCGGTGGCAAAAAGTCGTGCTTTGTATGCACCCGACACCCGTTTTCGGAATGGGTGACGTGCGACAACGAAATTGTGCGAAACCACCCCAAACATGAGTTTTGGACCTAAAGTAGTGGATTGGGCATGTTCGTTACGAAAAACGAAGAAATGGTTCCGGTGGCAAAAACTCGTGCTTTGTATGCACCCGTCACCAGTTTTCGGAATGGGTGACGTGCGACAACGAAATTGCGAGAAATCACCCCAAACATGAGTTTTGAACCTAAAGTAGTGGATTGGGCATGTTCGTTGCGAAAAACGAAGAAATGGTTCTGGTGGCAAAAACTCGTGCTTTGTATGCACCCCGACACCTGTTTTCGGAATGGGTGACGTGTGACAACGAAATTGCGCAAAACCACCCCAAACATGAGTTTTGTACCTAAAGTAGTGGATTGGGCATGTTCGTTGCGAAAAACGAAGAAATGGTTCCGGTGGCAAAAACTCGTGCTTTGTGTGCACCCTCGACAAACGTTTTCGGAATGGGTGACGTGCGGCAACGAAATTGCGCAAAACCACCCCAAACATGAGTTTTGGACCTAAAGTAGTGGATTGGGCATGTTCGTTACGAAAAACGAAGAAATGGTTCCGGTGGCAAAAACTCGTGCTTTTATGCACCCGTTTTCAGAATGGGTGACGTGCGACAACGAAATTGTGCGAAACCACCCCAAACATGAGTTTTGGACCTAAAGTAGTGGATTGGGCATGTCCGTTGCGAAAAACGAAGAAATGGTTCTGGTTGCAAAAACTCGTGCTTTGTATGCACCCGGCACTCGTTTTCAGAATGGGTGACGTGCGACAACGAAATTGTGCGAAACCACCCCAAACATGAGTTTTGGACCTAAAGTAGTGGATTGGGCATGTTCGTTACGAAAAACGAAGAAATGGTTCCGGTGGCAAAAACTCGTGCTTTTATGCACCCGACACTCGTTTTCGGAATGAGTGACGTGCGGCAACGAAATTGCGCGAAACCACGCCAAACATGAGTTTTGGACCTAAAGTAGTGGATTGGGCATGTTCGTTGCAAAAAACGAAGAAATGGTTCCGGTGGCAAAAACTCGTGCTTTTATGCACCCGTTTTCAGAATGGGTGACGTGCGACAACGAAATTGTGCGAAACCACCCCAAACATGAGTTTTGGACCTAAAGTAGTGGATTGGGCATGTTCGTTACGAAAAACGAAGAAATGGTTCCGGTGGCAAAAACTCGTGCTTTTATGCACCCGACACTCGTTTTCGGAATGAGTGACGTGCGGCAACGAAATTGCGCGAAACCACGCCAAACATGAGTTTTGTACCTAAAGTAGTGGATTGGGCATGTTCGTTGCGAAAAACGAAGAAATGGTTCCGGTGGCAAAAACTCGTGCTTTGTATGCACCCGACACCCGTTTTCGGAATGGGTGACGTGCGACAACGAAATTGCGAGAAACCACCCCAAACATGAGTTTTGGACCTAAAGTAGTGGATTGGGCATGTTCGTGGCAAAAAACGAAGAAATGGTTCTGGTGGCAAAAACTCGTGCTTTTATGCACCCGTTTTCAGAATGGGTGACGTGCGACAACGAAATTGTGCGAAACCACCCCAAACATGAGTTTTGGACCTAAAGTAGTGGATTGGGCATGTTCGTTACGAAAAACGAAGAAATGGTTCCGGTGGCAAAAACTCGTGCTTTTATGCACCCGACACTCGTTTTCGGAATGAGTGACGTGCGGCAACGAAATTGCGCGAAACCACGCCAAACATGAGTTTTGTACCTAAAGTAGTGGATTGGGCATGTTCGTTGCGAAAAACGAAGAAATGGTTCCGGTGGCAAAAACTCGTGCTTTGTATGCACCCGACACCCGTTTTCGGAATGGGTGACGTGCGACAACGAAATTGCGAGAAACCACCCCAAACATGAGTTTTGGACCTAAAGTAGTGGATTGGGCATGTTCGTTGCAAAAAACGAAGAAATGGTTCCGGTGGCAAAAACTCGTGCTTTTTATGCACCCGACACCCGTTTTCGGAATGGGTGACGTGCGGCAACGAAATTGCGCGAATCCACCCCAAACATGAGTTTTGGATGTAAAGTAGTGGATTGGGCATGTTCGTTGCGAAAAAACGAAGAAATGGTTCCGGTGGCAAAAACTCGTGCTTTGTATGCACCCGACACCCGTTTTCGGAATGGGTGACGTGCGACAACGAAATTGTGCGAAACCACCCCAAACATGAGTTTTGGACCTAAAGTAGTGGATTGGGCATGTTCGTTGCAAAAAACGAAGAAATGGTTCCGGTGGCAAAAACTCGTGCTTTTTATGCACCCGACACCCGTTTTCGGAATGGGTGACGTGCGGCAACGAAATTGCGCGAATCCACCCCAAACATGAGTTTTGTACCTAAAGTAGTGGATTGGGCATGTTCGTTGCGAAAAACGAAGAAATGGTTCCGGTGGCAAAAACTCGTGCTTTGTATGCACCCCGACAACCGTATTCGGAATGGGCGACGTGCGGCAACGAAATTGCGTGAAACCACCCCAAACATGAGTTTTGGACCTAAAGTAGTGGATTGGGCATGTCCGTTGCGAAAAACGAAGGAATGGTTCTGGTGGCAAAAACTCGTGCTTTGTATGCACCCGGCACCCGTTTTCAGAATGGGTGACGTGCGACAACGAAATTGTGCGAAACCACCCCAAACATGAGTTTTGGACCTAAAGTAGTGGATTGGGCATGTTCGTTACGAAAAACGAAGAAATGGTTCCGGTGGCAAAAACTCGTGCTTTTATGCACCCGACACTCGTTTTCGGAATGAGTGACGTGCGGCAACGAAATTGCGCGAAACCACCCCAAACATGAGTTTTGTACCTAAAGTAGTGGATTGGGCATGTTCGTTGCGAAAAACGAAGAAATGGTTCCGGTGGCAAAAACTCGTGCTTTGTATGCACCCGACACCCGTTTTCGGAATGGGTGACGTGCGACAACGAAATTGCGAGAAACCACCCCAAACATGAGTTTTGGACCTAAAGTAGTGGATTGGGCATGTTCGTTGCAAAAAACGAAGAAATGGTTCCGGTGGCAAAAACTCGTGCTTTTTATGCACCCGACACCCGTTTTCGGAATGGGTGACGTGCGGCAACGAAATTGCGCGAATCCACCCCAAACATGAGTTTTGGATGTAAAGTAGTGGATTGGGCATGTTCGTTGCGAAAAACGAAGAAATGGTTCCGGTGGCAAAAACTCGTGCTTTGTATGCACCCGACACCCGTTTTCGGAATGGGTGACGTGCGACAACGAAATTGTGCGAAACCACCCCAAACATGAGTTTTGGACCTAAAGTAGTGGATTGGGCATGTTCGTTACGAAAAACGAAGAAATGGTTCCGGTGGAAAAAAACTCGTGCTTTGTATGCACCCGTCACCAGTTTTCGGAATGGGTGACGTGCGACAACGAAATTGCGAGAAATCACCCCAAACATGAGTTTTGAACCTAAAGTAGTGGATTGGGCATGCTCGTTACGAAAAACGAAGAAATGGTTCCGGTGGCAAAAACTCGTGCTTTGTATGCACCCCGACACCTGTTTTCGGAATGGGTGACGTGTGACAACGAAATTGCGCGAAACAACCCCAAACATGAGTTTTGTACCTAAAGTAGTGGATTGGGCATGTTCGTTGCGAAAAACGAAGAAATGGTTCCGGTGGCAAAAACTTGTGCTTTTTATGCACCCCGACAACCGTATTCGGAATGGGCGACGTGCGGCAACGAAATTGCGTGAAACCACCTCAAACATGAGTTTTGGACCTAAAGTAGTGGATTGGGCATGTTCGTTGCGAAAAACGAAGAAATGGTTCCGGTGGCAAAAACTCGTGCTTTTATGCACCCGACACTCGTTTTCGGAATGAGTGACGTGCGGCAACGAAATTGCGCGAAACAACCCCAAACATGAGTTTTGTACCTAAAGTAGTGGATTGGGCATGTTCATTGCGAAAAACGAAGAAATGGTTCCGGTGGCAAAAACTCGTGCTTTGTATGCACCCGACACCAGTTTTCGGAATGAGTGACGTGCGACAACGAAATTGCGAGAAACCACCCCAAACATGAGTTTTGGACCTAAAGTAGTGGATTGGGCATGTTCGTTGCAAAATACGAAGAAATGGTTCCGGTGGCAAAAACTCGTGCTTTTTATGCACCCGACACCCGTTTTCGGAATGGGTGACGTGCGGCAACGAAATTGCGCGAATCCACCCCAAACATGAGTTTTGGACCTAAAGTAGTGGATTGGGCATGTTCGTTGCGAAAAACGAAGAAATGGTTCCGGTGGCAAAAACTCGTGCTTTGTATGCACCCGACACCCGTTTTCGGAATGGGTGACGTGCGACAACGAAATTGTGCGAAACCACCCCAAACATGAGTTTTGGACCTAAAGTGTGGATTGGGCATGTTCGTTACGAAAAACGAAGAAATGGTTCCGGTGGAAAAAAAACTCGTGCTTTGTATGCACCCGTCACAAGTTTTCGGAATGGGTGACGTGCGACAACGAAATTGCGAGAAATCACCCCAAACATGAGTTTTGAACCTAAAGTAGTGGATTGGGCATGCTCGTTACGAAAAACGAAGAAATGGTTCCGGTGGCAAAAACTCGTGCTTTGTATGCACCCCGACACCTGTTTTCGGAATGGGTGACGTGTGACAACGAAATTGCGCGAAACAACCCCAAACATGAGTTTTGGACCTAAAGTAGTGGATTGGGCATGTTCGTTGCGAAAAACGAAGAAATGGTTCCGGTGGCAAAAACTCGTGCTTTGTATGCACCCGACACCCGTTTTCGGAATGAGTGACGTGCGACAACGAAATTGCGAGAAACCACCCCAAACATGAGTTTTGGACCTAAAGTAGTGGATTGGGCATGTTCGTTGCAAAAAACGAAGAAATGGTTCCGGTGGCAAAAACTCGTGCTTTTTATGCACCCGACACCCGTTTTCGGAATGGGTGACGTGCGGCAACGAAATTGCGCGAATCCACCCCAAACATGAGTTTTGTACCTAAAGTAGTGGATTGGGCATGTTCGTTGCGAAAAACGAAGAAATGGTTCCGGTGGCAAAAACTCGTGCTTTGTATGCACCCCGACAACCGTATTCGGAATGGGCGACGTGCGGCAACGAAATTGCGTGAAACCACCCCAAACATGAGTTTTGGACCTAAAGTAGTGGATTGGGCATGTCCGTTGCGAAAAACGAAGGAATGGTTCTGGTGGCAAAAACTCGTGCTTTGTATGCACCCGGCACCCGTTTTCAGAATGGGTGACGTGCGACAACGAAATTGTGCGAAACCACCCCAAACATGAGTTTTGGACCTAAAGTAGTGGATTGGGCATGTTCGTTACGAAAAACGAAGAAATGGTTCCGGTGGCAAAAACTCGTGCTTTTATGCACCCGACACTCGTTTTCGGAATGAGTGACGTGCGGCAACGAAATTGCGCGAAACCACCCCAAACATGAGTTTTGTACCTAAAGTAGTGGATTGGGCATGTTCGTTGCGCAAAACGAAGAAATGGTTCCGGTGGCAAAAACTCGTGCTTTGTATGCACCCGACACCCGTTTTCGGAATGGGTGACGTGCGACAACGAAATTGCGAGAAACCACCCCAAACATGAGTTTTGGACCTAAAGTAGTGGATTGGGCATGTTCGTTGCAAAAAACGAAGAAATGGTTCCGGTGGCAAAAACTCGTGCTTTTTATGCACCCGACACCCGTTTTCGGAATGGGTGACGTGCGGCAACGAAATTGCGCGAATCCACCCCAAACATGAGTTTTGGATGTAAAGTAGTGGATTGGGCATGTTCGTTGCGAAAAACGAAGAAATGGTTCCGGTGGCAAAAACTCGTGCTTTGTATGCACCCGACACCCGTTTTCGGAATGGGTGACGTGCGACAACGAAATTGTGCGAAACCACCCCAAACATGAGTTTTGGACCTAAAGTAGTGGATTGGGCATGTTCGTTACGAAAAACGAAGAAATGGTTCCGGTGGAAAAAAACTCGTGCTTTGTATGCACCCGTCACCAGTTTTCGGAATGGGTGACGTGCGACAACGAAATTGCGAGAAATCACCCCAAACATGAGTTTTGAACCTAAAGTAGTGGATTGGGCATGCTCGTTACGAAAAACGAAGAAATGGTTCCGGTGGCAAAAACTCGTGCTTTGTATGCACCCCGACACCTGTTTTCGGAATGGGTGACGTGTGACAACGAAATTGCGCGAAACAACCCCAAACATGAGTTTTGTACCTAAAGTAGTGGATTGGGCATGTTCGTTGCGAAAAACGAAGAAATGGTTCCGGTGGCAAAAACTTGTGCTTTTTATGCACCCCGACAACCGTATTCGGAATGGGCGACGTGCGGCAACGAAATTGCGTGAAACCACCTCAAACATGAGTTTTGGACCTAAAGTAGTGGATTGGGCATGTTCGTTGCGAAAAAACGAAGAAATGGTTCCGGTGGCAAAAACTCGTGCTTTTATGCACCCGACACTCGTTTTCGGAATGAGTGACGTGCGGCAACGAAATTGCGCGAAACAACCCCAAACATGAGTTTTGTACCTAAAGTAGTGGATTGGGCATGTTCATTGCGAAAAACGAAGAAATGGTTCCGGTGGCAAAAACTCGTGCTTTGTGTGCACCCTCGACAACCGTTTTCGGAATGGGTGACGTGCGGCAACCAATTTGCGCGAAACCACCCCAAACATGAGTTTTGGACCTAAAGTAGTGGATTGGGCATGTTCGTTGCGAAAAACGAAGAAATGGTTCCGGTGGCAAAAACTCGTGCTTTGTATGCACCCGACACCCGTTTTCGGAATGGGTGACGTGCGACAACGAAATTGCGAGAAACCACCCCAAACATGAGTTTTGGACCTAAAGTAGTGGATTGGGCATGTTCGTTGCAAAAAACGAAGAAATGGTTCCGGTGGCAAAAACTCGTGCTTTTTATGCACCCGACACCCGTTTTTGGAATGGGTGACGTGCGGCAACGAAATTGCGCGAATCCACCCCAAACATGAGTTTTGGATGTAAAGTAGTGGATTGGGCATGTTCGTTGCGAAAAACGAAGAACTGGTTCCGGTGGCAAAAAGTCGTGCTTTGTATGCACCCGACACCCGTTTTCGGAATGGGTGACGTGCGACAACGAAATTGTGCGAAACCACCCCAAACATGAGTTTTGGACCTAAAGTAGTGGATTGGGCATGTTCGTTACGAAAAACGAAGAAATGGTTCCGGTGGCAAAAACTCGTGCTTTGTATGCACCCGTCACCAGTTTTCGGAATGGGTGACGTGCGACAACGAAATTGCGAGAAATCACCCCAAACATGAGTTTTGAACCTAAAGTAGTGGATTGGGCATGTTCGTTGCGAAAAACGAAGAAATGGTTCCGGTGGCAAAAACTCGTGCTTTGTTTGCACCCCGACACCTGTTTTCGGAATGGGTGACATGTGACAACGAAATTGCGCAAAACCACCCCAAACATGAGTTTTGTACCTAAAGTAGTGGATTGGGCATGTTCGTTGCGAAAAACGAAGAAATGGTTCCGGTGGCAAAAACTCGTGCTTTGTATGCACCCCGACAACCGTATTCGGAATGGGCGACGTGCGGCAACGAAATTGCGTGAAACCACCCCAAACATGAGTTTTGGACCTAAAGTAGTGGATTGGGCATGTCCGTTGCGAAAAACGAAGAAATGGTTCTGGTGGCAAAAACTCGTGCTTTGTATGCACCCGGCACCCGTTTTCAGAATGGGTGACGTGCGACAACGAAATTGTGCGAAACCACCCCAAACATGAGTTTTGGACCTAAAGTAGTGGATTGGGCATGTTCGTTACGAAAAACGAAGAAATGGTTCCGGTGGCAAAAACTCGTGCTTTTATGCACCCGACACTCGTTTTCGGAATGAGTGACGTGCGGCAACGAAATTGCGCGAAACCACCCCAAACATGAGTTTTGTACCTAAAGTAGTGGATTGGGCATGTTCGTTGCGAAAAAACGAAGAAATGGTTCCGGTGGCAAAAACTCGTGCTTTGTATGCACCCGACACCCGTTTTCGGAATGGGTGACGTGCGACAACGAAATTGCGAGAAACCACCCCAAACATGAGTTTTGGACCTAAAGTAGTGGATTGGGCATGTTCGTTGCAAAAAACGAAGAAATGGTTCCGGTGGCAAAAACTCGTGCTTTTATGCACCCGACACCCGTTTTCGGAATGGGTGACGTGCGGCAACGAAATTGCGCGAATCCACCCCAAACATGAGTTTTGGATGTAAAGTAGTGGATTGGGCATGTTCGTTGCGAAAAACGAAGAAATGGTTCCGGTGGCAAAAACTCGTGCTTTGTATGCACCCGACACCCGTTTTCGGAATGGGTGACGTGCGACAACGAAATTGTGCGAAACCACCCCAAACATGAGTTTTGAACCTAAAGTAGTGGATTGGGCATGCTCGTTACGAAAAACGAAGAAATGGTTCCGGTGGCAAAAACTCGTGCTTTGTATGCACCCCGACACCTGTTTTCGGAATAGGTGACGTGTGACAACGAAATTGCGCAAAACCACCCCAAACATGAGTTTTGTACCTAAAGTAGTGGATTGGGCATGTTCGTTGCGAAAAACCAAGAAATGGTTCCGGTGGCAAAAACTCGTGCTTTGTATGCACCCCGACAACCGTATTCGGAATGGGCGACGTGCGGCAACGAAATTGCGCGAAACCACCCCAAACATGAGTTTTGGACCTAAAGTAGTGGATTGGGCATGTTCGTTGTGAAAAACGAAGAAATGGTTCCGGTGGCAAAAACTCGTGCTTTTATGCACCCGACACTCGTTTCGGAATGAGTGACGTGCGGCAACGAAATTGCGCGAAACAACCCCAAACATTAGTTTTGTACCTAAAGTAGTGGATTGGGCATGTTCATTGCGAAAAAACGAAGAAATGGTTCCGGTGGCAAAAACTCGTGCTTTGTGTGCACCCTCGACAACCATTTTCGGAATGGGTGACGTGCCGCAACGAATTTGTGCGAAACCACCCCAAACATGAGTTTTGGACCTAAAGTAGTGGATTGGGCATGTTCGTTGCGAAAAACGAAGAAATGGTTCCGGTGGCAAAAACTCGTGCTTTGTATGCACCCGACACCCGTTTTCGGAATGGGTGACGTGCGACAACGAAATTGCGAGAAACCACCCCAAACATGAGTTTTGGACCTAAAGTAGTGGATTGGGCATGTTCGTTGCGAAAAACGAAGAAATGGTTCCGGTGGCAAAAACTCGTGCTTTGTATGCACCCCGACACCTGTTTTCAGAATGGGTGACGTGTGACAACGAAATTGCGCAAAACCACCCCAAACATGAGTTTTGTACCTAAAGTAGTGGATTGGGCATGTTCGTTGCGAAAAAACGAAGAAATGGTTCCGGTGGCAAAAACTCGTGCTTTGTATGCACCCCGACAACCGTATTCGGAATGGGCGACGTGCGGCAACGAAATTGCGCGAAACCACCCCAAACATGAGTTTTGGACCTAAAGTAGTGGATTGGGCATGTCCGTTGCGAAAAACGAAGAAATGGTTCTGGTGGCAAAAACTCGTGCTTTGTATGCACCCGACACCCGTTTTCGGAATGGGTGACGTGCGACAACGAAATTGTGCGAAACCACCCCAAACATGAGTTTTGGACCTAAAGTAGTGGATTGGGCATGTTCGTTGCAAAAAACGAAGAAATGGTTCCGGTGGCAAAAACTCGTGCTTTGTGTGCACCCTCGACAACCGTTTTCGGAATGGGTGACGTGCGGCAACGAATTTGTGCGAAACCACCCCAAACATGAGTTTTGGACCGAAAGTAGTGGATTGGGCATGTTCGTTGCGAAAAACGAAGAAATGGTTCCGGTGGCAAAAACTCGTGCTTATGCACCCGACACCCGTTTTCGGAATGGGTGACGTGCGACAACGAAATTGCGAGAAACCACCCCAAACATGAGTTTTGGACCTAAAGTAGTGGATTGGGCATGTTCGTTGCAAAAAACGAAGAAATGGTTCCGGTGGCAAAAACTCGTGCTTTTTATGCACCCGACACCCGTTTTCGGAATGGGTGACATGCAGCAACGAAATTGCGCGAATCCACCCCAAACATGAGTTTTGGATGTAAAGTAGTGGATTGGGCATGTTCGTTGCGAAAAACGAAGAAATGGTTCCGGTGGCAAAAACTCGTGCTTTGTATGCACCCGACACCCGTTTTCGGAATGGGTGACGTGCGACAACGAAATTGTGCGAAACCACCCCAAACATGAGTTTTGGACCTAAAGTAGTGGATTGGGCATGTTCGTTACGAAAAACGAAGAAATGGTTCCGGTGGAAAAAACTCGTGCTTTGTATGCACCCGTCACCAGTTTTCGGAATGAGTGACGTGCGACAACGAAATTGCGAGAAATCACCCCAAACATGAGTTTTGAACCTAAAGTAGTGGATTGGGCATGCTCGTTACGAAAAACGAAGAAATGGTTCCGGTGGCAAAAACTCGTGCTTTGTATGCACCCCGACACCTGTTTTCGGAATAGGTGACGTGTGACAACGAAATTGCGCAAAACCACCCCAAACATGAGTTTTGTACCTAAAGTAGTGGATTGGGCATGTTCGTTGCGAAAAACCAAGAAATGGTTCCGGTGGCAAAAACTCGTGCTTTGTATGCACCCCGACAACCGTATTCGGAATGGGCGACGTGCGGCAACGAAATTGCGCGAAACCACCCCAAACATGAGTTTTGGACCTAAAGTAGTGGATT
The DNA here is from genome assembly GCF_902167145.1 of Zea mays. Taxonomy (NCBI): domain Eukaryota; kingdom Viridiplantae; phylum Streptophyta; class Magnoliopsida; order Poales; family Poaceae; genus Zea; species Zea mays. Next base: position 57,126,866 of record NC_050102.1, on the reverse strand, counting down.
GGGCATGTTCGTTGAGAAAAACGAAGAAATGGTTCCGGTGGCAAAAACTCGTGCTTTTATGCACCCGACACTCGTTTTCGGAATGAGTGACGTGCGGCAACGAAATTGCGCGAAACAACCCCAAACATTAGTTTTGTACCTAAAGTAGTGGATTGGGCATGTTCATTGCGAAAAACGAAGAAATGGTTCCGGTGGCAAAAACTCGTGCTTTGTGTGCACCCTCGACAACCATTTTCGGAATGGGTGACGTGCGGCAACGAATTTGTGCGAAACCACCCAAAACATGAGTTTTGGACCTAAAGTAGTGGATTGGGCATGTTCGTTGCGAAAAACGAAGAAATGGTTCCGGTGGCAAAAACTCGTGCTTTGTATGCACCCGACACCCGTTTTCGGAATGGGTGACGTGCGACAACGAAATTGCGAGAAACCACCCCAAACATGAGTTTTGGACCTAAAGTAGTGGATTGGGCATGTTCGTTGCAAAAAACGAAGAAATGGTTCCGGTGGCAAAAACTCGTGCTTTTTATGCACCCGACACCCGTTTTCGGAATGGGTGACGTGCGGCAACGAAATTGCGCGAATCCACCCCAAACATGAGTTTTGGATGTAAAGTAGTGGATTGGACATGTTCGTTGCGAAAAACGAAGAACTGGTTCCGGTGGCAAAAACTCGTGCTTTGTATGCACCCGACACCCGATTTCGGAATGGGTGACGTGCGACAACGAAATTGTGCGAAACCACCCCAAACATGAGTTTTGGACCTAAAGTAGTGGATTGGGCATGTTCGTTACGAAAAACGAAGAATTGGTTCCGGTGGCAAAAACTCGTGCTTTGTATGCGGTCACCAATTTTCGGAATGGGTGACGTGCGACAACGAAATTGCGAGAAATCACCCCAAACATGAGTTTTGAACCTAAAGTAGTGGATTGGGCATGTTCGTTGCGAAAAAACGAAGAAATGGTTCCGGTGGCAAAAACTCGTGCTTTGTATGCACCCCGACACCTGTTTTCGGAATGGGTGACGTGTGACAACGAATTTGCGCAAAACCACCCCAAACATGAGTTTTGTACCTAAAGTAGTGGATTGGGCATGTTCGTTGCGAAAAAACGAAGAAATGGTTCCGGTGGCAAAAAACTCGTGCTTTGTATGCACCCCGACAACCGTATTCGGAATGGGCGACGTGCGGCAACGAAATTGCGCGAAACCACCCCAAACATGAGTTTTGGACCTAAAGTAGTGGATTGGGCATGTCCGTTGCGAAAAACGAAGAAATGGTTCTGGTGGCAAAAACTCGTGCTTTGTATGCACCCGACACCCGTTTTCGGAATGGGTGACGTGCAACAACGAAATTGTGCGAAACCACCCCAAACATGAGTTTTGGACCTAAAGTAGTGGATTGGGCATGTTCGTTACGAAAAAACGAAGAAATGGTTCCGGTGGCAAAAACTCGTGCTTTATGCACCCGACACTCGTTTTCGGAATGAGTGACCTGCGGCAACGAAATTGCGCGAAACCACCCCAAACATGAGTTTTGTACCTAAAGTAGTGGATTGGGCATGTTCGTTGCGAAAAACGAAGAAATGGTTCCGGTGGCAAAAACTCGTGCTTTGTATGCACCCGACACCCGTTTTCGGAATGGGTGACGTGCGACAACGAAATTGAGAGAAACCACCCCAAACATGAGTTTTGGACCTAAAGTAGTGGATTGGGCATGTTCGTTGCAAAAAACGAAGAAATGGTTCCGGTGGCAAAAACTCGTGCTTTGTGTGCACCCTCGACAACCGTTTTCGGAATGGGTGACGTGCGGCAACGAATTTGTGCGAAACCACCCAAACATGAGTTTTGGACCGAAAGTAGTGGATTGGGCATGTTCGTTGCGAAAAACGGAGAAATGGTTCCGGTGGCAAAAACTCGTGCTTATGCACCCGACACCCGTTTTCGGAATGAGGTGACGTGCGACAACGAAAATTGCGAGAAACCACCCCAAACATGAGTTTTGGACCTAAAGTAGTGGATTGGGCATGTTCGTTGCAAAAAACGAAGAAATGGTTCCGGTGGCAAAACTCGTGCTTTTTATGCACCCGACACCCGTTTTCGGAATGGGTGACATGCAGCAACGAAATTGCGCGAATCCACCCCAAACATGAGTTTTGGATGTAAAGTAGTGGATTGGGCATGTTCGTTGCGAAAAACGAAGAAATGGTTCCGGTGGCAAAAACTCGTGCTTTGTATGCACCCGACACCCGTTTTCGGAATGGGTGACGTGCGACAACGAAATTGTGCGAAACCACCCCAAACATGAGTTTTGGACCTAAAGTAGTGGATTGGGCATGTTCGTTGCGAAAAACGAAGAAATGGTTCCGGTGGCAAAAACTCGTGCTTTGTATGCACCCGACACCCGTTTTCGGAATGGGTGACGTGCGACAACGAAATTGCGAGAAACCACCCCAAAACATGAGTTTTGGACCTAAAGTAGTGGATTGGGCATGTTTCGTTGCGAAAAAAACGAAGAAATGGTTCCGGTGGCAAAAACTCGTGCTTTGTATGCACCCGACACCTGTTTTCAGAATGGGTGACGTGTGACAACGAAATTGCGCAAAACCACCCCAAACATGAGTTTTGTACCTAAAGTAGTGGATTGGGCATGTTCGTTGCGAAAAACGAAGAAATGGTTCCGGTGGCAAAAACTCGTGCTTTGTATGCACCCCGACAACCGTATTCGGAATGGGCGACGTGCGGCAACGAAATTGCGCGAAACCACCCCAAACATGAGTTTTGGACCTAAAGTAGTGGATTGGGCATGTCCGTTGCGAAAAACGAAGAAATGGTTCTGGTGGCAAAAACTCGTGCTTTGTATGCACCCGACACCCGTTTTCGGAATGGGTGACGTGCGACAACGAAATTGTGCGAAACCACCCCAAACATGAGTTTTGGACCTAAAGTAGTGGATTGGGCATGTTCGTTACGAAAAACGAAGAAATGGTTCCGGTGGCAAAAACTCGTGCTTTTATGCACCCGACACTCGTTTTCGGAATGAGTGACGTGCGGCAACGAAATTGCGCGAAAACCACCCCAAACATGAGTTTTGGTACCTAAAGTAGTGGATTGGGCATGTTCGTTGCGAAAACGAAGAAATGGTTCCGGTGGCAAAAACTCGTGCTTTGTATGCACCCGACACCCGTTTTCGGAATGGGTGACGTGCGACAACGAAATTGAGAGAAACCACCCCAAACATGAGTTTTGGACCTAAAGTAGTGGATTGGGCATGTTCGTTGCAAAAAACGAAGAAATGGTTCCGGTGGCAAAAACTCGTGCTTTGTGTGCACCCTCGACAACCGTTTTCGGAATGGGTGACGTGCGGCAACGAATTTGTGCGAAACCACCCCAAACATGAGTTTTGGACCGAAAGTAGTGGATTGGGCATGTTCGTTGCGAAAAACGAAGAAATGGTTCCGGTGGCAAAAACTCGTGCTTATGCACCCGACACCCGTTTTCGGAATGGTGACGTGCGACAACGAAATTGCGAGAAACCACCCCAAACATGAGTTTTGGACCTAAAGTAGTGGATTGGGCATGTTCGTTGCAAAAAACGAAGAAATGGTTCCGGTGGCAAAAACTCGTGCTTTTTATGCACCCGACACCCGTTTTCGGAATGGGTGACATGCAGCAAACGAAATTGGCGCGAATCCACCCCAAACATGAGTTTTGGATGTAAAGTAGTGGATTGGGCATGTTCGTTGCGAAAAACGAAGAAATGGTTCCGGTGGCAAAAACTCGTGCTTTGTATGCACCCGACACCCGTTTTCGGAATGGGTGACGTGCGACAACGAAATTGTGCGAAACCACCCCAAACATGAGTTTTGGACCTAAAGTAGTGGATTGGGCATGTTCGTTACGAAAAACGAAGAAATGGTTCCGGTGGCAAAAACTCGTGCTTTGTATGCACCCGACACCCGTTTTCGGAATGGGTGACGTGCGACAACGAAATTGCGCGAAACCACCCCAAACATGAGTTTTGGACCTAAAGTAGTGGATTGGGCATGTTCGTTGCGAAAAACGAAGAAATGGTTCCGGTGGCAAAAACTCGTGCTTTGTATGCACCCGACACCGTTTTCGGAATGGGTGACGTGCGACAACGAAATTGCGCGAAACCACCCCAAACATGAGTTTTGGACCTAAAGTAGTGGATTGGGCATGTTCGTTGCGAAAAACGAAGAAATGGTTCCGGTGGCAAAAACTCGTGCTTTGTATGCACCCGACACCGTTTTCGGAATGGGTGACGTGCGGCAACGAAATTGCGCGAAACCACCCCAAACATGAGTTTTGGACCTAAAGTAGTGGATTGGGCATGTTCGTTGCGAAAAACGAAGAAATGGTTCCGGTGGCAAAAACTCGTGCTTTGTATGCACCCGACACCGTTTTCGGAATGGGTGACGTGCGGCAACGAAATTGCGCGAAACCACCCCAAACATGAGTTTTGGACCTAAAGTAGTGGATTGGGCATGTTCGTTGCGAAAAACGAAGAAATGGTTCCGGTGGCAAAAACTCGTGCTTTGTATGCACCCGACACCGTTTTCGGAATGGGTGACGTGCGGCAACGAAATTGCGCGAAACCACCCCAAACATGAGTTTTGGACCTAAAGTAGTGGATTGGGCATGTTCGTTGCGAAAAACGAAGAAATGGTTCCGGTGGCAAAAACTCGTGCTTTGTATGCACCCGACACCCGTTTTCGGAATGGGTGACGTGCGACAACGAAATTGCGCGAAACCACCCCAAACATGAGTTTTGGACCTAAAGTAGTGGATTGGGCATGTTCGTTGCGAAAAACGAAGAAATGGTTCCGGTGGCAAAAACTCGTGCTTTGTATGCACCCGACACCCGTTTTCGGAATGGGTGACGTGCGACAACGAAATTGCGCGAAACCACCCCAAACATGAGTTTTGGACCTAAAGTAGTGGATTGGGCATGTTCGTTGCGAAAAACGAAGAAATGGTTCCGGTGGCAAAAACTCGTGCTTTGTATGCACCCGACACCCGTTTTCGGAATGGGTGACGTGCGACAACGAAATTGTGCGAAACCACCCCAAACATGAGTTTTGGACCTAAAGTAGTGGATTGGGCATGTTCGTTGCGAAAAACGAAGAAATGGTTCCGGTGGCAAAAACTCGTGCTTTGTATGCACCCGACACCCGTTTTCGGAATGGGTGACGTGCGACAACGAAATTGCGAGAAACCACCCCAAACATGAGTTTTGGACCTAAAGTAGTGGATTGGGCATGTTCGTTGCGAAAAACGAAGAAATGGTTCCGGTGGCAAAAACTCGTGCTTTGTATGCACCCGACACCGTTTTCGGAATGGGTGACGTGCGACAACGAAATTGCGCGAAACCACCCCAAACATGAGTTTTGGACCTAAAGTAGTGGATTGGGCATGTTCGTTGCGAAAAACGAAGAAATGGTTCCGGTGGCAAAAACTCGTGCTTTGTATGCACCCGACACCGTTTTCGGAATGGGTGACGTGCGGCAACGAAATTGCGCGAAACCACCCCAAACATGAGTTTTGGACCTAAAGTAGTGGATTGGGCATGTTCGTTGCGAAAAACGAAGAAATGGTTCCGGTGGCAAAAACTCGTGCTTTGTATGCACCCGACACCGTTTTCGGAATGGGTGACGTGCGACAACGAAATTGCGCGAAACCACCCCAAACATGAGTTTTGGACCTAAAGTAGTGGATTGGGCATGTTCGTTGCGAAAAACGAAGAAATGGTTCCGGTGGCAAAAACTCGTGCTTTGTATGCACCCGACACCGTTTTCGGAATGGGTGACGTGCGGCAACGAAATTGCGCGAAACCACCCCAAACATGAGTTTTGGACCTAAAGTAGTGGATTGGGCATGTTCGTTGCGAAAAACGAAGAAATGGTTCCGGTGGCAAAAACTCGTGCTTTGTATGCACCCGACACCGTTTTCGGAATGGGTGACGTGCGACAACGAAATTGCGCGAAACCACCCCAAACATGAGTTTTGGACCTAAAGTAGTGGATTGGGCATGTTCGTTGCGAAAAACGAAGAAATGGTTCCGGTGGCAAAAACTCGTGCTTTGTATGCACCCGACACCGTTTTCGGAATGGGTGACGTGCGACAACGAAATTGGCGAAACCACCCCAAACATGAGTTTTGGACCTAAAGTAGTGGATTGGGCATGTTCGTTGCGAAAAACGAAGAAATGGTTCCGGTGGCAAAAACTCGTGCTTTGTATGCACCCGACACCCGTTTTCGGAATGGGTGACGTGCGACAACGAAATTGCGCGAAACCACCCCAAACATGAGTTTTGGACCTAAAGTAGTGGATTGGGCATGTTCGTTGCGAAAAACGAAGAAATGGTTCCGGTGGCAAAAACTCGTGCTTTGTATGCACCCGACACCCGTTTTCGGAATGGGTGACGTGCGACAACGAAATTGCGCGAAACCACCCCAAACATGAGTTTTGGACCTAAAGTAGTGGATTGGGCATGTTCGTTGCGAAAAACGAAGAAATGGTTCCGGTGGCAAAAACTCGTGCTTTGTATGCACCCGACACCCGTTTTCGGAATGGGTGACGTGCGACAACGAAATTGCGCGAAACCACCCCAAACATGAGTTTTGGACCTAAAGTAGTGGATTGGGCATGTTCGTTGCGAAAAACGAAGAAATGGTTCCGGTGGCAAAAACTCGTGCTTTGTATGCACCCGACACCGTTTTCGGAATGGGTGACGTGCGACAACGAAATTGCGAGAAACCACCCCAAACATGAGTTTTGGACCTAAAGTAGTGGATTGGGCATGTTCGTTGCGAAAAACGAAGAAATGGTTCCGGTGGCAAAAACTCGTGCTTTGTATGCACCCGACACCGTTTTCGGAATGGGTGACGTGCGACAACGAAATTGCGCGAAACCACCCCAAACATGAGTTTTGGACCTAAAGTAGTGGATTGGGCATGTTCGTTGCGAAAAACGAAGAAATGGTTCCGGTGGCAAAAACTCGTGCTTTGTATGCACCCGACACCGTTTTCGGAATGGGTGACGTGCGGCAACGAAATTGCGCGAAACCACCCCAAACATGAGTTTTGGACCTAAAGTAGTGGATTGGGCATGTTCGTTGCGAAAAACGAAGAAATGGTTCCGGTGGCAAAAACTCGTGCTTTGTATGCACCCGACACCGTTTTCGGAATGGGTGACGTGCGACAACGAAATTGCGAAACCACCCCAAACATGAGTTTTGGACCTAAAGTAGTGGATTGGGCATGTTCGTTGCGAAAAACGAAGAAATGGTTCCGGTGGCAAAAACTCGTGCTTTGTATGCACCCGACACCCGTTTTCGGAATGGGTGACGTGCGACAACGAAATTGCGCGAAACCACCCCAAACATGAGTTTTGGACCTAAAGTAGTGGATTGGGCATGTTCGTTGCGAAAAACGAAGAAATGGTTCCGGTGGCAAAAACTCGTGCTTTGTATGCACCCGACACCCGTTTTCGGAATGGGTGACGTGCGACAACGAAATTGCGCGAAACCACCCCAAACATGAGTTTTGGACCTAAAGTAGTGGATTGGGCATGTTCGTTGCGAAAAACGAAGAAATGGTTCCGGTGGCAAAAACTCGTGCTTTGTATGCACCCGACACCCGTTTTCGGAATGGGTGACGTGCGACAACGAAATTGCGCGAAACCACCCCAAACATGAGTTTTGGACCTAAAGTAGTGGATTGGGCATGTTCGTTGCGAAAAACGAAGAAATGGTTCCGGTGGCAAAAACTCGTGCTTTGTATGCACCCGACACCGTTTTCGGAATGGGTGACGTGCGACAACGAAATTGCGAAACCACCCCAAACATGAGTTTTGGACCTAAAGTAGTGGATTGGGCATGTTCGTTGCGAAAAACGAAGAAATGGTTCCGGTGGCAAAAACTCGTGCTTTGTATGCACCCGACACCCGTTTTCGGAATGGGTGACGTGCGACAACGAAATTGCGCGAAACCACCCCAAACATGAGTTTTGGACCTAAAGTAGTGGATTGGGCATGTTCGTTGCGAAAAACGAAGAAATGGTTCCGGTGGCAAAAACTCGTGCTTTGTATGCACCCGACACCCGTTTTCGGAATGGGTGACGTGCGACAACGAAATTGCGCGAAACCACCCCAAACATGAGTTTTGGACCTAAAGTAGTGGATTGGGCATGTTCGTTGCGAAAAACGAAGAAATGGTTCCGGTGGCAAAAACTCGTGCTTTGTATGCACCCGACACCGTTTTCGGAATGGGTGACGTGCGACAACGAAATTGCGAAACCACCCCAAACATGAGTTTTGGACCTAAAGTAGTGGATTGGGCATGTTCGTTGCGAAAAACGAAGAAATGGTTCCGGTGGCAAAAACTCGTGCTTTGTATGCACCCGACACCGTTTTCGGAATGGGTGACGTGCGACAACGAAATTGCGCGAAACCACCCCAAACATGAGTTTTGGACCTAAAGTAGTGGATTGGGCATGTTCGTTGCGAAAAACGAAGAAATGGTTCCGGTGGCAAAAACTCGTGCTTTGTATGCACCCGACACCGTTTTCGGAATGGGTGACGTGCGGCAACGAAATTGCGCGAAACCACCCCAAACATGAGTTTTGGACCTAAAGTAGTGGATTGGGCATGTTCGTTGCGAAAAACGAAGAAATGGTTCCGGTGGCAAAAACTCGTGCTTTGTATGCACCCGACACCGTTTTCGGAATGGGTGACGTGCGACAACGAAATTGCGCGAAACCACCCCAAACATGAGTTTTGGACCTAAAGTAGTGGATTGGGCATGTTCGTTGCGAAAAACGAAGAAATGGTTCCGGTGGCAAAAACTCGTGCTTTGTATGCACCCGACACCGTTTTCGGAATGGGTGACGTGCGGCAACGAAATTGCGCGAAACCACCCCAAACATGAGTTTTGGACCTAAAGTAGTGGATTGGGCATGTTCGTTGCGAAAAACGAAGAAATGGTTCCGGTGGCAAAAACTCGTGCTTTGTATGCACCCGACACCGTTTTCGGAATGGGTGACGTGCGACAACGAAATTGCGCGAAACCACCCCAAACATGAGTTTTGGACCTAAAGTAGTGGATTGGGCATGTTCGTTGCGAAAAACGAAGAAATGGTTCCGGTGGCAAAAACTCGTGCTTTGTATGCACCCGACACCGTTTTCGGAATGGGTGACGTGCGGCAACGAAATTGCGCGAAACCACCCCAAACATGAGTTTTGGACCTAAAGTAGTGGATTGGGCATGTTCGTTGCGAAAAACGAAGAAATGGTTCCGGTGGCAAAAACTCGTGCTTTGTATGCACCCGACACCCGTTTTCGGAATGGGTGACGTGCGACAACGAAATTGCGCGAAACCACCCCAAACATGAGTTTTGGACCTAAAGTAGTGGATTGGGCATGTTCGTTGCGAAAAACGAAGAAATGGTTCCGGTGGCAAAAACTCGTGCTTTGTATGCACCCGACACCCGTTTTCGGAATGGGTGACGTGCGACAACGAAATTGCGCGAAACCACCCCAAACATGAGTTTTGGACCTAAAGTAGTGGATTGGGCATGTTCGTTGCGAAAAACGAAGAAATGGTTCCGGTGGCAAAAACTCGTGCTTTGTATGCACCCGACACCGTTTTCGGAATGGGTGACGTGCGACAACGAAATTGCGCGAAACCACCCCAAACATGAGTTTTGGACCTAAAGTAGTGGATTGGGCATGTTCGTTGCGAAAAACGAAGAAATGGTTCCGGTGGCAAAAACTCGTGCTTTGTATGCACCCGACACCGTTTTCGGAATGGGTGACGTGCGACAACGAAATTGCGCGAAACCACCCCAAACATGAGTTTTGGACCTAAAGTAGTGGATTGGGCATGTTCGTTGCGAAAAACGAAGAAATGGTTCCGGTGGCAAAAACTCGTGCTTTGTATGCACCCGACACCGTTTTCGGAATGGGTGACGTGCGACAACGAAATTGCGCGAAACCACCCCAAACATGAGTTTTGGACCTAAAGTAGTGGATTGGGCATGTTCGTTGCGAAAAACGAAGAAATGGTTCCGGTGGCAAAAACTCGTGCTTTGTATGCACCCGACACCGTTTTCGGAATGGGTGACGTGCGGCAACGAAATTGCGCGAAACCACCCCAAACATGAGTTTTGGACCTAAAGTAGTGGATTGGGCATGTTCGTTGCGAAAAACGAAGAAATGGTTCCGGTGGCAAAAACTCGTGCTTTGTATGCACCCGACACCGTTTTCGGAATGGGTGACGTGCGACAACGAAATTGCGCGAAACCACCCCAAACATGAGTTTTGGACCTAAAGTAGTGGATTGGGCATGTTCGTTGCGAAAAACGAAGAAATGGTTCCGGTGGCAAAAACTCGTGCTTTGTATGCACCCGACACCGTTTTCGGAATGGGTGACGTGCGGCAACGAAATTGCGCGAAACCACCCCAAACATGAGTTTTGGACCTAAAGTAGTGGATTGGGCATGTTCGTTGCGAAAAACGAAGAAATGGTTCCGGTGGCAAAAACTCGTGCTTTGTATGCACCCGACACCGTTTTCGGAATGGGTGACGTGCGGCAACGAAATTGCGCGAAACCACCCCAAACATGAGTTTTGGACCTAAAGTAGTGGATTGGGCATGTTCGTTGCGAAAAACGAAGAAATGGTTCCGGTGGCAAAAACTCGTGCTTTGTATGCACCCGACACCCGTTTTCGGAATGGGTGACGTGCGACAACGAAATTGCGCGAAACCACCCCAAACATGAGTTTTGGACCTAAAGTAGTGGATTGGGCATGTTCGTTGCGAAAAACGAAGAAATGGTTCCGGTGGCAAAAACTCGTGCTTTGTATGCACCCGACACCCGTTTTCGGAATGGGTGACGTGCGACAACGAAATTGCGCGAAACCACCCCAAACATGAGTTTTGGACCTAAAGTAGTGGATTGGGCATGTTCGTTGCGAAAAACGAAGAAATGGTTCCGGTGGCAAAAACTCGTGCTTTGTATGCACCCGACACCGTTTTCGGAATGGGTGACGTGCGACAACGAAATTGCGAGAAACCACCCCAAACATGAGTTTTGGACCTAAAGTAGTGGATTGGGCATGTTCGTTGCGAAAAACGAAGAAATGGTTCCGGTGGCAAAAACTCGTGCTTTGTATGCACCCGACCCGTTTTCGGAATGGGTGACGTGCGACAACGAAATTGCGCGAAACCACCCCAAACATGAGTTTTGGACCTAAAGTAGTGGATTGGGCATGTTCGTTGCGAAAAACGAAGAAATGGTTCCGGTGGCAAAAACTCGTGCTTTGTATGCACCCGACACCGTTTTCGGAATGGGTGACGTGCGGCAACGAAATTGCGCGAAACCACCCCAAACATGAGTTTTGGACCTAAAGTAGTGGATTGGGCATGTTCGTTGCGAAAAACGAAGAAATGGTTCCGGTGGCAAAAACTCGTGCTTTGTATGCACCCGACACCGTTTTCGGAATGGGTGACGTGCGGCAACGAAATTGCGCGAAACCACCCCAAACATGAGTTTTGGACCTAAAGTAGTGGATTGGGCATGTTCGTTGCGAAAAACGAAGAAATGGTTCCGGTGGCAAAAACTCGTGCTTTGTATGCACCCGACACCGTTTTCGGAATGGGTGACGTGCGGCAACGAAATTGCGCGAAACCACCCCAAACATGAGTTTTGGACCTAAAGTAGTGGATTGGGCATGTTCGTTGCGAAAAACGAAGAAATGGTTCCGGTGGCAAAAACTCGTGCTTTGTATGCACCCGACACCGTTTTCGGAATGGGTGACGTGCGACAACGAAATTGCGAAACCACCCCAAACATGAGTTTTGGACCTAAAGTAGTGGATTGGGCATGTTCGTTGCGAAAAACGAAGAAATGGTTCCGGTGGCAAAAACTCGTGCTTTGTATGCACCCGACACCGTTTTCGGAATGGGTGACGTGCGGCAACGAAATTGCGCGAAACCACCCCAAACATGAGTTTTGGACCTAAAGTAGTGGATTGGGCATGTTCGTTGCGAAAAACGAAGAAATGGTTCCGGTGGCAAAAACTCGTGCTTTGTATGCACCCGACACCCGTTTTCGGAATGGGTGACGTGCGACAACGAAATTGCGCGAAACCACCCCAAACATGAGTTTTGGACCTAAAGTAGTGGATTGGGCATGTTCGTTGCGAAAAACGAAGAAATGGTTCCGGTGGCAAAAACTCGTGCTTTGTATGCACCCGACACCCGTTTTCGGAATGGGTGACGTGCGACAACGAAATTGCGCGAAACCACCCCAAACATGAGTTTTGGACCTAAAGTAGTGGATTGGGCATGTTCGTTGCGAAAAACGAAGAAATGGTTCCGGTGGCAAAAACTCGTGCTTTGTATGCACCCGACACCCGTTTTCGGAATGGGTGACGTGCGACAACGAAATTGCGAAACCACCCCAAACATGAGTTTTGGACCTAAAGTAGTGGATTGGGCATGTTCGTTGCGAAAAACGAAGAAATGGTTCCGGTGGCAAAAACTCGTGCTTTGTATGCACCCGACACCGTTTTCGGAATGGGTGACGTGCGACAACGAAATTGCGAGAAACCACCCCAAACATGAGTTTTGGACCTAAAGTAGTGGATTGGGCATGTTCGTTGCGAAAAACGAAGAAATGGTTCCGGTGGCAAAAACTCGTGCTTTGTATGCACCCGACACCGTTTTCGGAATGGGTGACGTGCGACAACGAAATTGCGCGAAACCACCCCAAACATGAGTTTTGGACCTAAAGTAGTGGATTGGGCATGTTCGTTGCGAAAAACGAAGAAATGGTTCCGGTGGCAAAAACTCGTGCTTTGTATGCACCCGACACCGTTTTCGGAATGGGTGACGTGCGGCAACGAAATTGCGCGAAACCACCCCAAACATGAGTTTTGGACCTAAAGTAGTGGATTGGGCATGTTCGTTGCGAAAAACGAAGAAATGGTTCCGGTGGCAAAAACTCGTGCTTTGTATGCACCCGACACCGTTTTCGGAATGGGTGACGTGCGACAACGAAATTGCGCGAAACCACCCCAAACATGAGTTTTGGACCTAAAGTAGTGGATTGGGCATGTTCGTTGCGAAAAACGAAGAAATGGTTCCGGTGGCAAAAACTCGTGCTTTGTATGCACCCGACACCGTTTTCGGAATGGGTGACGTGCGGCAACGAAATTGCGCGAAACCACCCCAAACATGAGTTTTGGACCTAAAGTAGTGGATTGGGCATGTTCGTTGCGAAAAACGAAGAAATGGTTCCGGTGGCAAAAACTCGTGCTTTGTATGCACCCGACACCCGTTTTCGGAATGGGTGACGTGCGACAACGAAATTGCGCGAAACCACCCCAAACATGAGTTTTGGACCTAAAGTAGTGGATTGGGCATGTTCGTTGCGAAAAACGAAGAAATGGTTCCGGTGGCAAAAACTCGTGCTTTGTATGCACCCGACACCCGTTTTCGGAATGGGTGACGTGCGACAACGAAATTGCGAGAAACCACCCCAAACATGAGTTTTGGACCTAAAGTAGTGGATTGGGCATGTTCGTTGCGAAAAACGAAGAAATGGTTCCGGTGGCAAAAACTCGTGCTTTGTATGCACCCGACACCGTTTTCGGAATGGGTGACGTGCGACAACGAAATTGCGCGAAACCACCCCAAACATGAGTTTTGGACCTAAAGTAGTGGATTGGGCATGTTCGTTGCGAAAAACGAAGAAATGGTTCCGGTGGCAAAAACTCGTGCTTTGTATGCACCCGACACCCGTTTTCGGAATGGGTGACGTGCGACAACGAAATTGCGCGAAACCACCCCAAACATGAGTTTTGGACCTAAAGTAGTGGATTGGGCATGTTCGTTGCGAAAAACGAAGAAATGGTTCCGGTGGCAAAAACTCGTGCTTTGTATGCACCCGACACCGTTTTCGGAATGGGTGACGTGCGACAACGAAATTGCGAAACCACCCCAAACATGAGTTTTGGACCTAAAGTAGTGGATTGGGCATGTTCGTTGCGAAAAACGAAGAAATGGTTCCGGTGGCAAAAACTCGTGCTTTGTATGCACCCGACACCCGTTTTCGGAATGGGTGACGTGCGACAACGAAATTGCGAAACCACCCCAAACATGAGTTTTGGACCTAAAGTAGTGGATTGGGCATGTTCGTTGCGAAAAACGAAGAAATGGTTCCGGTGGCAAAAACTCGTGCTTTGTATGCACCCGACACCGTTTTCGGAATGGGTGACGTGCGGCAACGAAATTGCGCGAAACCACCCCAAACATGAGTTTTGGACCTAAAGTAGTGGATTGGGCATGTTCGTTGCGAAAAACGAAGAAATGGTTCCGGTGGCAAAAACTCGTGCTTTGTATGCACCCGACACCGTTTTCGGAATGGGTGACGTGCGGCAACGAAATTGCGCGAAACCACCCCAAACATGAGTTTTGGACCTAAAGTAGTGGATTGGGCATGTTCGTTGCGAAAAACGAAGAAATGGTTCCGGTGGCAAAAACTCGTGCTTTGTATGCACCCGACACCGTTTTCGGAATGGGTGACGTGCGACAACGAAATTGCGCGAAACCACCCCAAACATGAGTTTTGGACCTAAAGTAGTGGATTGGGCATGTTCGTTGCGAAAAACGAAGAAATGGTTCCGGTGGCAAAAACTCGTGCTTTGTATGCACCCGACACCGTTTTCGGAATGGGTGACGTGCGACAACGAAATTGCGAAACCACCCCAAACATGAGTTTTGGACCTAAAGTAGTGGATTGGGCATGTTCGTTGCGAAAAACGAAGAAATGGTTCCGGTGGCAAAAACTCGTGCTTTGTATGCACCCGACACCGTTTTCGGAATGGGTGACGTGCGACAACGAAATTGCGCGAAACCACCCCAAACATGAGTTTTGGACCTAAAGTAGTGGATTGGGCATGTTCGTTGCGAAAAACGAAGAAATGGTTCCGGTGGCAAAAACTCGTGCTTTGTATGCACCCGACACCGTTTTCGGAATGGGTGACGTGCGACAACGAAATTGCGAAACCACCCCAAACATGAGTTTTGGACCTAAAGTAGTGGATTGGGCATGTTCGTTGCGAAAAACGAAGAAATGGTTCCGGTGGCAAAAACTCGTGCTTTGTATGCACCCGACACCGTTTTCGGAATGGGTGACGTGCGACAACGAAATTGCGCGAAACCACCCCAAACATGAGTTTTGGACCTAAAGTAGTGGATTGGGCATGTTCGTTGCGAAAAACGAAGAAATGGTTCCGGTGGCAAAAACTCGTGCTTTGTATGCACCCGACACCGTTTTCGGAATGGGTGACGTGCGACAACGAAATTGCGAAACCACCCCAAACATGAGTTTTGGACCTAAAGTAGTGGATTGGGCATGTTCGTTGCGAAAAACGAAGAAATGGTTCCGGTGGCAAAAACTCGTGCTTTGTATGCACCCGACACCGTTTTCGGAATGGGTGACGTGCGACAACGAAATTGCGCGAAACCACCCCAAACATGAGTTTTGGACCTAAAGTAGTGGATTGGGCATGTTCGTTGCGAAAAACGAAGAAATGGTTCCGGTGGCAAAAACTCGTGCTTTGTATGCACCCGACACCGTTTTCGGAATGGGTGACGTGCGACAACGAAATTGCGCGAAACCACCCCAAACATGAGTTTTGGACCTAAAGTAGTGGATTGGGCATGTTCGTTGCGAAAAACGAAGAAATGGTTCCGGTGGCAAAAACTCGTGCTTTGTATGCACCCGACACCGTTTTCGGAATGGGTGACGTGCGACAACGAAATTGCGCGAAACCACCCCAAACATGAGTTTTGGACCTAAAGTAGTGGATTGGGCATGTTCGTTGCGAAAAACGAAGAAATGGTTCCGGTGGCAAAAACTCGTGCTTTGTATGCACCCGACACCGTTTTCGGAATGGGTGACGTGCGCAACGAAATTGCGCGAAACCACCCCAAACATGAGTTTTGGACCTAAAGTAGTGGATTGGGCATGTTCGTTGCGAAAAACGAAGAAATGGTTCCGGTGGCAAAAACTCGTGCTTTGTATGCACCCGACACCCGTTTTCGGAATGGGTGACGTGCGACAACGAAATTGCGCGAAACCACCCCAAACATGAGTTTTGGACCTAAAGTAGTGGATTGGGCATGTTCGTTGCGAAAAACGAAGAAATGGTTCCGGTGGCAAAAACTCGTGCTTTGTATGCACCCCACACCGTTTTCGGAATGGGTGACGTGCGGCAACGAAATTGCGCGAAACCACCCCAAACATGAGTTTTGGACCTAAAGTAGTGGATTGGGCATGTTCGTTGCGAAAAACGAAGAAATGGTTCCGGTGGCAAAAACTCGTGCTTTGTATGCACCCGACACCCGTTTTCGGAATGGGTGACGTGCGGCAACGAAATTGCGCGAAACCACCCCAAACATGAGTTTTGGACCTAAAGTAGTGGATTGGGCATGTTCGTTGCGAAAAACGAAGAAATGGTTCCGGTGGCAAAAACTCGTGCTTTGTATGCACCCGACACCCGTTTTCGGAATGGGTGACGTGCGACAACGAAATTGCGCGAAACCACCCCAAACATGAGTTTTGGACCTAAAGTAGTGGATTGGGCATGTTCGTTGCGAAAAACGAAGAAATGGTTCCGGTGGCAAAAACTCGTGCTTTGTATGCACCCGACACCGTTTTCGGAATGGGTGACGTGCGACAACGAAATTGCGAGAAACCACCCCAAACATGAGTTTTGGACCTAAAGTAGTGGATTGGGCATGTTCGTTGCGAAAAACGAAGAAATGGTTCCGGTGGCAAAAACTCGTGCTTTGTATGCACCCGACACCCGTTTTCGGAATGGGTGACGTGCGACAACGAAATTGCGCGAAACCACCCCAAACATGAGTTTTGGACCTAAAGTAGTGGATTGGGCATGTTCGTTGCGAAAAACGAAGAAATGGTTCCGGTGGCAAAAACTCGTGCTTTGTATGCACCCGACACCCGTTTTCGGAATGGGTGACGTGCGACAACGAAATTGCGCGAAACCACCCCAAACATGAGTTTTGGACCTAAAGTAGTGGATTGGGCATGTTCGTTGCGAAAAACGAAGAAATGGTTCCGGTGGCAAAAACTCGTGCTTTGTATGCACCCGACACCGTTTTCGGAATGGGTGACGTGCGACAACGAAATTGCGAAACCACCCCAAACATGAGTTTTGACCTAAAGTAGTGGATTGGGCATGTTCGTTGCGAAAAACGAAGAAATGGTTCCGGTGGCAAAAACTCGTGCTTTGTATGCACCCCGACACCGTTTTCGGAATGGGTGACGTGCGACAACGAAATTGCGAAAACCACCCCAAACATGAGTTTTGGACCTAAAGTAGTGGATTGGGCATGTTCGTTGCGAAAAACGAAGAAATGGTTCCGGTGGCAAAAACTCGTGCTTTGTATGCACCCGACACCGTTTTCGGAATGGGTGACGTGCGGCAACGAAATTGCGCGAAACCACCCCAAACATGAGTTTTGGACCTAAAGTAGTGGATTGGGCATGTTCGTTGCGAAAAACGAAGAAATGGTTCCGGTGGCAAAAACTCGTGCTTTGTATGCACCCGACACCGTTTTCGGAATGGGTGACGTGCGGCAACGAAATTGCGCGAAACCACCCCAAACATGAGTTTTGGACCTAAAGTAGTGGATTGGGCATGTTCGTTGCGAAAAACGAAGAAATGGTTCCGGTGGCAAAAACTCGTGCTTTGTATGCACCCGACACCCGTTTTCGGAATGGGTGACGTGCGCAACGAAATTGCGCGAAACCACCCCAAACATGAGTTTTGGACCTAAAGTAGTGGATTGGGCATGTTCGTTGCGAAAAACGAAGAAATGGTTCCGGTGGCAAAAACTCGTGCTTTGTATGCACCCGACACCGTTTTCGGAATGGGTGACGTGCGACAACGAAATTGCGCGAAACCACCCCAAACATGAGTTTTGGACCTAAAGTAGTGGATTGGGCATGTTCGTTGCGAAAAACGAAGAAATGGTTCCGGTGGCAAAAACTCGTGCTTTGTATGCACCCGACACCGTTTTCGGAATGGGTGACGTGCGACAACGAAATTGCGCGAAACCACCCCAAACATGAGTTTTGGACCTAAAGTAGTGGATTGGGCATGTTCGTTGCGAAAAACGAAGAAATGGTTCCGGTGGCAAAAACTCGTGCTTTGTATGCACCCGACACCGTTTTCGGAATGGGTGACGTGCGACAACGAAATTGCGCGCGACCACCCCAAACATGAGTTTTGGACCTAAAGTAGTGGATTGGGCATGTTCGTTGCGAAAAACGAAGAAATGGTTCCGGTGGCAAAAACTCGTGCTTTGTATGCACCCGACACCCGTTTTCGGAATGGGTGACGTGCGACAACGAAATTGCGCGAAACCACCCCAAACATGAGTTTTGGACCTAAAGTAGTGGATTGGGCATGTTCGTTGCGAAAAACGAAGAAATGGTTCCGGTGGCAAAAACTCGTGCTTTGTATGCACCCGACACCGTTTTCGGAATGGGTGACGTGCGACAACGAAATTGCGAAAACCACCCCAAACATGAGTTTTGGACCTAAAGTAGTGGATTGGGCATGTTCGTTGCGAAAAACGAAGAAATGGTTCCGGTGGCAAAAACTCGTGCTTTGTATGCACCCGACACCGTTTTCGGAATGGGTGACGTGCGACAACGAAATTGCGCAAACCACCCCAAACATGAGTTTTGGACCTAAAGTAGTGGATTGGGCATGTTCGTTGCGAAAAACGAAGAAATGGTTCCGGTGGCAAAAACTCGTGCTTTGTATGCACCCGACACCGTTTTCGGAATGGGTGACGTGCGGCAACGAAATTGCGCGAAACCACCCCAAACATGAGTTTTGGACCTAAAGTAGTGGATTGGGCATGTTCGTTGCGAAAAACGAAGAAATGGTTCCGGTGGCAAAAACTCGTGCTTTGTATGCACCCGACACCGTTTTCGGAATGGGTGACGTGCGGCAACGAAATTGCCGAAACCACCCCAAACATGAGTTTTGGACCTAAAGTAGTGGATTGGGCATGTTCGTTGCGAAAAACGAAGAAATGGTTCCGGTGGCAAAAACTCGTGCTTTGTATGCACCCGACACCGTTTTCGGAATGGGTGACGTGCGACAACGAAATTGCGCGAAACCACCCCAAACATGAGTTTTGGACCTAAAGTAGTGGATTGGGCATGTTCGTTGCGAAAAACGAAGAAATGGTTCCGGTGGCAAAAACTCGTGCTTTGTATGCACCCGACACCCGTTTTCGGAATGGGTGACGTGCGACAACGAAATTGCGCGAAACCACCCCAAACATGAGTTTTGGACCTAAAGTAGTGGATTGGGCATGTTCGTTGCGAAAAACGAAGAAATGGTTCGGTGGCAAAAACTCGTGCTTTGTATGCACCCGACACCCGTTTTCGGAATGGGTGACGTGCGACAACGAAATTGCGCGAAACCACCCCAAACATGAGTTTGGACCTAAAGTAGTGGATTGGGCATGTTCGTTGCGAAAAACGAAGAAATGGTTCCGGTGGCAAAAACTCGTGCTTTGTATGCACCGACACCGTTTTCGGAATGGGTGACGTGCGACAACGAAATTGGCGAAAACCACCCCAAACATGAGTTTTGGACCTAAAGTAGTGGATTGGGCATGTTCGTTGCGAAAAACGAAGAAATGGTTCCGGTGGCAAAAACTCGTGCTTTGTATGCACCCGACACCGTTTTCGGAATGGGTGACGTGCGACAACGAAATTGCGCGAAACCACCCCAAACATGAGTTTTGGACCTAAAGTAGTGGATTGGGCATGTTCGTTGCGAAAAACGAAGAAATGGTTCCGGTGGCAAAAACTCGTGCTTTGTATGCACCCGACACCGTTTCGGAATGGTGACGTGCGACAACGAAATTGCGCGAAAACCACCCCAAACATGAGTTTTGGACCTAAAGTAGTGGATTGGGCATGTTCGTTGCGAAAAACGAAGAAATGGTTCCGGTGGCAAAAACTCGTGCTTTGTATGCACCCGACACCGTTTCGGAATGGGTGACGTGCGGCAACGAAATTGCGCGAAACCACCCCAAACATGAGTTTTGGACCTAAAGTAGTGGATTGGGCATGTTCGTTGCGAAAAACGAAGAAATGGTTCCGGTGGCAAAAACTCGTGCTTTGTATGCACCCGACACCGTTTTCGGAATGGGTGACGTGCGACAACGAAATTGTGCGAAACCACCCCAAACATGAGTTTTGGACCTAAAGTAGTGGATTGGGCATGTTCGTTGCGAAAAACGAAGAAATGGTTCCGGTGGCAAAAACTCGTGCTTTGTATGCACCCGACACCGTTTTCGGAATGGGTGACGTGCGGCAACGAAATTGCGCGAAACCACCCCAAACATGAGTTTTGACCTAAAGTAGTGGATTGGGCATGTTCGTTGCGAAAAACGAAGAAATGGTTCCGGTGGCAAAAACTCGTGCTTTGTATGCACCCGACACCCGTTTTCGAATGGGTGACGTGCGACAACGAAATTGTCGCGAAACCACCCCAAACATGAGTTTTGGACCTAAAGTAGTGGATTGGGCATGTTCGTTGCGAAAAACGAAGAAATGGTTCCGGTGGCAAAAACTCGTGCTTTGTATGCACCCGACACCCTTTTCGGATGGGTGACGTGCGACAACGAAATTGCGAGAAACCACCCCAAACATGAGTTTTGGACCTAAAGTAGTGGATTGGGCATGTTCGTTGCGAAAAACGAAGAAATGGTTCCGGTGGCAAAAACTCGTGCTTTGTATGCACCCCACACGTTTTGGAATGGGTGACGTGCGGCAACGAAATTGCGCGAAACCACCCCAAACATGAGTTTTGGACCTAAAGTAGTGGATTGGGCATGTTCGTTGCGAAAAAAAGAAATGGTTCCGGTGGCAAAAACTCGTGCTTTGTATGCACCCGACACCCGTTTTCGGAATGGGTGACGTGCGACAACGAAATTGTGCGAAACCACCCCAAACATGAGTTTTGGACCTAAAGTAGTGGATTGGGCATGTTCGTTGCGAAAAACGAAGAAATGGTTCGGTGGCAAAAACTCGTGCTTTGTATGTACCCCGACACCGTTTTCGGAATGGGTGACGTGCGACAACGAAATTGTGCGAAAACCACCCCAAACATGAGTTTTGGAAACTAAAGTAGTGGATTGGCATGTCGTTCATTACGAAAACGAAGAAATGGTTCCGGTGGGCAAAACTCGTGCTTTTATGCCCG